>NC_136072.1:157966915-158374415 GCF_964261635.1 Lissotriton helveticus | reverse complement strand
TTGCTGTTTCTGTCATTGCATCCAGATAAATGATACAACAAATAACATCATACCTACAACAAGTCAGGACTATTGGCTTTGTCAATGGTTGTTAGTTGCATAAGATAAATAAGGAGCAACTGTGGCTTGTATATCGTATTGAAAAAGCTTCCACTTAAAACCTTGGTGACACCATGACAATGCACATCTCTTGAGTTTCAAAAAGAGAAGGGAAATCTAGAGAGAAAATGACTCTCTTTAAAGGATTTCCCTTCTCCTGCAACGCTCACCTGGCATGATGCCATGCCAAAACCTCCCCACTAGTGAGAAGTGAGCAGTGTGGTTACGTGCACATCGATGTGCCATCTGTCACTGCAGTCTGGAAAAAAACGGACCGCCTGTGCCCAGGCAAAAGCAGAGCTCGATAGAGACCCGTTTTGAGGCCCCCTCTAAAAAGCTGCTGGTGCTGAGCACCGGTGAGACCCGGCCCACTAAAAGCCCTGCCTAGGACCTCATACCACCTCTGCCTGACACACATACACAGTCGTCGTGCCTTTCTCCTCATGCTCTGACATCGTCTGTGACTGACACACACGTACAACATTATCGTGGTCCCAAAGCCCTCATACCGCCTCTGCCTGACACACATGTGCAGTCAGCTTTTTCTCCTCGTGCTCTGACATCTTTTTATTTATTTATTTGTGCATTTTTATATAGCGCGGACTTTACCCGAAGGTGTCAGAGCGCTTCACAATAGGAACAGAACTGATACATGAGAACATTACAAGTGAACAAAATACAAAAGCAAACGTTACATTAAATGAATCAATAATGACAATCATGAGCAAAATACAAGAGGTAGCAAACGGTGCATTACAAAAGTGACAATCGTGAACCAACAAAATACAAGAGGTAGCAAACGGTGCATTACAAAAGTGACAATCGTGAACCAACAAAATACAAGAGGTAGCAAAACGGTGCATTACAGGAGGAAAGAGTGACGTGTGCAGGTTACAAAAGCGTACAAAGTAAACATAGAGGTATAATACTGCAAAATATGGAGGGCCCTCAAGCACAAGAACAAACATTACGTAGGCCATGGTGGCACTTGTGCAGGTGTCGAAAATAAACAAATGTAAGAGGTAGAAAACAGTGTGTTACAAGAGAAAGTGACGGGTGCATGTTACACACGAGTGTGTAACATGTTCTGTGCCTGACACACAGGTACAACATCTTACGCCTCACGCCATGACACCGCTTCTGCCAGGCACTCAAGTACAACAGTATATTAGCCATCGTGCCCTGACACACGACTGGAGTAATGACTGGCACCTCTCCTCCTGCCCGATGCCCAAGCACCACAATGCTTTTCTCCTCATGACCTTGGCGCCTCCCCTCGGTAACTCCAAAACCCATCCCCTTCTGCACATCCTGCCCGAGTGACACCCAATGCCTTGATCTCATGTCCAACACCTGACCAGTTTTACACCCGGTAACCCTGTCACCTTCTTCCTGGCACCTGCAATGTTCATTTTATTTCTAGAACACACATACACATGACACTTTTTGGTACTAAAGAATAACATAACCTACTAAGAAAGAAAAATAATTAAGAACAAGCATTTGCAATGCAATCAGTCTCGCCTTTGGGACCTTAGATGAATTTAGCTATGCAGCACATTAGCCAGGGTGCTGAAATATTTACTGTTCTTTAACATGGAGGGAAAGTAAGCACCAAACTGCATGACACACCAAGTATGGGAACACATGGAGAGAAATATTGCCTTTCAGCAGGAAATGGTATGGTGCAAAGCTCTGTTTTTAATATAAAAGCAGAGCCTTCAGTGGTCATATCACTGAAAATACAAGATTTGAAAAAATATTGTCTACGGGTGCTCATGGAAGACAATTTCTATGGACTGGAATCTAGAGAATGCTAAAGTGATTCTGGTATTTTACTGACCTCTACTGGTCGTTTTCTATCAAGACAGTTAAATAGTGGCAGTAGAACAGAAAAAAAGTCCCTAAGCGAAGGCAGACAAGTCCTAGGGCGGATGTCCAGAGCCCACAAAGTACATACACATATAAGTATATAGTAAAGTATATACTGAAGTATGTATACTAAAGTATATACAAGAGGTCTTGAATGCTCGACCAAAAAAGGGGAGGGAAACGAAGCTCAAAGAAAAAGCTAACAGATCCGGACGATCAACATAGATGGCCCCGGCCGATGACTAAAAAGCTAGCTTATCAGCCCCTCACAAAACTTTAGCCACAAAGTCACTTTTTTTATTAACACATTTCCACATCGACATAGAATGATTAAAACTTTGATACATCTGTCAATGGTTCTGAGCGCAGTCAAAGAGGATAGCTGTTTCATGCCGTCACAGGCTCCACAATTAAGCTCTATCCCCAAATGTGGCTATTCCAGACATCCCACCCCCTTCGGCTCATGCCAGACACTCAATAAGGTTCTACGTATCCCCTGTCTCCACTGCTTGTGACATCTCAGCTATGTAACATCTAAGGGGTGTGCAAAACTCAAGTAATTTGCTGTAGCATATATCTGCAAAATTAATGCTAATTTACGTGAGATTGTGCGGAATTATGCGACAACCGTAACGCAGCATTTAGCACTATTTTCTTAGCACAGAATGCACCCTCGCGTCCAAAATTAAACCAGCGGATGCAATCTGCCCTAAGAAAATGCTGCTAAATGCAACAGAACACGAACAGCAGTAGCCAAGGGCCACTCACGCTCACAAAGTTTAATGTTCCTGTGTTTCTGCTTTAGGATTTTTGTGCCAAATTACTCATAATTATGCAAACATGCGTAACCTATGTTGCTTGGTGCCTATTGCATTTTCTTTCATTCCCTTGGCACATTTATATATTTATTTAGCAACATAACATTGTCAGGAGGACTGTTTTACACCAGAACAGTGCAGTACACAGCGACCTGAACAGGTGAGTGCTTAATAGTAACCTGGGTTTGGAGTATGTATATGGAGCGGTACACAGTACAGGTACGAACAGCTAGGAGTTGTACAAAAGACTATGGAACAACTAAATCTTTATATATACACCCTAGGGTCACATGAATGATGTAAGCCTGAGACTACATCATTTTTATCATGATTATGGATTTGCTGCATTTGCCACATAATCCACCCTGTGCTGCATAATTTGCAGATTTCAGCCGAAAAATATTTCTAGCTCAAACAGATCAAAGTTTCTAAACATAGTTCCAAAATATGGTTCCATGTAATGGCAGACCATCTGTAAAGTTACCCAACAACCTTTTATTTGCTGATTGCTGTGTTCAGGTGTCAAACTGGTACTAAAGAGGTGCAACATTGCCCAGAGGGTTAATATGTGTTAATATGACAAAATAACAAGATAACTCTGTTGCATGTCTTGACCCATTATGCTGCATAATTTGCTTTTTCTTGTTGCATAGTCTTGTCGACCTGCCACATAATTTGGCCTTGCTTTGACACATAATTCCAGTGGCCTTGCATTTACCTAATGCAAACAGCTGGACGATGTAAATAGCAAAACACAATACAACGTTCTATATATTTACAGACTGCAAGAGGTTTGAAATAACCACTGCCTCCAAGTTATCCGGAAAAGATTTTTTTAGGGCAAATTTTAATTCCTGGGTGGAGGAGCTGGCTCTCATAGTTGGATCAGCAGTGTTGCAGAGGAAAAGGCAAATAAGTAGTAAAAACAGAATCTTGGGGCAGCACAGGGTGGTTTGGGTAACGTCAGACAATTCAGCTTTACACTCAATGTCTTACCCTCCATGCAGCGGCGCCTCCTCCGCTATGGCAGAGGAGCGTTGCCCCACCTGCCATCACCCTCAAAAACTTGAAAATAAAACGATAATAATAGGGTTTTAAAACCAATTTTTTCATTTTATTTTTCCTCTACAAGGCTGTGTGCCGAGTCTTGGGGACGGGGCCAGGGGGTGACAGTACTGGAGGGGGAGTTGTGGGCACTGTTATCAGTACACCAAAGTGCATTTTTCAAAGTTGTAGGTTACACGCACACGTGCCCTTGGGGCATGTGTGTGACCAACATGTGTGCACAGAGTAATTTCAGGGGTGCAACAGGGTGTCCTTTGGACAATGAATGGGAAGGCATTCCTTAATTGCGACTCGCAATTTGCGACTCGCAATTAAGGAATGTTTAGGAATCGCTATTTTAATAGCGATTCCTACATGCTTAGGCTTTAAAGAGTCCTTAATTGCGATTCCTTAATAATTGCAATTAAGGACTCGCAAAAGCTTTTCTTCATGCATGTGCCTGCAAATATTTAAAAAAAGAAAAAATCAAATGTATAAACAGGGGTGGTCCATGCAGGTAAGCACTATAGAGTGAGGCGGAGGTGAGTTGACAGACCATGTAATAGGGAAAATTAAATAAATAAATAATTCCTATTCCGTCTTCTGTCAACATCCCCCCGCCCCACCGCACTTACCTGCACGGACCACTGCTGTGTATAAAGCAATTTTAATGGTACATTTTCGAGTTCTCTCTCTCGAAATGCTTTTCTACTATTTCTTTTTGTCGTGTATTTCTATAGGTTCTGAATCGATCCCCCTATTCCTGACCCTATTCTGGTTAAACTAACTATCTAGTTAACTAACAGTCAGCCCATGAGGCAAGAAATCCCCCATGATGCAGATACCGTTATCTGACGCAGTCACACTACGGCACAGGAACGTGTTATCTGATTAGGTCATAACGCTTGAGATCTAATTAGACAAGCGACATTCCTCCAGCCCCTGATAAGGCATACCATTTGTAAAGTTACCCAACAACCTTTTATTTGCTGATTGCTGTGTTCAGGTGTCAAACTGGTACTAAAGAGGTGCAACATTGCCCAGAGGGTTAATATGTGTTAATATGACAAAATAACAAGATAACTCTGTTGCATGTCTTGACCCATTATGCTGCATAATTTGCTTTTTCTTGTTGCATAGTCTTGTCGACCTGCCACATAATTTGGCCTTGCTTTGACACATAATTCCAGTGGCCTTGCATTTACCTAATGCAAACAGCTGGACGATGTAAATAGCAAAACACAATACAACGTTCTATATATTTACAGACTGCAAGAGGTTTGAAATAACCACTGCCTCCAAGTTATCCGGAAAAGATTTTTTTAGGGCAAATTTTAATTCCTGGGTGGAGGAGCTGGCTCTCATAGTTGGATCAGCAGTGTTGCAGAGGAAAAGGCAAATAAGTAGTAAAAACAGAATCTTGGGGCAGCACAGGGTGGTTTGGGTAACGTCAGACAATTCAGCTTTACACTCAATGTCTTACCCTCCATGCAGCGGCGGCTCCTCCGCTATGGCAGAGGAGCGTTGCCCCACCTGCCATCACCCTCAAAAACTTGAAAATAAAACGATAATAATAGGGTTTTAAAACCAATTTTTTCATTTTATTTTTCCTCTACAAGGCTGTGTGCCGAGTCTTGGGGACGGGGCCAGGGGGTGACAGTACTGGAGGGGGAGTTGTGGGCACTGTTATCAGTACACCAAAGTGCATTTTTCAAAGTTGTAGGTTACACGCACACGTGCCCTTGGGGCATGTGTGTGACCAACATGTGTGCACAGAGTAATTTCAGGGGTGCAACAGGGTGTCCTTTGGACAATGAATGGGAAGGCATTCCTTAATTGCGACTCGCAATTTGCGACTCGCAATTAAGGAATGTTTAGGAATCGCTATTTTAATAGCGATTCCTACATGCTTAGGCTTTAAAGAGTCCTTAATTGCGATTCCTTAATAATTGCAATTAAGGACTCGCAAAAGCTTTTCTTCATGCATGTGCCTGCAAATATTTAAAAAAAGAAAAAATCAAATGTATAAACAGGGGTGGTCCATGCAGGTAAGCACTATAGAGTGAGGCGGAGGTGAGTTGACAGACCATGTAATAGGGAAAATTAAATAAATAAATAATTCCTATTCCGTCTTCTGTCAACATCCCCCCGCCCCACCGCACTTACCTGCACGGACCACTGCTGTGTATAAAGCAATTTTAATGGTACATTTTCGAGTTCTCTCTCTCGAAATGCTTTTCTACTATTTCTTTTTGTCGTGTATTTCTATAGGTTCTGAATCGATCCCCCTATTCCTGACCCTATTCTGGTTAAACTAACTATCTAGTTAACTAACAGTCAGCCCATGAGGCAAGAAATCCCCCATGATGCAGATACCGTTATCTGACGCAGTCACACTACGGCACAGGAACGTGTTATCTGATTAGGTCATAACGCTTGAGATCTAATTAGACAAGCGACATTCCTCCAGCCCCTGATAAGGCATACGACGTTCTCATAACAAATCAAACCTATGACAACCTGGATAATCCGTGCGGCCATTGTTTTGATTTCACAGAGAACTTTAGTAAAGAATGTGCTAACGAGCAAGTCGTATGACATCTTTATTGACGTACCTATGTCCATCCTTACGTCAATCCCGGCACCTTTAAGGTATAAATATTGCCGACCTTGCCCTATGCAAACACACGCGTGGTGACAAGACGGAGCAGCCATACTTGCCGAAGCCGAGAGCAGAAGCAGACCCCGCTGGCAGCAGCCCCGCCTTCCTGACGCGCTGAGAGACGCGCTGCTATCTCAAGCCGAGAGACCCAGCACCGGCGCTTCCGGGTAGCCCTCGCAGGCAGCCTGGAATATCGAGAGCAGAGAAAGAGATACCATTCCTCATCCATCCTAAATTCCAGGTACAGAACTGAATAACCCCTCACAGAGAATTCTTTAGTTATTCACTTGGCAAAAACAAACTTAACTTAAACTGTAACTTTCTATTCCCGCCCACGCATTAGACTTAGGTCAGGTACACGGGGTAGGCGTATTTAGAAACACCAGTTGAGTACGTTTAGTCAAATGTATATGTGTATGTAAATATATTTTAATCATTTTAAAACATCATATGGCTCAGAAACCATATCAATGTTTTTACAGTATTATTTTATACTATTGCTTTTAATGTATGCACTTTACTTAACTATAAGTATTGCAATAATATCGATCCATTTCTCTTGTACGAGAAAAGAGACTGATCAATAAATAACACCTTTTATTGAACACGCCCGTCTCTTCCTTTTCTCTACATTCTGATGAGACTAAGAATGCACGTACTGACTGAGTAAAATAATTGCCTTGTGCTCACACGACTCTTGAGATTGACTCTTGATTAGGGGAGAGCAAAGTTGTCATGTTCTATGGTTGTCAGAAACTAAATCCCTTCTTGTCTAATCAGGGGAGTTAATCCTTCCTTGAACATTCGAGAAAGTTTCTAGCGAACTCTGAGCTTAGCTGGCAAACCCAAAAATTAAGTCTAGTATCGACAGTAGTAGACCTAGTTAACGTCTAGTCTAGGCCTTTACTGCTGTAGGTACTATTCCAATGCGCAGAGCCTATTGGGAAAATAGGAGCTACACTACATGGCGCCCAACGCGTTTGGAAAGGGCGATAAAACTAACGTAAGACATTTAGAGTAACTCAGTCGTGCTTTCTCACTCAGACCCCTTTTCCCAAATACTCCAAAGACGTCTGGAGTGGGTGAAAGGTTATATCCTCCAAAACCTCGCAGGGGGGAACTCCTATGTATGGTTTTTGGTCAAGTCAACGTTGAAGGATAAAACAGTTCCAGAATATTGTGCATCTAATCTCTGTCTCCATAAGAAACCTGATCTGCAAACAAACATAATACCATCCTGTCTGTAAAATGGCAGAGAGTGATGATGAAAGAGAGGCAATTAGATTAGCTACTGAAATAGCAGATGCTGATGCTACCATGCAAACAGCAGACCCGGATATAATACTCATCCAGGTCGCCAAAAGGAGATCTATAACCTTAAAACTTATAGAAAATGGACTGACACCTAGAGGTGGCACAGTCATATTCGTAATTGAGGCACACGAATATCGGCAGACAGAGGTATACTATACATGGATACATTTTCCAGCAGCTAATGCTGTAACAAAGTACTTCCACTATTACAAAGTAGAGGAACCTCCTGAAACATACACTCCTTTCGAGGAGGTGGAAGTACCACTCAAATTCCAAGAGCATTTGCTCTTATTTGATGGCGCCCTAAAACACAATAATCACATTACAAGGCTCGGTCCTTTAGGAAGACCAGGAGCAACGTGGCCGGTCCTAGCCGGATACACACCACATCCAGACATCGATAGGATGCCTGCAGCTGAATTATTAACACAGCTGAAACAATTACTAAAAATTCATAGACAATTAGTTCAGTATGTAATGCGGACTTCAACAATTCAGCCAGCGATTAAACTTCCACAGCTGACCCCTCACCAGGGGAACACAAATAAAATTACACCACAGAACATCCAATCCTGCCTAGGTAAAGTTCCAGCTAAACGGGAACAAATACCATTCTGGTTGGCACAGAAAATCACCCAAATAGAGGCGGTGTTTCCTGACACCACCCCGCTGGAAAAACACAGGATTCTGACTATATGTCTCCCAATGGGAATCGCACCACACATTGAGGACTGTGACACTTGGGGTACAGTCTTTGCTTCCATCTATACAAAAACGCACGGTGTTCCATCCATTTCGGTAATACCAGATGTGCTAAAACAAATTCAAGATGAATACGGTCCAGAACCTGCTTTAACTCTTGGTATGAAATTACTGAAAGACTTCAAGCAGGTTTCGGCTATATTACTAGCCAACATAAAAGGTGAAGCAGCAAACGTGGCGATCCGCCAGAGGTTAAAAGAGACAGATATAGCAGACCAACCAGCTGAAATTGCCAGAATCATAGAAAAATCCTATGAAGAACTAGGCAGAGATAGTCTAGGTGGAATACCAGTAAAACCGCAACTGACTACAAGTCCAGAAAAAATATTTTTTAATAATAATAATTCACCAAAAAAGAACTGGGATGGAAACAAACAATCCAATCCCAAAGAAAAGAAATTCCAGTCCAGAGGAAGGTCTCCGAGGCGAAGAGAGAAATCTCCAAACCTAAGACAGAGGTCACCGCAGAGTGACCCCTCTGGGAATAGATATAACCTTAGAAATAGGGATAATATTAAAAAACCTGATAGATATCAAGACATTGATACACGTCCCTCTCAATCTTTTCAGAATTCCTCGCAGAAATCGGAAAGAAGAGGACGATCAGAAGAGCACGCCAAGTCCAAAGACAAGGAACCTGCTCAACTGAAAAAGAAATTACAATTTCCTAAAAAGAAGGCAGCCAGTATCAAGGTAGTTAACAATGCCGAGAATACTGAGGACACAACTGAAAAACGGAGAGTGGGCTCAGACAATGCTAGACAGCGCAGCAGAGGTGAGCATAGCTCGCAAAGTCCTTATGAATCATCTGGAGACAGTGGACACGAATGAATACCTTCAAGTGGAAACTGCAGATACCAGAGTTAGCAAGCCCCACAAGATATACGAGATAACATTACGTATAGAGGGAGATAAGACTAGGAAAATAAGGGGACTATTTTGGGATAACCTATCCAAGGGCTATGACATCCTTCTAGCTGAAAAAGACTGGCCACCAGAGTTTGTCAGGGAGTGCCCTCATGGCGAAGAGGTAATTATGCCTGCCTTCTCGAATCAAATACCGATTCATAAAAAATACACACTTGCTAGAAAGTGGGCAGTGGCCTTAGCACCTGCTTTATATAAAAATCATGTAGGATGGGATGAGGATTCTCCTCCTCACAAAATCCAGTTAAAATCACAACCAGCTGCACAAAGGCAGTACCCAATTAAGCAAGAAGCTAAAAAACAAGTAAATGAAATACTAGATCAGCTAGAATACCAGGGGGTGATTGAAACTTGCACCTCACAAATGAACAATCCTTTGTTTCCGGTCTCCAAACCAGACAATTCGTACCGTCTAGTTTTGGATTACCGACACCTTAACACATGTTGCAAAACCTTTGCAGTGCAAAACTCACACAGTGCTGCACTAATGAATAACATAGTGCGCAAAAAATACAAAACAACCTTGGACATCTCCAATGGATTCTTTTGTCAAAACATAGCACCAGAAAGCAGATATTTAACTGCATTCTCAGTAAATGGCACTCATAAACAATTCTGTCGGTTAGCCCAGGGGTACAAGAACAGCCCAGGGGTATTCTCAGCGAGAGTAACAGAATTACTACAACTATATGATGATGAAGCATTATCCTATGTCGATGACATTTACTTAACAGATGATGACTTGGAGACTCACTTGAAAAGAGTGAACACCATAATACTTGGGTTCGCTGCAGAGGGTTACAAATTCAACTTCAAAAAGTCCAGAATTGCCCATCTGACGGTCCTATTCTTAGGATATGAGTTATCAAGTGAAGGTAAAAGCCTGGCAGACAATTTCCTAGAGAAATGTGCCGTAATCCAAGCTCCTAAAACACTAAAAAACCTACAGTCAATTCTAGGCTTCCTAAATTTCGGAAGAACATACATTGCAAATTACGCAGAAAGGGTCAAACCCCTTTACGATCTAATTAAACCAGACTTTAAAAGATCCAGTTGGACTCAAACACACACAGAAATTTTGAGATCCTTACAAACAGACATGCTAATTAAAACAAAATTAGAAACCCGTGATAATACACGCAACCTTGTGATCCGAGTCATCCCAGGGAGATGCGGATTCACATACCTGACCTCTAATGAGGGAGAAAAGGTACCAATTGCATTCAAATCACACTTGTACACAAAAGCTGAACAGAGATTCAGCAACAAAGGAAAAATTGTTCAAGCAGTTCAAACCGCAATAGCTACAGAAAAAGACATAGCTGACGGTAGACATATCACAGTCAGAACAGCTGAATCAGCCTTTGAGGCATTAACAACACCGTGTAATTTACCATCAACAACATTGGATCCAGAATGGATACAATGGGTGAATTCAATCACAACGGACAAAGTATACTACTACTTTGATCCAGAACTAGAAGAATTAAAAAATCTAAAATATGAAAAGACGTATCCTCTGCCAATCGACATTCTGCCTCTACGACATTACGCCTGTGTAATCTATACAGACGGACATGCTCAACCCTCCGTTTGGGGAGAACATGCATACAATCCCACATGTGAGATTACAAAAGAAGTGTGGCGCGGAGGTAAACTAAGACCTCTATTAACAAAATCACACTCAGTAGAAACTAATTCAGAACTACAAACTGAAATAATAGCTTTGAAAATGGCGCTAGATAATGCGGATCGCGAATTCCCGACACTTATAGTGTCAGATTCATATTACTGCGTCAAAGCATATAACAAGGATTTGCAGACATGGATTCAGAACGGTTACAAAGATGACACAGATGCACCAATAAAGCAGAAACTACTCTGGGAACAAGTAGCTCTTTTGAAAAAAGAACTACCAAAGACTCACGTGACACACTCACTGAGTCATCAGCGTGATGGCGTTCACGTTGTGGGGAATTCATTGGCTGAAGCAGCCGCAGCGGCAGCCACTAAATCGGCTCCCGTAGATCGAAAAAAGCGTACATTAAAATACATTGACGGTGAAACATTGCTGGCAGTGAAAACGTCATCAAAAGGCGACTGCTCAGCGTTACCGATCAACTATCCACTCAATTATACATACATAATCGATGCAAACTCCGTCCCTTTTGCTCGAATCCCTGGAGTGGGGGATAGAGTGATTCCAAACATGGACAGGAGAAACTTGTTAATCGCAGACGCACACATGGGCGAGGGTCTCAGACACCTTAAATTAAAAGATTCTCTGGAAGAATTACAATCACGGTACTGGTGGCCAGGCATGAGCCTGCACTACACCATGTTTGTAAAAAACTGCCCAAACTGCAACAGAGATCGCAGAGGGGAGAGAAGCAGTTTAATACCTCGTCGAATCAAGGCAGATAATATTACCAGCAAAAAGAATGGCTTGCGATTAACATATACAGGCTAGTTTCCACTTATAATGTAGATCCACGGCACTCGGCTGACGTCAGGACTGTTATACAAGATTTGCGAGTCTAAATGGCATATACGCTAAGAGCATGCTACGTTCGACCATTTCTTTCACTCAGGCAAACCAGCCTGGGGGGGAAACATGGCCAAATGAGCACAGCCCAGCGGGAATCTTCTCACTTCCTTCCTGAGGGTATGGGATGGTGTAAAGAAAAAACCAAGGCAGAAAGCAATCTATAATAGAAAGGATATTAGGTTCGGGAGCTGGGTGGGTCAAACATCTAATAAGTGTCCAACGTAGTCTAAATAACTTGCCAAGAAATTCTCTGAAGGGATTCAGTCCGTACGAATTATTATTCGGAACTAGGATGTTGATCTCTGACCTTGATAGTCAGACTTCAGTGGTAATAGAAAAAACCTTTGATGTCAAAGACCGTTTGGCTATTTTGCAGGACTTAAACAAAACAAGAAAAGACCTGAGCAACATACAGTTGAAACAACAGCCAACGACCACTGAAGAATCACCACCTGTCCCAGCAAGACCTGTCTGGATTCCAAAAGTCGGGGATCTAGTCAGGGAGAAGATCGCGGTAAAGAAGGAATTTGGGCCTTCTTACAGAAAAGCAGTTCCTGTCCTGTCTGTCAACGGGACAAGATCAGTTGTACTACCGCCACTTGCTGGAAAAAAGGAGAACCGAGTTGTATCCATCGACCTGGTAAAACCACAACATGTGGCCAATAACAAACAGTAGGCCAAGTGGACTCCCAATAAGTAGCAGAACACCAAGGTTTGCTACCAGTACAGAGGTCCTATCAAAGAGGCTCATCACATTCGAAACGCCTACAGAAGAACAACAAGGACTATGCAACAATGCAATAGAACTAAGACCTCTGAAAACCCAAATAAAAACATTTAGCAGAGACACACCAATCTATACTGAAGTACCAAGTGACAATGCAAAAAACAAAAATCCTGAACCAATTGGAACAATTGACAGAACTGCATCTGGTTACTTCATCAACTTCGATGATTCCTCTGAAGGCTTCAGTGAACCAAAGACACAGCCATCATCAAAATC
This sequence comes from Lissotriton helveticus, assembly GCF_964261635.1. Classification (NCBI taxonomy): domain Eukaryota; kingdom Metazoa; phylum Chordata; class Amphibia; order Caudata; family Salamandridae; genus Lissotriton; species Lissotriton helveticus. The sequence goes on along the minus strand of NC_136072.1, from coordinate 158,361,366 downwards.
CTTTAAAGACAAAGCTAAGGAACTTTTGAAACAACTGAAAGAAACATATCTGGTTTCTCCATGGATTGAATTTTGGGTGGGTTTTGGTGCATTTATCCTCATACTTTGGCTCATCATGGTATTTACTTTGGGACGCTTCATTGAGGGAAAATATGCTAAAATGGACACAGCAAGTCAGAACATCAACTTGGTCCTCAAACCACACACATCTTCACACGTCCAGAAAAGAGAACTTTCTCCAGAACTTTCTTCAGCCAACTTCACAGCCAATCCGATACCTGGTGGGGTAGCCTGGGACAACACTGACTATGAAATTTATGGTCCGGTCGAGATCCTGAAATATCAACACCAAATCAAGATCTCCTTGAGTGACTTTGCAAAACCAAACTCATTTGCTGATGATTGGGACTTTGAAAGTATTAACAATATGATGTCTGACTTAGTAATGTCTGCTAAATTTACAAAACATGATTATTTGCAAGGTTCTACAAATTATGATAGTATGTATTGCTATAACCATTATGGTAACCATTTCTTGCATAAATCTGCACAACCTAGAAATGTTTTAAATTATAATCAATGGGAACATTGTGCTACACCTCCAAAAGGGAGCTCTAGAACCGTTTATGACAAATATTCATACTTTCAAGGTTTTAACACTAGTAATGCTGAAACATTTTATTATAAATTGTCAAACAAGACAGGGATGAAAACCATGATAACCAACACAAAATTGATATATTCAGACATATTCTTTGAAAAGATGAATACTTTTGGATTTGATTATTGGGACAAAAATGTTGATTTGAAAAGTGTTTGGGGTACAAAAGAATGGCAAGTACAGGGTTTAGAAGCTTTGTTTAGAGCCTGCATGATCCCAGAACAAATGATATTTTTAAATGACACTGTTCAACAAACCACCTGTCTTGGCTTAGCCAAAATCAAAGATTTAAATAACCCGTCTATTCCAAAGCCAACAATGTTTAGCAATAGCTCTGAAACAGATGAAGAAATAGACATAAACCATATACTTAACCAAAACAGAACACATCCTGATTGGAAACAATGGTTGATCTGGCCAACAGATACAAATCACTGTCAAGATAGATTCCTGAATAAAACACAGGGTTTCATAATGACAAGGCCAGACCCTAGATATCCCCAAAGACATCACCCAGGGATAATAACAACCTACAGTGTGGGCAAATTATGCCTTCAATGGCTACAAACTTCCACACTGCCTGAAATTAAGCAACACCTAACTTTACTTACTGATGGTGCTGACTTGCGTGATTTCATACTGGGACCACGCAAACAGCGTCATAAGCGTTTCATAGCAGCCTCTGTATATGCAGCATACAATGAGGCCTGGAAGGTTACTCAAATTGAGACAGGAGAAAGAATACGGGAAATTGACCGTATCAATTTGGAAAAATCACTTTCTGTAGTGGACAATGGGTTAATGACTCTGTCCTCCAGAATTTTTTCATTGGACAGCATTGTGTCTTCAGCAATCGATATATTATCGCAAGACTTACTGTTATTACAACATGGTCAGTCACAATTGCGTTCTATTGTACAGCTTGGCTGGACGTTACAAAATCTGCGTTCAGGCTACGTGCCTTGGCGTTTAATCAACACAACGTCACTATTCCAAATCTTTAACCTTACTGATAGACAAATCGGTATGGCGCAGAAGGGTGCTGATTATACAATCTTGAGCATTGAAAAACTAGAAAGATTACCGTTGACAATGTCAGAACGACCTGTCAGTGAATGGATAATCCACGGAATCATAAATATTCCAATCTCAACCTTCAGGTTTCAATACTGCCAAAAATATATACAGGCTGGCATGTACGAGAAATTGGGAAAGGGGTACCTTAAAACAACTTGGAACCTGCCCTATTCACATGCATGTGTCAGTAATAAAGGACAGAAAGTGTTTCTTAGTGGCAACAATTGTGCTATGTCACTAAGCGGCACACTTCTGTGTAACGGTATTAGTTTGCACGGAGCCTGTGAAGGGAATTCATACAACCTTTCATGTCACCAGCAAGGCGCACCTGCAACTGAAATAGAACCATTCTTTCAAAGACTCTATAATGGGAGTTACATTCTTATTGTAGACCGCAGATGTTGTAGTCTTATGCCCGGGACTCCTTATCTCGTCACTACGACGGCGAAGGTCAAGTGCTGTGGACGTGCTTTGTTCCCCAGCTCCTTTCCAGACAGGGAGGCGAGGGCATGGCCCAGTTTGAAAATTACTTCTATTCGAATAGACACTTTAAGCAGAATGAAAACAGTGCTTCTTCAGACGCCTACAAGGCTCACGTCATCAAAAGAAACGTATGATCTACAAGTCGCAAGGACGACTGCAGAGATACATACATTATTATCAACCAATTCCCCCGTACATTTCGCGGAAATCCTGAGCGAAATCTTAAATATTTCTGATACCACTGGGGTCTCAAAGGTATTTAAGACAGTATTTTCGATGGCATTAACACCATTCAAAGCCATACTGGGTATTTTTCCAGATTTCGTCCATTCGATTTTTGGCGGACTTCCCCTGATCCTGGGACTAATTGCAGGAATCCTATTCCTAGTCCTTATTTTTCGTTATGGCAACCCATGTCACAGATCAAACTCTCGCGACAATGGAAGATACGATCCTAGCCATTGGATACCGGGACCGGATATCAAAAATCCTGGGACTTTCCCGGCTTAGAGACCTAAACATGACTTGGTTTCTATCATTTCGACCAATGTGGCAAAGGTGTGTTTTACCTGTACTAAGGTGTCTGCTATGCGGAGAAGAATGCGTGTTAGACACCTGTCTGACGCTACAATCGGATGCGCCGGTGGATGCAGATACACTGTTGGTTCCTACCAAGGTTCACGCTTTGTGCTGCCCTCAAAGGCTGCCAATCCTGATGACGGCATTCCTGGAATCTTCACCACTGCGATTGAAGGGTAGTGAAGTTCAAGATGAAAGCAGCATCGAACAGGTACGACCTTCTGTCAGCAATGCAAATCAGAATGTCAATGCAGACAATCATGCGCATGAATGCATGGTTACACCTATTTCCGACTTAGTGGAACTTTCCCATGAAGCTGTTGACAGTTTTTTCGAAAGCCTGAATGATATGATGTTCTCTCCGGAACAGAAATAGAGACTTTTGAGTAAACTCGCACACGGCGTTCCCTGAATTCGGCCTTTAACTTTTAAAAAAATAAAGTCACATGAACAATTACAATCCAGTTCACGGACAGCAACTTTTTTCAGCAAGCCCCTTAAAATATTTTTCTATATATTTTTTTTCCGGGACACTGATCTTCTGCTTAAAGTAAGAAACTATTCCTAGAGAACTAAGATTTCTATTTTTAGATACTTTATATAGACTTTAGCTGCCCGCTGGTATGTTCACAAATATTTTATTATGTGATGAAATGGTCTCGACTTTCCTTTCTGTATAGCTATATTAAGAGCCATTTCATGTGTACTACTCATATACCAAAGAGCAATAATACATAAAAATGCGTGTTTACTTTTGCATTTAATTCATAGCTTAAGTGCATACAATATATATGACTGCAATTTTTCAGTATATTTGAAAATTTCGAAATGCATTTATGTATTTTGGGGTGGTAAGGTATACACTATACTCTATAGTATGTTGTACTATGTTATACTATGCATAGATTAGTAGATATGACCATAGTTAGCATGGAGTGGGTGTCGTGTATTTCTATAGGTTCTGAATCGATCCCCCTATTCCTGACCCTATTCTGGTTAAACTAACTATCTAGTTAACTAACAGTCAGCCCATGAGGCAAGAAATCCCCCATGATGCAGATACCGTTATCTGACGCAGTCACACTACGGCACAGGAACGTGTTATCTGATTAGGTCATAACGCTTGAGATCTAATTAGACAAGCGACATTCCTCCAGCCCATGATAAGGCATACGACGTTCTCATAACAAATCAAACCTATGACAACCTGGATAATCCGTGCGGCCATTGTTTTGATTTCACAGAGAACTTTAGTAAAGAATGTGCTAACGAGCAAGTCGTATGACATCTTTATTGACGTACCTATGTCCATCCTTACGTCAATCCCGGCACCTTTAAGGTATAAATATTGCCGACCTTGCCCTATGCAAACACACGCGTGGTGACAAGACGGAGCAGCCATACTTGCCGAAGCCGAGAGCAGAAGCAGACCCCGCTGGCAGCAGCCCCGCCTTCCTGACGCGCTGAGAGGCGCGCTGCTATCTCAAGCCGAGAGACCCAGCACCGGCGCTTCCGGGTAGCCCTCGCAGGCAGCCTGGAATATCGAGAGCAGAGAAAGAGATACCATTCCTCATCCATCCTAAATTCCAGGTACAGAACTGAATAACCCCTCACAGAGAATTCTTTAGTTATTCACTTGGCAAAAACAAACTTAACTTAAACTGTAACTTTCTATTCCCGCCCACGCATTAGACTTAGGTCAGGTACACGGGGTAGGCGTATTTAGAAACACCAGTTGAGTACGTTTAGTCAAATGTATATGTGTATGTAAATATATTTTAATCATTTTAAAACATCATATGGCTCAGAAACCATATCAATGTTTTTACAGTATTATTTTATACTATTGCTTTTAATGTATGCACTTTACTTAACTATAAGTATTGCAATAATATCGATCCATTTCTCTTGTACGAGAAAAGAGACTGATCAATAAATAACACCTTTTATTGAACACGCCCGTCTCTTCCTTTTCTCTACATTCTGATGAGACTAAGAATGCACGTACTGACTGAGTAAAATAATTGCCTTGTGCTCACACGACTCTTGAGATTGACTCTTGATTAGGGGAGAGCAAAGTTGTCATGTTCTATGGTTGTCAGAAACTAAATCCCTTCTTGTCTAATCAGGGGAGTTAATCCTTCCTTGAACATTCGAGAAAGTTTCTAGCGAACTCTGAGCATAGCTGGCAAACCCAAAAATTAAGTCTAGTATCGACAGTAGTAGACCTAGTTAACGTCTGGTCTAGGCCTTTACTGCTGTAGGTACTATTCCAATGCGCAGAGCCTATTGGGAAAATAGGAGCTACACTACATTTTAACCCCCTAAATCCACTTCTGACACCCCTGCTACCTTACAGGCTACAATGTTTGACCACATGCCTCTGAACCTCTCCAGAATGACACCCAATACCTTTTAGCCTATACCAATGTAACCTCTTCAGCCTGACACCCGTTGGCCTTAAGTCCATTACCCATCTCACACCTGACACCCAATAGCCTTCTCCTTCCGTCAAACCCTCACCAAAAGGTCTTCTCCAAAAGTCGCTTTCTAAACTCCTTCTAGACAACACATGCCTCTAAGCTGGTGCTGCTGACATTTCTCCTGCCTGAGCAGCAATGGAGGAACCTCCTGTCCTGCTTGGAAGTTTGCATTCTGAAATATCACTTCCTAGCTCTGTGATGCTTTTTGTCAGCTCCTTAGCAAGTGCAGGGGATTATCAGTGACCCCTGTAATTCAATTGTTCATCAAGGGGAAAAAACATCCTCTTTGTACACCCCTCTTCTTCTGTTTCATTGCCTTCATGACTGACAGCATGGCTGACCCTGTGCCAGCACAGATCATCTTTGCACTTTAAAAAAAACTATATATATGTTTGAAAAACCTTTTAGGATGGAGAGACAGAACGATGTGTGGCTAAGCAAAGTGTTATTTTTTTCCCATTCCATTCAATTAAGCTGAAATTTAGAGCACTGCAGATTTTGGCAATTAGTGAATTGCATTGTGTTTCACTGCTGTTCGCCGTCTGCTCCAGACGTGGTCGCCTGGTAATTAGGTTAGAGTGTGCGCCACAAAGCAACACGGTAGCTGGCCCCAGTCTGTAAGCAATATCCTATCGCTTGGCTGGCCATTCCTTGATTTAGGCCGGTTCGGATGGGGCGGGACAACATTATCAGGACTTTAATATCAACCTGCAGCAATATTGATTGCCACAAAATTGTCAAGGTAAGTGTATGTAGGGAAGGTTACTGTTGCTATTCTTAACGTCAACTTACGTTGACGATTGTTGATATTTTGGAGTCGAAATGCTTTCGCCTCGATATTCTTACATACTGTTGGGTCATAATTCTACATATATGTCAATCCAGGGACACAATAAGCACTCACCATGTCCATATACTATGTCAGTGGTTCTTAACCTTTTGATTTCAGTGGACTCCGACTTACCCATTACTGAAATCCAGGGACCCCCACTCAGTGGCGTAGCCAAACTTGAGTACATGCATGGCCCCCCCCACGCTCTGGCCCTAGTCCAAAGCTCTCAGGCCAGGGGTTTGCCAGTGCTGAAGGGGGCCCTGTAGGTGGAGCCCCCTCGCACCGCAGGGGCTGTGGGGACTTTTGTTACATCACTGCCACCACTTAGTAATTGTTGTCCAACGACCCCTTAACTTTCCCTGGCCCACTGAGTCATTCTTGAAGGCTGGGACTACTGCCTAAGCAATTTCGATGATTTGAACCACAAAATAATGCACAAATGATGACATTTATTATATCTTGTAAACAAAGGTATAAAAAAATCAGAAAGGTAATTTTAATGGGAAAGCCGGATCTTTATTAATTTCAATAAAGGTAGCCCATCGTCCAAAATATATTCTGTTTGATGAACTTACACTGTCCCACAAATCTATTTAAAGATACCAACTTAATCTTTAGCCTTCAATTTCAAATGCCTTCACATTTACAGAATATTAAAAAATGTCAGTCTTACACTTTTTCTTTCTTCATACACACTTTATTAATTTGTTAATATTATTAAATTTTCTAAGCAGCCATGGGCCCCTGACTAGGCTTTGCAGACCCTCAGTGGTCCCCCTACTACCGGTAAAGAACCACTGAACTATGTTGTTAGAAAGGGAGGTCTCTACTTGGCAATGGTTTGTACCTTTGTCCAAGTAGGGACCCTTCTTCCTAGTCAGGGAATGGGGGATACACTTCTGAAGTAAACCCAGCTTACCTCCTTGGTAGCTAGGCGCGAGCAGACAGGCTTATCTCAGAGGCAGCGCGTAAAGCAGTTGTGCACACATATAGTAATACTAGCAGCCCGTCCCGACGTTGTCCGGGGATGAAATGTAATGTACCGTGATTGAGTGTTTGTGAAAGCCGCACCCCTTTCTTGAAGCCTGCCCCCTGTGACAGCGCCTAGGCTGACAATGTGCCGGAGAGTGAATTCCGCAGTGTTATGATTAATGTAGCATGATTGGGCACTTGTGAAATCCGCGGCCCTTTCTTGAAGCCTACCCCCTGTGAGAACGCCGAGGCTGACAATGTTCCAGCAAGTGAATTGAGTAATGTAGCGTGATTGGGTGGTTGTGAAAGCCGCGCCCCTTTCTTGAAGCCTGCACCCTGTGAGAACCGAGGCTGACAATGTTCCGGCGAGTGAATTGAGTAATGTAGCATGATTGGGCACTTGTGAAAGCCACGCCCCTTTCTTGAAGCCTGCCCCCTGTGAGAACGCCGAGGCTGACAATGTTCCAGCGAGTGAATTGAGTAATGTAGCGTGATTGGCCGGTTGTGAAAGCCGCGCCCCTTTCTTGAAGCCTGTCCCCTGTGAGAACCGAGGCTGACAATGTTCCGACGAGTGAATTGAGTAATGTAGCATGATTGGGCGCTTGTGAAAGCCACGCCCCTTTCTTGAAGCCTGCCCCCTGTGAGAACGCCGAGGCTGACAATGTGCCGGCAAGTGAATTGAGTAATGTAGCGTGATTGGGCGCTTGTGAAATCCGCGCCCCTTTCTTGAAGCCTGCCCCCTGTGAGAACCGAGGCTGACAATGTTCCGGCGAGTGAATTGAGTAATGTAGCGTGATTGGGCGCTTGTGAAAGCCGCACCCCTTTCTTGAAGCCTGCCCCCTGTGAGAACCGAGGCTGACAATGTTCCGGCGAGTGAATTGAGTAATGTAGCGTGATTGGGCGCTTGTGAAAGCCATGCCCCTTTCTTGAAGCCTGCCCCCTGTGAGAACGCCGAGGCTGACAATGTGCCGGCAAGTGAATTGAGTAATGTAGCGTGATTGGGCGCTTGTGAAAGCCGCGCCCCTTTCTTGAAGCCTGCCCCCTGTGAGAACCGAGGCTGACAATGTTCCGGCGAGTGAATTGAGTAATGTAGCGTGATTGGGCGCTTGTGAAAGCCGCGCCCCTTTCTTGAAGCCTGCCCCCTGTGCGAACGGCGAGGCTGACAATGTGCCGGCGAGTGAATTGAGTAATGTAGCGTGATTGGGCGCTTGTGAAAGCCGCGCCCCGAAAGCTGCGCCCCTTTCTTGAAGGCTGCCCCCTGTGAGAACGCCGAGGCTGACAATGTGCCGGGGAGTGATTGTGCGCTTCTGAAAACCACGCCCCTTTGTTTATGCCTGCCCCCCACGCTACTTTGACACCCCCATCGCCTGCCCCCCCACGCTACTTTGACACGCCCATCGCTGACAGCAGAACGCCAACACCCACAAGGGACTACTTTACCCCTAAGGTTGTTTGACCTTTGTAATGTATATGGTGGACAGATGTATAGCCTATGTCCATCTACTGCAACTCCCCTTTACAATGCTGAATTGGGTGTTGTGATTGGTGCTGTACTTCTTGAGATTACCCGCCTCAAAGGTTTCAGCTCTCTCTTTATAATAGTAGTATAGATAGTGAAAACACTACAAAAGGACACCACACCAGTTTAGAAAAATACGTAATCTTTATCTCAACCAAACAGGACCAAAACAACAAAAATCCACAATACAGTAATCAAAATCTGACTTTTAAAAGGTAGAAACAGTTCTGTCCATAGCAAATTATAGATGCAACACTTTCAACAGAAAGTACCTTGGAAGCGTCAAAATAATAAACAAAAACAGATTCAGGGAAGGTGATGCGTCGGTTCCTTTCGTGCAGAGAAGGTGATGCGTCGGTTCCTTACTCCAGGGGATGTGATGTGTCAGTTTCTTACTGCCACACAGGGGAGGTGATGCATTAGTTCCCTATTGAAGGAGAGGTGATGCGTAGGATTCTTACTGTGCAGGGCGGTGATGCGTCAGTTTCTTACTGCGGGCCCAGTGTTGATGTCGACTTGTCGCCCCGGTGTGATGCATGAGGGTCGGGGATGTGAAGAACTGTAATCTTCATTCTCATGGAATACTTACTAATATAACAAAGAACTTGGCACAGAAGCTGGAATATGAAAAGACATCTTTATTAAACTTAATTAAGTGAGGCCACGTCACACAGAAGCCGTAGCAACTCTATGAGGTAGTCTGCAGAGTACAGAAAGCAGAGGCCTTTTATATGTTTAGGGTTACAAACTTCAGCATACAAGGAAGGGGCAGTCCTAGCTTTTGCAAGCATGCAAAAATGCCTAACATTCCTTCTTACACAAGCCGGCCAAACCCATAATAAAAGACCACAACCCATATCGCAAACAGGTCATAAAAGAAGGAACAGAAACAGATGAGAAGTAGGATAAGGGGTGTGTATGTGCATACCAAACTTTACAATCTCCTGTGCTCTGATCCTTAATCTTGATCAGCTACTGGGCAAGGAACTGGCCTAACAAGGTCAGCTTACAGGCAACAGGGTCAGATCACTCAGGTCATCTAAAAGTCAGCTAAAGTCATCGGCCTATGTGAGGGTAACCACAAAATGGCTGCCATGCACAAAATGGAACCCAAGGGTTCAGAACGAAATCTTCAAATACACAGTGAATCCATCGGTGTAACATGACAAAAACACTCATACTTGCTGAGCTCACTGTTTACGGTTCGCTGTTACCAAAATCGTAACAGAACCACGACCTTTATGGCCCAGGTTCAAAATTCACGGAACCTCAGATGCGCCATTCTGGATGCGGCTGAGGCAACAGCACTGCGTTGATTTCTGCAGCTGCGGTCCCACCGTGCTTTGGTTCTTGCAGCCGCACAGCAGAGCTTGCGTCGAAATCGGTGGGGTGATCTCGGACTTCATAGATTTGTGCACTTGATGCGGCGTACGGATATTTCTCTCACTGCGGGCAGGCGCTGCGGTGGTTTCATCTGTGATGAATCGAAACAGCTGCGGATGCATCACGCTTCTCGTCATTGCATTACTTTTCCAGATCCCACCAGCAAAAACAACCTCCAGAGGCCCAGAACATCAGCAGGCACCTCTTGGTAGTTCAGAAGTCCCAGCAAGGAAGTTCAGGGGAGCTGGGGAGGAAGTCTTTGTGTCCCTGAGACTTCAGAATAGGAGGCAAGCTCTACTTCAAGCCCTTGAAGATCTTTGTCAAGCAGGGGACACAGCACACATCAAAGTAATTGTCCTTTCCTTCGCAGAAACAGCCACTGCAGGCCAACCCCAGACAGCACACAGTAAAGGGGCAGTACTTCTCCTCAGTTTCTCCAGCTCTACTCCTTGGGAAAGGTTCCTCTTGAATTCCAGAATAAATCTTTGAAGTCTTTGCTAGCCCTTAAACTTCTAACAGAAGGCACGCTCTACTTCAAGCCCTTGGATAAACTCTAACAGTAGGATGATGAAAGCACAGTCCAGTCCTTTCCCAGCCCAAGACAGAAGCAACCACTGCAGGCCAACTCCAACAGCACCCAGCACAGGGAAAGTATTTCTCCTCCAGCTTTCCCGTTTCTTCTTCCAGACAGGTTCCTTAGTTCAGCAGTAATCCAAAGTTCAGGGGTCTGGGCCTCACTTTTTATAGAATCAATTCCGTTGTTCTCTGTTAGCAGAGAAACTCTTTGTCCAGCCAAAACCAGTTCTGTCCTCTCTGGTGAAGCTTCCCAGCAGGAGGTGGAGACAGCATTGTGTAAGGCAGACCAGACCTATTCAGTTGCAAGGAAATCTCCTCCCCTTACTCTAAATGCAGCCCAGGTCTATTCAGCCCAGCCCTGACTCATTCGGGAAAGGATGGACACACATCAACCCAACCCCGGTGGCTGTCTGAGAGAATGCACATCCCCAGCCCCTGTCACTCCTAAGCCAGACAGTCAATCCACAAACCAGCAGAGGCACACAGGATGGCTAAACAAGAAAATAGCCAGTTTCTAAAAGTGGTATTTTCAAACACACAATATGAAAATCATCTTTCCAAAAAGGTGCATATGTATATTCTGAGTTCAGGCATACTAAACTCCACCTTTCTTTCTTGTCCCAATGGGAAGTTATATATATAAGATGTTATAAATAAACTCCCATTATATCCTATGGGACAGAAAGCCTTTCAATAGTGAAAAACAAAATACACTATATTTCACTATTAGGACATGTCACACACCTCAGTACATGTCCTAACTTTCACAAACACTACACCCCGCCCATGGGGCTACCTTGGGCCTACCTTAGGGGTGATTATCATGTAATAAAAGGGAAGCTTAGGGCCTGGCAAATGGGTGCACTTTCCAGGTCGACATGGCAGTTTTGGACTGCACACAGACACCGCAGTGCAGTGGCAAGTCTGAGTAACATTTACAGGCTTCTCATGTGGGTGGCCGAATCAGTGCTGCACGCCCACTAGCAGCATTTGATTTACAGGCCCTGGGCACACTCAGTGCACTTTACTAAGGACTTACCAGTACAGTAAATCAAATATGCCAATCTTGGAATCACCAATCCATAAATACAATTTACAGGGAGAGCATATGCACTTTAGCACTGATCACCAGTGTCAAAGTGCCCAGAGTCATAAAACCAACAAACACAGGGTCAGAAACAGAAAGCCAAAAGGCAAAAAGTCTGGGGATAAACCCGCTGGACAAGGCCAGTCTAACACATGTGATCTAGATTTCTTCTAGTTATATGCAAGTTTAATACCAACATAATAATTTTAGTATGTTATACTGTGTATCAAAAAGTAACATGTAAATGTGGCTATTGATTTTACCTTGCTCTGAGAATGTAAATTTCAGCAAGGTAAGTGCCTTGTGAAGGCCCCTATTCGCAGGCACAGACACAACACAACACCGATCCACCCCTTTGAGTGTAGGGGGCACTGTATTCATGGATCCAAAAAGCCCACGGGAATCTATTTTATTCCTGTTTTCTTCCCCAGGTGTATCTTGGGTGGAAGTATTTATTATAAGAATTTCTAATAATAATACATTTTCTCCTATGTTCCATGATGATATCTTGGTCAGTTGTTCTTACTATTCTCTCTTCCATGACATTACGGTACCAGTTGGGCTCCTTCAAGAAACCATTATGGTTGCGGTCTTAAAAATACCAGACACCATCTTGTAGTTGAGCTTATCAATTAACAACTGTTCTTCATTGGGTCATATGTGGTATTTCACATCTCTCCAACACAGGGTTTCCTCTCTCCAAAGTAGCCTGCTACTTCTGGTTTAGCATTTGTGCCCTCTGGTGGCTCCAGGTGACTCTGCTTTGAAGGGTCCGCCCATTTTGATGCACATGGCCTCGGGCAAATACAAGACCTGGGCACCAAATACAAAAGTCATCGACATATACCAGTGTACCTTATGTATGACGAGGCTACCTTATATCCTTGGGAACTTGGGTGTGATCAAAGTAATATCAGAGTGGTGGTTCCTAGGTTATTTAGAGGTTAAAAATAAGAAATTTGGTAGAGCTTAAAATAACCGTGGTAGCGGTATGAAGGTTCATTTGTACCAATATTAGCAGTGGATGCATTGATTTCCCAATTGTAAGTGAATTACATCAACTGGAGTACAATATGCAGGACACAAATAAGGATTGAAAACAGAGCATCTATAAATTGAATAGTTCAAAGTAGGCAAATTCCACATAAATCGTAGGTTCCACAAAAGGTGCAGCATCATTTGGCACATTGTTCAAGTGTATTAAAAATCTGCAAAAAAGTCAAAGAAAAACTAAATAAAAGCACAAAGGAATACACAATGGCTGTCAATGTTTTGGATGAGGGCTATATGTTATAGGAGAACGGATATGCAGATGTTCTCTGTGCATCAGACTCATAGAGACATCCTAACCTATAGGGTATATTGATGTTTCAATTCTATAAAACATTGTTCGGGTCCTCATCAGGACATGGTCTTCAACAATGGTGAAGTAGCTATCCTTGGTGACATTAACTTATTTGTTATAAAAATGTTATTTTGCAATATAAATGTTGACTTTTCTTTCTACAGTAATAGTTAAATGAATATTTAATTGTTACATAGATGTATGATACACTTTTTGAGATAATATCGTACCACAGGGGTAAGTTGTTTTAGGCTTCTTTTCTGTTTGCTTGTGTATATCTAAATGTATTTTGTAGGCTACCGGCGTAAATTACTCTATATGTGTGTTGTTTCTTTTGGTAAGATAAATCTATGTTTTTCTTTGTATTCATCAGTGGATGTGTTTTCGTCTGATAGTACTGTCAAGTTTCTATTACATGAGAGTGTTTCTAAATCAAGGGGTGTGTGTTGTAGTTTGATGTTGGCTGTTTTTTAACCACAGTTTTGTTGTTTTTTCTGGTGTTCACTTTTCTTTGAGATGGCAAATGTGGGTAATCGAGGTTTTTGGTGTTTTAATAAATATATTAGAGTTTTTTTAGCAATTTTTACATTGCTGTTCATTCATATGTGTGTATTTTAAAACAAAATGTATTTTTTTGATATGGTTGTACGGGGTTCATGTGTAAAGAAGATGTATTTTTGATAGCAGTACATACTGTATTATTGCATGGTGTATTCATAGGAAGGTGATATGGATCAATAGTTCTGAATTGTAAAGAAGATGTATTTTTGATAGCAGTACATACAGCATTATTGCATGGTGTATTCATAGGAAGGTGATGTCGATCAATAGTTCTAAATTGTATGTTTTTTAGCTATATCAATAGTGTACGTCACTCACTTAGTAAATAATGACCTTCTGTTAAGAAATTAAGTTAAGATGAAATTAACAGAGTATTGATATCATTGGATAATGTCAGTGAGGTCATCTCAAAGGTCTCATTTTGAGATGTCATGAGTGATGTCATAAATGACGTGTTTAGTACATCTCAGAAAAGGGGGTGGTGATGAACAGAGTGTCTGAATTAAGCAGACCACTCTTACCCAGTCCAAAGATCAGGGCTTGATCCATCACCGTTATTTAGCTCACTGCCCCATCCCAGCTCAGAACCTGGCTATATGCAAATTAGTCTGTCCCTGGCCCAGTGCATCATGGGAACAGGGCAGACCAAACTACCAAGCCAATTCTTCACCAGAAAGGATACAAGCTAGTGTTTAGTGCATCATCAGTTATATATTGTAATATGTGAGGTCGAAAGCAAAACATGAGGGGGTTGCATATTATGTTTTTTCAGTGAATATGAGGTATTTAAAAACATGTTACAGTGCTGAAAACAAAGCTAACCACACCTTCACTTACACCTTTTGTTTGTTCAGTGAAGGTCTTGTGTTTTTGGTAATCTTCCAAATGGGACTGTATTTTTTGGACCACAGCCCTTCTTCAACTAACCATCACTGTACACAGATTTTGATTCTGTGTAGTATAGGCCGGCTGTAGGCATTCTATCGTGGGCAACCTACCCACACAGCACATGGCGTTTAGCCATGTGAAGCAGGGGCTGGCTGTAGAGCATGACCTATGGCTATACTTTGTACACTACCTGCACCTGGGGCAGTCCAGCCAAACAACATTTTATGGTACTAATTTCAGTATGTATCTAATTTGACCTTCAGGCTTGAAAACACTCTTTATGATGCATCTCTGCATGTTGGTCCATTGCTGTTGAGATTATTTTTGGGCTTTGCTTGCCCAAACAAATTACTTCCTTACAGTATGTGCAGTATTTTTCTGAACATCTGTAGTTGTTGCTCAAATTTGTGTTGATAACTGTGCAACTTTTGTGGCAACATCTTCCCTTTCATCTTGCTGCTCTTCTCTCCTCCCTTGCACTTTATCACAAGAAAATTCATTGGAATGCATTACCCTGATATGTTTTATCATCTCTGACATCTCAAAGGGGTACATGCCTGGATGCCCTATTTATAACACGTGATCACAAAGAGTGCAATTTACTTTTCTGGCATTACCATTTTTCACTTCTTGGATTGGTGATCAAATTGCCAGGCCAAAGATTCGTTTTGTGCTTCAAAGTTGTGGGCGCTTCAGTGACTTCTGTTTCTCATGCTGCCAGTCTGAAGTCCCTGGGTTTCTGTAGAACGTGTTGTACCTTGGGTTCTGTTGAATCTCCTCTTGGCTTCTTTTTAAAGATATACACATTCACTGCTTTCAATCTTCTACTCTCTTTACCTTTGGCTAAAAAATGGCGTTCTCCAAAAAGTGGACTCCTATTTTCTAGAGGCTATGGACTTATTTTTTCAAAGTGCAGAGTTTATAATGCTTTTAGCCAATCAGATGCCTCGTTCTTTTTGACGTTTTAGGATTTGTGAATCCTCAGTGGTTACAATAGAAACAATAGTACGGTGAAGCTGCACTCTCTAGATTGGAAAGGTGGGACTTTCTTCCTGAGGGCTGCAAATCCAAAATGGGTGCTGTGAATATTGAGCTTTTGTTTTAAGTTGAATTTGATTAAAAAAATACACTATTTTGTATTGTTTTAGACTAGGAGTTTCCAAACTACAACATGTGCATGCCCCTGGAAAGCAGAGGTTTTATGGATCCTTGTAGACCATTTAAGTGATTTCCTTTCTGTTAATGCATGACTCCACAGTCAAGTAGAGCTTAACTGAGTTGCACATGTCATGACATTCCTTGTCGTATGAGAGCCCTGCAGCAAATATCGCTAGCTAGTTTTTTTTGCTGTACGTTTTTGGACTTCACCAATTGCTTCTGGACAGGTTCAGCAGAAGAGGGGAAGTCCAGAGGAACATGCCCTGGAGAACAATTAAGAACATGACACACCTCCACATCAAGGCTTTCAGAATGCTATCTGAGTGCATTGAGTGGAAGTGTGTCACAATCACTCCTGGAGGAAACAAACTTTCCTCAAAATATGAGGCATGCACATTGTTCCAGAAGAAGTTGAGCCTGGGATCCTCTGGCAAATAGAGATTTGGGACCTCTTAAGTGCACAAGCATTTCAGAGCTTGGGAAAAGGAAAGGGTAGCTCTGTGTCTGCATTACAACATGCAAGGCCGGCTTTAGCACTGGTGGTGCCCATTATGAGAATCTTTTTTGGAGCCGCCCCCATGACCTCCTCCTCAGACTCCCTCACTACCACCCTGTAAAAGTGTCCCTCATCTCTCCATAGCCCCTCTCTCACATACATTTCATTTGTTTTGTAGCGCTGGTAAAAGCTGGCTTTACTATTCAACACAGATATCCTCCTAAAACATAGATCTGTTCTTTGCAGCAGGCATAATAACCCTCTGCGCTACTTTATGGCGAGTCAAAACTGCCACTAGGCCAAACACTGCCGCTAGGCAAAACTCGGTCCCTCTCTCTAGCAGGAACATTAATTACAGGAGCTATCATGACATTTTTATTGCTGCCTGAAAGCTGGACGCACAAACAACTCTGCAACAGGTGCTTTTAAATTGTAAGTTATTTCTAAACACAGCGCCCCCTGCTCCCCGAGGTCTGCGCCCCCATCCGGGGGGGTTTAAGCTCAATTGGATTTGCAGTCTCTCCAATGCGTCTATCGATCGGTTTCTCTTGGACCAAAACCCGGTTGTATACCAGTGTGGTGGCCCAGTGATATAATCTAAGGTTAGGTAAGGCCCACCCTCCTCTTTCCCTTGGGAGCATAAGAAATTTGAAAGCCCTTCTTGGCTTGGGGTATCTCTATATAAATCTGAAAAACATATCTTCCATTTTCTTAAGACATTCATTCGAAAATTCGAGTGGAATTGCTCGGTAAAAATATTAAATTTTAGGAAAAAAAGCATTTTTGTAACATTGCATCTCCCAATAATGGATAAATGAAGGTTATTTAACCTACGTAAATCTTGCTTAGTTCTAGTTATTAGCGGTTCTATGTTGTCTTTGACGATATCATCTATTTCTCTGGATATATCTATCCCTAGATAAGTTGCTTTTTCCGTAATTCTATCATCCATCATTGTTGTATTTTTATTAATTATTAGCTGCGTTTTAAAGCAATTAAGAGTATATCCAGAGAGTTTCCCAAATCCGCTTCTTTTTAACCTCCTGAAGAGCCTTAATAGGATCTGGGGTTACAAGGGCGATATTGTCCGCATACACCAGCACTTTAGTCTCCCAGCCATAAGTCACCATGGGTCTGATAGCTTTGTTATTTCCTAACTGTTGTAAAAAGGAATCAATGTATATCGCGAATAGTAGGGGTGAGCTCGGGTTGCCTTGACGGGTCCCCCTAGTTATGTCAAATGGTTCCGACAGTGTGCCATTAACACAGACCCTGGCCACCGGCTGATAACAGAGCAGCCTGATGGCCTGCAATAGCCCATCTTTAATACCGACCCTTGACGGGGCCTCGCATAGAAAAGACCAGGAGCCCCTGTCGAAAGCTTTCTCTGCGTCCAGTAAAATCAGGGCCATTGGGTCATTAGATGTTGTAGGATGAATCCATGCTGGTGCTCAGAGACTACTTTATGGATAATTGGCGCTATACGGGATGCCAAGACTTTGGAGTATATCTTACTGTCACTGTTTATTAGTGTTATTGGTCAATAAGATCTGAGCTCACTCGCCGGCTTATTCTTTTTAAGGAAGATTACAGTTTTGGCGGAAGACCAGGAGCTCGATAGTTTCCCCCCTTTAAATACATGATTAAATAGCAGGGTCATGCAATCTTTGAGTTGCTGTGAGAATTTTTTTGTAAAATTCAGCAGGGATTCAGTCCAGCCCTGTGGCCTTACCATTAGGTAGGCTGTTAATGCTTAATAGTATCTCGATTCAATTTGGGGGAGCTTCTAGTTGTTGTTGATCTTCTGCCAGAAATTGTTCTCCCGGAATTGAATTAAAATATTCCTTGATTTTTACGGGATCTCCTGGATGGTCATCCTGATATAACTTAAGATAGTATTGTGAAAACTTGTTTCGGATATCATCTGGATCCGAGAATAGTCCTCGTAAAGGATCTCCTTTTTTGTGTTATGGGTAATTTTTTGCCTGGCTCTCAAGGCCAAATGATGCGCTACATGCTCACTACACTCATAGGCTGCCTCTTTCCAAACAGAAAATCTGTCAGCAGCGTCTTTAGGGATAGTTTCCATAATGCGTGATTTGGCTACTGTTAACTTGGCCTGTGCCTCCTCAGTACCCCCTCCCTTTCCAAACGTTTTGGCCAGATCCTCTTCTGCTTGAGCAAACGCATTTTGTAAATCATGAGTTTGTTGCTATTTCCTTTTATTGAGATTCAGAGAAAAGGGTTTCCTCCGGGATACCTGCTGCTTTCAATGCGTCCCAGACATAATCAATTTCTGTACTACCTAGGTTTTTCCTTAAGAACAGAGGAATACAGTTCCTGGTATGTTTGCAATAAACCTCATTCAAAAGTAAGGCTCGCTCAAAACTCCAGGAGCGAGGCTGGAGATTAGAATCTTTTCTCTTGATTTCTATAACTAAAGAATTATGATCAGAGAGTATGCGTGGAGCTTTTTCAATCTTACAATCATGAAGAAAGGAATAAAATACAAATATAAAATCAAGTCGGTCCTACATATTGTGAGGGCTAGAAAAAAAAGGAAAACTAGGGTCCGAAGCATTTTGCCAGCTCCATACATCGTTCACTCCGTGATCTATAAATAGTGCTCTTAATGCTCGGAATACTTTAGGCTTCCGGCCACTATAGGACCCCCTTAGTTTCCAAGTTCAATTACATACTAGCCGGAATATTAATTTTAAAATCTCCACAGAAAACGATAGGGAGTGGCCAAGCAGCAAGTTCACTAATTACTTGATCAGATACCCAAGGGTTGTCAAGGATGCCTCCATAGATTGAGCAAATGGTTAGTGATTCTCCAGTAGACACACGGCATTCTGTTATCACCCATCTCCCTGCTTGGTCAACCATTGGTCGTGGAAATTGTAGTCTGGCGTTTGAGGACAAAATCGCCACCCCTCTTGTCCTTGTATTTTGTGTTGTCCCTCCGACCACTCTATATCCTAATAATTTCAAGAGATGTCTTTGTGCTCCCTCTATGTGAGTCTCCTGTATGCATACTACATCTGCTTTTAGTAGACGAAGCCCTATGGTGGTGTGGCGTCTTTTCTTAGGGTCATTCAGCCCGTTGATATTGATGGTGACAATACGTATCTTATCCATCAAAGATATAAATAAAAAGCATGAGTAAGGCTAGAAGATCTTTCTCCGACTGAATAGCCCCCCTCCCCCCCTGTGCCTATCATTCATTCAAGAAGGAGGGAAAGCTTCCCAGGGTCAGTTTGGGTAGCATGATAGTAGATTATATTGACCAACCAATGGGACTGGGTAATAAGTGCTATTTGAAGCAAATCTACATTGAGCAGAAACACTCCCTTTATAGTAAGTTCAGTTGGGGACCTTGTCTGCAAAAAATATCTTGTGAGATGTGAAAGGCTTACCAAGGGGAGTGAAATTGTAATTGCAAGGGGAAAGACAATATACTGCTTATTTTCTATTTTGTTCTAATCATGTAAGATCTCGTCAAGTTGGCTCCTGCCCTTGTTCAGGTATTATGAAACAAGATCAATCATGAGTGCCATGTCCCTCTGGTACAGGACTGGTGAGGTACTAATTCTTAGTTCCTATGTGTGGGTAGTGTGGTAATCAGTTAGACATACATCAGAAATCTGCTACAATCCTTTTAGTGCACCTTACTGAAATTTGGCTGGTGGTGAGGTGAGAAATATGGATGCCCAAACCTATCTGCACTTTATAGTGTCTCTCTATACTATTCCATTAAGATTGAATTCTAACATGAAATGTATTTATATTTGAAATATGATGAGGAATTTTAGAGCCTGTATATTATTGTTTATACATTCACAACTAATTGAGCCCCCTAGTACATATGGTGAGATTTTGATGTTGCAAGCCTGCATATATAATTGTATGATTCTGTGTTCCTGTGTAATAATGATACAGGTTTGAAATGTACCTTCTCTTATTTACTGCACTTTATTGAAATTAGGTGAGTAATGATGGAATTTGCATAGTAGCACATTTATTTACACTTTATTGTGTTCTTTTGATCAAGTGGTCCAGGTTGGGCCATGGCATGGAAATGATGGGACTTGTCAATCTGCACTTTGAACTGCTCCCCTTTTCTTACAAACATTTTATTGGACTAGTATTGGCCAGTACCCTCTCTACTACTAATGATGTTGGACACAACTGTCTGTTAATAGATGAATTATGTGAATTGCTCATGGATAAAAACAACTTTGTCTACCTTTTTTCTTTTATTGAATGATTT
Organism: Lissotriton helveticus; assembly: GCF_964261635.1. NCBI lineage: Eukaryota > Metazoa > Chordata > Amphibia > Caudata > Salamandridae > Lissotriton > Lissotriton helveticus. The sequence goes on along the minus strand of NC_136072.1, from coordinate 158,340,993 downwards.
TATAATGGATATTGTAAGCATGTTGTTTTGTGTTTTATATTGTAAGGCAAATGCTGAAAAATAAATAAATAAAGACTTCAAATGTTGTGACAAGCCAATCAGATTGTTTCGCACTGCAGGCCCTCCTTTGAATCCGTGAAATGGCCTTGTCATAAAAAACCCTCTTGACCAAACTGATTTGAATTTTTGCGGTCATAAAGGTGTGTGGTTCCGGACTGCGGACCTCTGTGAATTAACAGTCCTGATACCTCTCAAATTTAACCTCTTCATGTCCAACCCGAGCACCTTTTAAATGTTTCTTAGAACTACTGGGTGGATTTCTATCAAACCAAGCAAAGGCACTTCCTTGAGTAAAGTTTTGCTTTCAGACCAAATTGTGTAAAATTCTGTGCAGACTATTTATTTTTAAAGAGGATCAAATAATCCAATGGGAATTAAAATGGGAAATTGCACTTTTGGGACCCACCCTTTTTCTTGTTCCCTTCCTGACAGATCTGTATGAAACTTGCTTTGAAGACTCCATAATAGATTTTTTGGGGGAAAGTTTTTGTGCAGATTCTTCAAACGATGCCAAAGGTTTTCAGAAAATAAAACATAACTTTTCTTTGGAAACTCTGGGGCATATTATCAAGGGATTTATCTCCGCTTTTTTGGCTTTAAAAGCCAAGAAAGCGGAGATAAAATTATCTCCCTATCAGCAACAGGGTGCTAACACGCAAATTCGCATGTTAGCACCCTTTTTCTCTATGCTTCTCCTTGCATCTCTAATGAGATGCAAAGGGGGCGTTCCAGAGAAAAATAATAGGAGAAATGTTGTTAAGCGACATTTCTCCTATTATCACGGATGTCGCTAACCCTGTTAGTGATTAAAAAAGCGGTTAGCGCTGCTTTTTTTGCACCTGGTATTTTCCTGACTTAGCCATGATATCCTATGGAAGGTGGATATCATGGCTAAGTTTGTGAGCCCCTATCATCAAGCTAACGCCAAACTTCAAGAGATTATCGTTGGTTTTCCAGCGATAATCTCTCCTTTGGCAGTTAGCGCGAGGATTTTTATCACTTCTGAGATAAGCGTTGCTGATAGCACGCTATCTCAGAGATAAAAATCCACGCTACCCGGCGATAATTATTCTAGCGCTAAGTGCGCCTAGCGATAATTATCGCTGGGGCTTGGTAATATGCCCCTCTGACCTAACCATGACTGCACTGGCGCTATTGCTGCTTTTGTAACATATATAGAGAGGATACAAAACAGGTTACTGGATAATATGGTCCAGTATTGCCATTTACCAGTTCTGGCGACATCTTAACCCAAGAACCCTGATATAGCATTAAAGGACTAATTTGTACATATTACCTATGATCTATGTTTTATATTGCATGTTTATTGTGGTTTACTTTGCTTGAAGAAACGGGTTGCCTCAAAGTGCGATTTGGAATTGAAATGTTTATGTTTTGTTTAACTTTCATGAATGCATTTCTGATGATACAATGGGCAATGGTGAGGGCCAGTGGATTTATGAGCTCCTGTTTACCACATAATTATATTTTCACCACATTTGCCATACATTTTCCATAGAATGTGCAGATTTCAGAAAAAATAATATTTCTAGCTCTAATTGATCAAAATACTGCCAAAGAATATGTAGCATGATTTCCATGTGCAGTATAATTTATATAACCTTGCTGCATAATATACTGCTGCTCCCTGCTGTTATAATCCTAGTAGCATTGACAGTGGTACATTTCTGCAGCATAAGCTTGCATCATGATTATGAAATGATTAAATCTATATTTCCATTTTTGATGTTTTCCTAGTGCAATATGGGTTTTTATGTCACTGCATTTAGTGCCACAAACACACATGCTGCACCCCACCCCCAATCCAGGGAGAAGTCGGGGTGGTGTTGTTACCATTGGCTGCACGTCGGGTCTGGAGGATTCATCCCCAAACCTCCCACCCCAAATATCCCGTTTGGGTTTGGGGGGTTTATGCGGTATAGGGGACCAGAGGAGACATACAGTTTCGGAGGGCACACAGACTTGGTGAGTTTGTGAATTTCGTGACTTTACTTCCCCACTCATACTACATCCCACACGACTGTGGCATTCTGGGACCTGTAGGCGCTATTCAAACTCGCCACAGTAAGACTCATTATAGGGGCGGAGCCACCAATCACGTAACCGGATGCAGTGGGATATTTAAATCTGTAAGTTGAACTGCACTGTTTGTGAACAACACCTCTGGCACTGAAGAAGGCGGAGACAACTGCCGAAATGCATTTGCCTACCTGTGAGCCTTGAGATTAAATGCCTCCTTGAATCCCCGCAAGTTGTCTCTGTTTCTTCTTTTGGAGGAGCTGTTTGGACATTGTTTGCGTGATGGCCAGCATCGCGCTGAGAGACCCCCGCATTCCAAGTTGGGTGCGGTGCTGCTGGCTTCTGTTTCGGTGGATTGCTTTTGTTCCAGGGTACTGGATGTTGGCCGCACCCCACCCCCAATCCAGGGAGAAGTCGGGGTGGTGTTGTCGCCATTGGCTGCACGTCGGGTCTGAAGGATTTATCCCCAAACCTCCCACCCCAAAGATCCCGTTTGGGTTTTGGGGGTTTATGCGGTATAGGGGACCAGAGGAGACATACAGTTTCGGAGGGCACACAGACTTGGTGAGTTTGTGAATTTCGTGACTTTACTTCCCCACTCATACTACATCCCACACGACTGTGGCATTCTGGGACCTGTAGGCGCTATTCAAACTCGCCACAGTAAGACTCATTATAGGGGCGGAGTCACCAATCACGTAACCGGATGCAGTGGGATATTTAAATCTGTAAGTTGAACTGCACTGTTTGTGAACAACACCTCTGGCACCGAAGAAGGCGGAGATAACTGCCGAAATGCATTTGCCTACCTGTGAGCCTCGAGATTAAATGCCTCCTTGAATCCCCGCAAGTGTTTTCTGTTTCTTCTTTTGGAGGAGCTGTTTGGATATATATATATATATATATATATATATATATATATATAAAGTTTAGAGTTGACAATAACAGATGACAACATCTGTGTTGTTTACGAACTGATGGCCAAGCATATGTTGACGAGTTAGCCTCTGTTTGTTACACAGCATCTTACGACTGCCATAAGTGGTATTGGGGTTAAGCAGAGGTACTATATTTTCAACTAGGAAGAAATCAGCCTATGTATAAAGCACATTACACGTCTAATAATACACGGAGACCTATATGAGATTAACCTGCACAAGGAAGGAAATCACTCATACGGACAAGCTTTTCCTAGACAACAATTGTCAGGCAGCAATTAACGGGTATATGATGGTTGTAGATTGAAGATCGTTACCACAAGAAGGGACAAGTGCAAACATGAGAAATATAGTGTAATCGAAGTAGTCTAAACTTCGGTACAGGAAGAATAAAATACAGAATCAGAACCAACATGGAATAGCAACATGACAAAAAGAGAACAAGCAATGCAGGATATGATGGGAAAAATCATACAAATTACAAAGTAGAAATAGTTTTTCGAGAGGCTCTTGTAAGTGAAATAGGTGGTAGGCTACTGGAACAATGCATCATAATTTTGAGGATGTAAGAGACAGTTGGAACTGGGGATCAGAATAAAGAAGCAGATAGTGTTTGTATTTGACCAGGTTGATTGGTGATAGGCAGGTGGTACCTGAGGAACAAAAAGGATTACTCTGCATTCGCTGAAAATATCAGAATTATGGTACTTTACCAATTACTAATAACGGTATTGATTCACTATTTCAACAGAAATGTGTGCCTTAATTTAGTTGCATAAACTTTGAAAGAATTGGAAGAAATTGTGACAAAAATTTATAGAAATGATTTGCACTTTAAGAAATGTTGTATAGGAAGATTACTCAGTATTATAATGTTGTTCTTGGATGTAAACGCATATGGTCATGTTTTTGAATAAGTACAATATGTTTTAATGTGGTGATGGTCGGAGGCTGAGGTCTCATTTAAAATGGCACTCTGTACACACGTCTCTATGGCCCGGTGGAAGGCTATGGCTGAAACGCGTTGGCTATACTTTACCGTTTGATGCACTTGATGCAATATAATGAAATAAAAAACAGAATGAAGTAAAATTTCAGATGTGCTGTGCACTGTTTTGTTGAACTGATCAAGTGGCATTGGGAAACAATTTGGAGGAAAACAGACTCAAATATATATATTTTTATATATATATTCACTAAAAAAAACATAGGCTTCAGCGACGTTATAGTTAGTTGGACATTTGACTCATATAAAACCAGAGAAAATTGCCTGTTATAGTTAGTTGAGCTAGCTATAACTCAAGCGCCCGAAATGCACTGCTGATGATGTCACATATTACATCACTCATGACATGGTCAGTGACATCACTGATGACATCACTGATGACATCTCAAATGACATCACTGATGACATCACTCATGACATCATCCAGTGAATGTGTGTTTCTATAAAATGTAAATATGTGTTATATATATATGCCAAGGTTTATTGAAAAATGAATGCATTGACAAGTGCCTAAAGGAATTATTTGGTAGCTGAGCGACTGACTGTATAAGTGAGTGATTGAACATGTCTTACTGAATGTATGGGTTAGTGACTAAACTGTGTGAAAGTCTCTATTAGTCTCTCCATTGGTGTGTAAGCAACTGCATGGGTTGCTGAATAGCTACATGAGTGTCTATATAGGTTATTGATTTGTTGTCTGAGTATCTGTATGGGTCCCTGAGTGTCTGTGTGGGTGGGTGGGTAGGGGGGTGTATGAGTCTGTGCATAGATGTCTGAGTGGGCGATTCACTGGTTGTATAGATTAAAAAGTGCATCTGGGAAAAGCTGTATGGGTGAGTTAGTGTGTGTATGGGTGTGTTGGTGAGTGAATGAATGTCTCAGTGGTATATCTGTGACTAACTACATATGTTTTAAGGCACTATATGTGAGTGTTGGAGTATATAAATGAGTATACGTGAGACTAAGTTATTTGAAGAGTGGGTGTATAAATAAGTGTCTGCTTCTATCAGTGATTGTATAAGACAGTAAATATGTGTTAGTATCTGTATAAATAAGTGATGTGTTATGTCTAAAAATAACGAAGTTGGTGTGTAGAACTGTATACATGAGTAAATGGGTATGTGATTGATTCTTTGTATTACTGACTAGGTGTGTGAGTAACTATGGATGAGTGGCAGAATGTGACTGCATGTATAGATGTATGAGTGCATATTATAGTCCTGTAATGATGAGTAACTACATGTATAAGTGACTGGATGTATGTGTAGACCTAGGAAATAGTGAGTGCTATGTAGTATATGGCATTCTTCTGTGCATGGTTTCAAAAATAGTAGTCTGCATTTTAGAATGGGTGTATCAAAGTTTATATTAGAGCATCAGTATGTGCATCAGATTGTCACGTGGATGATGTCTTGAGTGATGTCATCAGTGATATCATTTGAGATGCCATCAGTGATGTCATCAGTGATGTCACTGACCATGTCATGAGTGATGTAATATGTGACATCATCAGCAGTGCATTGCGGGCGCACGAGTTATAATTAGCTCAACTAACTATAACAGGAGAATTTCTCTGGTTTTATATGAGTCAAATGTCCAACTAACTATAACATCCCTGAAACCCATGTTTTTTTTAGTGAATTTAGAAAACTGCACTCCCATACTGGAAGTGTACCAAGCTCCATCACCACGCGAATCCTATCAGCCATATTGCTAAATTTGTAAATGATGCACATTTCGTATCCAACGGGTTTGTGGCACCGCGGCCCGTGTAACATCATATATGTAGGAGGTCGCTCCAACTGCTACTTTGGTATCCGACGGGTACACAGTAGCAAGCCACGTGTTACATCATGTACTTATGGGGTCGCGCCCGCTGCGCGTTGCGTATGCGACGAGTGCACGCTGCCAGGCCCTGTGTTACATCATAGACGTATGGTGTGGCGCCGAGTACGCCATTCCCTCGTTTTTTTTTATGTCTGAAAACTATATCTAAATAACTTTAAACTGTATATGAGAGCAAGCGATAATCTAAAATATTTTAAACATTTATATATTACTAAATGTAATAAACTTATATTATGATAAATATATTATCTCAAAATCGTGTCGGGTGCGGACTCCTTGCACACTCGGTGCGCGATTGCCATGTCACCTTAAAAAAAAGCATTTGATTAGTTCATAACATTTCCCATTGTAACAGTTGGAGGACCCCACCCATTTTAGTCATTCTCTGTACAGCGTTTGATGAGACACACCCCATTTTGCTTAGAGAGCGTTTTTGAAAAGTTTTTTTGCTCTGTACACATATCTTATACTACACAAACCATGCAACGATCATCTTAATCAATATTCAGGGTCTGTACATTAGCCTTCCACGTGTGATGCCCATGCATCTCAAATGTTACATCAAAAAACAAATGTGTGTTACACGATGCCCCTGGTGTGTGTGTGTGTCATTATTGTGCTGCCTTTCGGCCCCGGTATTGGTGGCTCGAAGGGGTATCATCAGCCACGGGCAGAGTGCACATCGTAGATCACATGTGACAAACAGTAAAGAGTAATGTGTAGATTTGTGTTGCAATATGCTTTGTTGTCAGACTTTACCAGTATAGTAGTGTGTCATATGTGAGACTTTCAGATTCACGTTTGACATGCATTGCTTGACTGTAATGAACGTTATCACTATCTATGACGTAGCCTCACTTCTGATCCTCCCTCTGTCCGAACACATTCACATATGTGCGCTTCGTGATAGCAACACTTTCGATAATACCGCACACCATTGACATACGTGTCTGCGCATATCCACAACCTTGTCAATGACATGTGATGGCCATTCAATGTTTTCGAACAGCATCTCATTAGTGATAGTTGCCGCATTCCCGGTACATGCTACATTAATGTAAATTGCGCATTCTGCGACGTCAAAACTGCAACAGAAACACACATAAGTGCACTTCCTGGCCAGGCAGGATCTGAACAACGCCCAGGTCCCGGAACAATTATTCACACCCCTACTCTGGCCTGGCGTAGGCAAGCCCAGCCCACTTTGCGTACGTATAAATAGGATAAGACAACGCCACATGTCCCAGTTCTTCCACACTGCCTCAGGTGATACGGCCGCATCCACCTCGCATATCACAATGCGCAATAAAAAAGGGATCCATAAGGCATACACCATCCTGGCAATCAACACTGGACATAAATTATGAACCCTACTGGATGTCCCGTTTCGAAAGGGATCCATGAGGTGTACACCATCCTGCAATCAACAGTGCATCTGAATTGTGAACACTCCCATCGTGTTTGGACACACAACAATGACAGCAGGTGAGCAGTGGGGCCTGGGTGCACAGGAGCTGCAATTGAGCGATGTGCTGTGGGAGGGGTTGGATGCATCAGCCTGGCTGCGCAGGTGTGAACAAGCAATGTTGCCGTGCGTAATGATGTGATCTCTGACCTCATTCAGTGACATCTCTGTCTCATTTTAAGGACTTGCTGGACCGTACTGTAGGCCTGAGCCAGCAGACAGCGCTGCCCTACAGACACGTGTTGTTGAGCGCGGTGCTGCGGGAGGGTTGGGGTACATCAGCCTGTGTGCGCAGGTGCGAACAACCGATGTTGCTGTGCGTAATGATGTGATCTCTGACCTCATTCAGTCACATCTCTGTCTCATTTTAAGGACCTGCTGGACGGTAGTGTAGGCCTGAGCTAGTGGGCAGCGCTGCTATGCAGACACGTGTTGTTGAGCGCAGTGCTGCAGGAGGGGTGGGGTGCATCAGCCTTGGTGCGCAGGTGCGAACAAGCGATGTAGCAGTGTGTAATAATGTGAATACTGACCTCATTCAGTCACATCTCTGTCTCATTTTAAGGACCTGCTGGACCGTACTGTAGGCCTGAGCCAGCGGGCATTGCTGCCCTACAGACACGTGTTGAGCGCAGTGCTGCGGGAGAGGTGGGGTGCATCAGCATGTGTGCACAGGTGCGACCAACCGATGTTGCTGTGCGTAATGATGTGATCTCTGACCTCATTCAGTCACATCTCTGTCTCATTTTAAGGACCTGCTGCACCGTACTGTAGGCCTGAACCAGTGGGCAGCACTGTCCTACAGACACGTGTTGAGCGCAGTGCTGCGGGAGTGGTGGGGTGCATCAGCCTGTGTGCGCAGGTCCAAACAACCGATGTTGCCGTGCGTAATGATATGATCTCTGACCTCATTCAGTCACATCTTTGTCTCATTTTAAGGACCTGCTGGACCGTACTGTAGGCCTGAGCCGGCTGGCAGCGCTGCCCTACAGACACGTGACGTTGGCTTTTAGGGCACTGTAGTGAGCTGATTACTAAGTATACATGCACACAGGCTTGCGCCACTGCATTACACGCGCACATTATACTTCTAGCATGCGCTCTGTTCCTTTGTATGTGAATGTTGGTAATATCTTATTATTATTTAACCTTGTGTATTTTCGTGCACTCCAACTCCTCTTTGAACCACGATTACCACTAACAGTTGGTAGATCGTACTTCAAGAAGGAAGGATGCACTCAACTGGTGTTCTCTATTAAGCTTCAAATAAACCTTCATTTACCTCCAGACGTTTTCACCATCATATTTTTTCTCCCTTTTCAGAAACTGAATTGGTTGTGCCAAAATGGGCGGAGCGGGTGCTCACCCCATGAGAATGCCCTGGGCATTCTGATGCCTTCCATCGTGGTATCAAGACACCGTCCCCAATGTGAGACCTGCTGTGCCACCCTTAGAGGCACCCCGGACTTGTAGCTTGCACTGGGACATCGTTGGACACAGCGGTGGTGGCAGGTGAGCATTGAAGCCTGAGTGCACATGAGCCTCAATTGAGTACAGTGTGGGGGAAGGGGCTGGGGTGCAGTAGCCTGGTTGCACAGGTGCAGGCAAGCGATGTTGCCGTAGATAATAATGTAATCTCTGGCTTCATTCATATCTGTTTCATTTTAAACACTTGCTGTACCGCACTCTTTCTCGCGGACCTTAGCGTCCCAGATACACGGGTGACGGGAGGTGAACAGTGAGGGCTGGCTGCAGTAGGCCGACGCTCTTTCTCCTCTCCTCCTGCCTCTGTTCTTTTGACTCTCCCTCCCCTTCTCCCTTCCACCCACTCCCACTCCCTCTCTGTCACATTCTCACTATCTTCCTTTCATTCTGACTACCATTCTTTTTCTCTTGGACATGGCACACATACTTATGTTTCTTTGTTGTCTTGCAGGTTTGTACGCTGCTTCCGGAGGAGTCCCACCCACCTATTTCATGTTATACTATTTTTTGTTGTACTAAAGTTGCGTTTCCATTTATTTGTATTGTTTCAATAACGGTAATTTTTTTTACCAATAAATAAGTGAATGTATACATCTTCTTTTTCTGACAACACTTGTCTGTAGTTTATTGTGAAAATCGTCTGTTTATAGGATGTTATAAGGGAAAACATTTGTAATTTTGCGGTGCACCTACCAAAAACAAACCAACAGACTATTACATAAATGAAGCCTGGATAATTCTACAACATGAGTGTATCACTTTATAACACCATGGGTACTGCCCGTGTGATTACAGAACCAATAAGGCAATGCCTAGGACCACCGAGGCTTCAGGGACTGGCGAGGCCCACCCTGCATATTTAGGTAAAGCCCCGGAGGGTGGAGATCCCCGGACTCAGTTGGCCCCCCAAACAATTAGTAAACAATACCCGGGGAGGTGGTGATCCCCTAGGCTGCAAAAGGGGTCTGTGCCCTCCCGCGCCTAATTTACATGTGAGATTAAGGTCCCCAGTCCTGCAGAGACCCCGCAATATAATGATAGGATTGGCCCCGGAACATTACCCATACAGGGGGCTCATTGAAATGAACGGGTGACACCCCGCTTAATTTTTTTTTCTCCATTTTTACCATCCGGATCCGCTCTATTAAAGCGATACAAAGTTTTCCTCCTCTCGCTACAATGAGACAAACAAGGATTTGCTATCACAGGGTGGAAGCCATGCACCCACCCTCTAATAGCAAACATAAATGTCCAGCGGATGCACACCCTGAACATTGTATGAGCAGCGCCTGGGAGGTGGCGTTCCCTAGTACCATGATGCATTGGTTACTGCAGAACTACAGAATTAGTATAAACGCATACTAACTCTACTTGCACATGTGTAGTACAGCGACCAGAGTGTACTGAAAAGGCAGAGGAAGGCCAAAATCTAAAAATATAAATCCTACCAGAGTTCGTATGACATAGTTCAATGAGCCGACGACCCTGGGATAAGTAAAAACAGCTACACAAAGAAAACGGGTCTTCAGCACAACGCAAGGAAGCTTGAAATATTGGTGAGTGCTGCCTTCTTTTTACCTTATCCAAATTTATGTACTGAAGAGGCAGATAGCAGTGGATCCAATAGGTACATTTATTTCAAGAAAACAAGACAGCTTAAACAGCCACCAACAGCAGCAGACAGCAAGGCAACCGTCTTCTCCAGCATCATGTACAAATTTCCCAAGGTTCCCCTCATGACATCCCTACATTCTAACATTACATACTTACATTCTAGTAGCATTACATACTAACATTCTACTATGACTTACATTGTGGTCAGTGATGTCATCAGTGATGTCATTTGAGATGTCATCAGTGATGTCACTGACCATGTCATGAATGATCTAATATGTGACATCATCAGCAGTGGATTGCGGGTGCGCGATATATACTTAGTACAACTAACTATATAGGAGCAATTTCAATGGTTTTGTATGAGTAAAATGTCCAGCTAACTATAACACCACTAAAACTTATAGTTTTTTGAGTGAATTTCAAAGGTTTTGTAAAAGCTAATTCCTAACTATATAACTCCTGAAACCTATGGTTTTTCCAGTGTTTTTAATGGTTTTTTAAATGCTAATTCCTAACTATATAAGGTCTGAAACCTATGGTTTTTTCAGTGAATTTCAAAGGTTTTTTAAATGCTAATTCCTAACTATATAAGGCCTGAAACCTATGTTTTTTTCAGTGAATCTCAAAGGTTTTTTAAATGCTAATTCTATTAGCGGATAACGTTTAAATATATTAATATCCTAGTGGGACCACCTGAGCAGCCCTAGGGGGTCAGGGTGTTTCTGCCCTGCCCCCTTTTTGTGTTCTACACGTTTGTTTTTCTGCTTTCTTGTGCCTAATTCCTAACTATATAAGGCCTGAGACCTATGTTTTTTTCAGTGAATTTGCAAGGTTTTTTAAATGCTAATTCCTAACTATATAAGGCCTGAAACCTATGGTTTTTTCATTGAATTTGCAAGGTTTTTTAAATGCTAATTCCTAACTATATAAGGCCTGAAACCTATGGTTTTTTCAGTGAATTTGAAACCTATGGTTTTTTCAGTGAATTTCAAAGGTTTTTTTAAATGCTAATTCCTAACTATATAAGGCCTGAAACCTATGTTTTTTTCAGTGAATTTCAAAGGTTTTTTAAATGCTAATTCCTAACTATATAAGGCCTGAAACCTATGTTTTTTTCAGTGAATTTCAAAGTTTTTTTTAATGCTAATTCCTAACTATATAAGACCTGAAAGCCCACCAGGAATCTCCAGTATGCACCAGGGGACTGCATTGCAGAGAGGTGTAATTAAGCCACGGCCCTTTTTACACCTCTCTGCAACGCAGCCCCCGTGCATGTTTGAAGAGGGGGAACTCATTCCCCCTGGATACTGGGGGCCCCTGGGGGCCAACTAGCCCACCTGGAACCTCCAGTATGCGCCAGGGGGCTGCATTGCAGAGGTGTAATGAGGCTATGCCCCTTGTTACACCTCTCTGCAACGCAGCCGCCTGGCACGTTTGCAGAGGAGGAACTAATTCCCCTTGCATAATGGGGGTCCCTGGGGGCCAACTAGCCCACCAGGAGCTTCCAGTATGCGCCAGATGGCTGCATTGCATAGAGGTGTAATGAGGCCACACCCTTTTTTACACCTCTTTGCAACGCAGCCCCCGTGCATGTTTGAAAAGCGCCGGGATGCTCTTCGGAGTAGCCGTGCGCTATAGAAGAAAATAAATAACATAACATAACATAACAAGAGGGGGAACTAATTCCCCTTGCATACTGGGTGTCCCTGGCAGCCATCTTGTGCCTTGTTCGAACCAAGGCACAAGATAGCAGTGAAACAAAGGTGTGAAACTCGCAAAGGGGCCAGAGTAGAAACACCCTGACCCCCTAGGCCTGCTCAGGGGGTCCCACAAGGACCCCCAAGGCAAAAAAAATAATATATATATTTTTTTTTAAAAGCCGCGGGGTACAAAAAAACAATAAAAAAAATATAAAACAATAAGAATAAAAAAACACTTCTTTTCAGAACTACCTCCAATTTATATAAAAATGCTACATTTTTAAAAAACTCTGTCTTTCTTTTTTTCTCCAGGGTACGCGTACCGGTACGTGTACCGATACGTGTACCGGGGCACGCACCCCCTCAAAAATATTTAGTGTGTGTGTGAGTGGTGTGTGTGTGTGGGGGGGTGGGTGTGGGGTGTGTGCGTGGGGGGTATGTGTGTGGGGTTTGTGCGTGTAGGATGTGTGGGTGTGTATGGGGTGTGTGTGGGTGTGTGTGTGTGGGGGTGTGTGTGGGTGTGTGTGGGGGTGAGGAATGTGTGTGTGGGTGTGTGTGTGTGAGGTGTGTGTGTGGGGCGTGTGTGTGTGTGTGTGTGTGTGGGGGGGGTGTGTCAGAGGTGTGTGTGTGTGGGCGGGTGAGGTGTGTGCGGGGGATGTGTGGGGTGTGTCTGTGAGGTGTGTGTGTGTGTGGGGGGGGGTGAGGTGTGTGTGGGTGGGGGTGTGTGGGGTGTGTGAGTGTAGGTGGGGGTGTGGGGGTGTATGGTGTGTGTGTGGGTGTGGGTGTGTGGGGTGTTCGGGTGTGGGTGGAGGTGTGGGTGTATGAGGTATGGTGGGGTGTGTGTGTGGGGTGGGGGTGTGGGGTGTGTGTGTGTCAGGGTATGTGTGTGGGGCACCCCCTCAAAAAAATAAAAAAAATAATGAGTGTGTGTGTGTGTGGTGTGTGTGTGGGGTGGGTGGGTGTGGGGTGTGTGTGTGGGGGGGTATGTGTGTGGGGTGTGTGTGTGTAGGATGTGTGGGTGTGTGTGTGGGGTGTGTGTGTGGGTGTGTGTGGGGGGGGTGTGTGTGTGAGAGGAGTGTGTGTGTGGGTGTGTGTATGTGTGTGTGTGAGGTGTGTGTGGTGTGTGTGTGTGTGTGTGTGTGAGGTGTGTGCCAGAGGTGTGTGTGTGTGGGGAAGGGGTGAGGTGTGTGTGGGGGATGTGTGGGGTGTGTCTGTGACGTGTGTGTGTGTGGGGGGGTGAGGTGTGTGTGGGTGGGGGTGTGTGGGGTGTGTCGGTGTAGGTGGGGGTGTGGGTGTGGGTGTGGGTGTGTAAGGTGTGGGTGTGTAAGGTGTGGGTGTGGGTGTGTGGGGTGTTTGGGTGTGGGTGGAGGTGTGGGTGTATGAGGTATGTGTGCGGGGTGTATGTGGGGGGGTGGGTGTGGGGTGTGTGTGTGGGGCACCCCCTCAAAAAAGAAAAAATAATAATAAGTGTGTGTGTGTGGGGGGGAGATGGGGTGTGTGTGTGTGTGGGGGCGTATGTGTGTGGGGTGTGTGTGTGTAGGATGTGTGGGTGTGTGTGTGGGGAGTGTGTGTGGGTGTGTGTGTAGGGGTGTGTGTGTGGTGTGTGTGTGTGTGTGTGTGTGGGGAGTGTGTGTCAGAGGTGTGTGTGTGTGGGGGAGGGGTGAGGTGTGTGTGGGGGATGTGTGGGGTGTGTCTGTGAGGTGTGTGTGTGTGGGGGGGAGTGAGGTGTGTATGGGTAGGGGTGTGTGGGGTGTGTGGGTGTAGGTGGGGGTGTGGGTGTGTAAGGTGTGTGTGTGGGTGTGGGTGTGTGGGGTGTTTGGGTGTTGGTGGAGGTGTGGGTGTGTGAGGTATGTGTGGGGGGGGGTGGGAGGGGTGGGTGTGGGGTGTGTGTATGTGGGGGTATGTGTGTGGGGTGTGTGTGTATGAGTAAAATGTTCAGCTAACTATAACTGGTGTCAAACCTATGGTTTACTCAGTGTATTTAATAGGTTTTTTAAATGCTAATTCCTAACTATAACTGGTGTGAAACCTATGTTTTTTTCAGAGAATTTCATAGGTTTTTTAAATGCTAATTCCTAACTATAACTGGTGTGAAACCTATGTTTTTTTCAGTGAATTTCAAAGGTTTTTAAATGCTAATTCCTAACTATATAAGGCCTGAAACCTATGGGGTTTTCAGTGAATTTGCAAGGTTTTTTTAAATGCTAATTCCTAACTATATAAGGCCTGAAACCTATGGTTTTTTCAGTGAATTTCAAAGGTTTTTTAAATGCTAATTCCTAACTATATAAGGCCTGAAACCTATGTGTATTTGACATCTCTTTTTCATCTCCTGCCTCCATGTTCTTTCTGCTTTCCTGACAGACTATGATATGGATTCCATATACCACAATAACTTCTGTAACAACATGCAAATTATCTACAGAGGAAACGGTGTACATTAAATTTAAGACTCAGCATTGGTACCTACATGTTGGTACTTAAAACACCCAAACAACACAACAACTCTATTCAGAGCTACCCTACCTCTAAGAACTTTAAATTATTATTTTAGTGTTTCACTGAGTTTTCCCCATGTGTGGGGCGGGGAGGTGTGTGTGGGGGATGTGTGGGGTGTGTTTGTGAGGTGTGTGTGTGTGTGTCTGAGGGGGGATGAGGTGTATAGGTGTGTGTAGGTGTGTGGGGTATGTGGGTGTGGGTGGGGATGTGGGTGTGTAAGGTGTGTGTGTGGGTGTGGGTGTGTGGGGTGTTTGGGTGTAGGTGGGGGTGTGGGTGTGTGAGGTGTGTGTGGGGTGTTTGTGGGTGTGGGGGGTATGTGTGTAGGATGTGTGTGTATGTGTGGGATGTGTGGGTGTGTCTGTGAGGTGTGCGTGTGTGTGGGGGGAGGTGTGTGTGTGGGATGTGTGAGGTGTGTCTGTGAGGTATCTGTGTGTGCGTGTGTGTTGGGGGGTGAGGTGTGTGTGTGAGTGTGTGTGTGTGGGATGTGTGGGTGTGGGTGTGGATGTGGATGTGTAAGGTGTCGGTGTGGGGGTGTGGGGTGTTTGGGTGTGGGTGGAGGTGTGCGCGTGTGAGGTGTGTGTGGGGAGTGTGTGGGTGTGGAGGTGTGGGGTTGTGTGCGTGTGGGTGTGTGTGGGACGTACTTGTAGGTACCTAAAACAGCCACAGAACCAAAAGCTCTTTTCAGAGCTACCCTACCTGTAATCACTCAAAATGATTATTTTACACTATTATTTTCACTATTTTTCTCCAAAGTACGCTTCCCGGTACGCTCCCCGGTGTGCGTACCGGGCGCTCCCCCCGCGAAAATCGAAAAAAATGTACATTTTTTTTGTCCCGCGGGACCCTTTTATGGCCCCCACATCAAACCTAAGGGGTCAGGGGGGGTGTACCCTGCCCCCATTTGGTCATTTCCCCCTTTGTTTTTTGACACTTCTTGTGTCTCGATCCTACCGAGACACAAGATGGCGGCCGCTGCAGACTGTTTCGAATGTTTACAGACACCCGAGAGCCAATCAGCTTTCCGTGCGCAAGTCGCGTGGCGCGCCCGGAGCGCTCCCCGGTGCGCGTACCGGGGCGCTGCCATAGATATATAACTTTTTTTGAACCTAAATTACTCAAAATCCTCTGGAGCACATATCTTGAGACATAGCAAAGGCACATCGGGCTACCAGTTCCTACAATTTTGCCAAGTTTGGTGAAAATCCATTCAGCCGTTCGAGCTAAAAGTGCGACCGACCACCCTATGGAAATTAACATGGGGAAAACACGTTTTAGGACCCCCCTTTTATCTCGGCCCCCACTTGACGAACCCCGCCAAACTTTCAGGGAAGGAGCGGAGCGCCGCGAGGCAAAGTTGCTGAAAAATTCAGGCAGATTCCTCAACCGGCGCCAAAGTTATTCCCAATAGAATGTTGTGATTTCCCTATGGAAATCAATCCTAACTATATATACCTACTGGCGACCGCCAGTAGGTAATACATATATATATATATATATCTATATATCCCAAGCGCCGCTTAGAAAACTCGGATGCCAAAAGCTCTTCCTCGGCAATTCTCGAAAAGCAGACACGAACCCAGAGTAAGTGCAAAGTAGCGTTTTTATTCCTCGCTAGTCAGCCATTTGTATATATATATATATATATAAATATATATATATATATATATATATATATATATATATATATATATATATATATATATATATATATATATATATATATTGAATACTTTCTGGTGATTTTGCATAATGTTATAGGGTGAGAAGTCTGAGTATTTACATAGTTGATATGAAGGCATTGCATTAGCACTTTAAGATATTGTGCTCAGTACAGTCTGCAATCGTTATATAATAGGAGTGGAAGATAGGTCATCATATATAAAACTTTATAAATAAAATAAATAGTGATAGCAGCTGAGAAGGTGTCATGCACGAGTACCTTGAACTTGTACTTTACAAGGATTCCCATGCTTAGTATTGATTGAGATATTCTTCACTAGCACTTTAAAAGACTTTGAAGTACTGTTTTCATACTTTGCTCAATATAAGGGGATGATGAATTAGAGCATCTTTATAGTTGACAGCAAGACCTGCATTAGCACTTTATTCAAAAGATGTTAATATCTCTCTTGGTAGTATTTCTAGATCAGACACAAACGATTTGGTGTGTATAATTAGATGCCAGATTTGTACAGAAATACAGATTGATATGGACGTTATTGATTGGAAAGTATTCCTATACTCCTTGCATAAACACTTTAAAAACTATATACAGTACTATCTGTTGATTTGTTGCAATGTTACAGTATATGAAATTAGAGCATTTTTATAGTTGACAAGAAGGCTTAACATTAGCGCTTCATGATATTAACCCCATTACTGTCTGCAATCGCTGCTCAACATGAGGAGTTGATAGGCTATCATGGTTAAAATAGCTGATAGTATATCCTGCACTGCCACTTTCAGCTTGTACTTCGCAATGACTTCTGTGCCTACCAGGTGCATTGGTCTACTGGATGATTACGAATGAATGGATCATGACACACTCACATCAATAACATTAGTACACTCTTACATACTCTGTTAATCTTATTATGCTTGAGGACACAATTTAAGAAAAACCATATGCATAAGTGGTATTAATTTCAGGTTTGACAAGGTCTCCATAGATGTGGTATTTTCCTTTTGGTATTTTACCAGATGTTTATTCAAGATTTCCAATATAGAATATGAAATAAACATTCACGTCTGACCCGTCTGCCGTATACTCCGCATGTACACAGATACGTACATATTTTGTTGTATGGGCTACCGCTGACCAATTTAGGAATGTACTGAATGACACTTGTGGAAGTAACAATAGTGGATGATGTGTGACATAATGATGAAATATGTTGAGCAGTCTAGTTTTTAACGCTATGGTGTTTGGGAAAGGGTTATCTCTTCTTAATCTACATTCTGCACACTGCAATTCTATGACCCTGTTAAAGGCTCCCGCTGAAACTCATTGGTCTTGTCTGCACTCCTGCACTAATAAAAAGGACTATCTTGGAGGGGGAACATCCATTACGACGCAGTGTTTACACCGCACTACCATTACAACGATGGTTTTACAACGCAAGTCGTTACCACGACTTGCGCTGGAGGGCGCTCTAGACAACACCTCCCCTACTGTACGTACGCTGGTGTTGGAATAGTAAATCTTACTATTCCTAAGTCCAGCACCCTACAGCGCAAGTCGTGGAAACGACTTGCGTTGTAAAACCAGCGTTGTAATGGTAGTGCGGTGTAAACACCGCGTTGTATTGACATACAACCATCTTGGAGACACGGCGCTGTGCCACTTGATTCCTTCCCACGCTGCGAGCAGAAGTAAGGAAATTACAGGGTATATGTGAATCTTCAATGGCTCTGTGTGTGTGTGTATAAATATATATTTTTTAACATATGTGTGTGTGTATGTGTATATATATATATATATGTGAGTGTGTGTGTGGGGGGGTATTACGTACAGGCAGTTGCTAGTGGGTGGTTATAAATAGGACCATGTTTCCATAGTAAAAGCATTTTGGACTTGCTGATATCTTTAATGCAGTTTGATGAATCTTCAACTAAATTTTCCATAAAAAAGTGTGCTAGTGATTCTAGTTGAGCGTGGAATTTTTGGGGCGAACCGGCAAGCGGGGGCTGAGAAAAAGGGGGGTCCAAAAAAGTATGTTTCTCATGTTAATTCCCATAGACATGACTGCAGCTGGCAAGAATTACAACAAATGTGCCAGAAAGGTAGCTCTTGGTCCAGAAACTGACCCTTTGGCTATTTGATGTAAATCCGTTATTATCTGAGATATTTAAAGAAAACCAAATTTATATATATAGGGAAGCAAAGGCTCCATGAACCCTCTCGATCTCGTGCTGAGATCTAATTGGCACACCAACCTGGAAGTGTTGGCAGCCATCTTGGGACTCAGTCTTAGCCGAGTCCCAAAAAAAAGTTTACAAATAAAGAAAAGGGGGCAGGTAGGAATACCTTTACCCCTTATCTGTGGTACTTGGATCCCCCAGGTGCCCAGTCAGGGCACATTTTTTCTATTTTTAAATTTTTGCTGAAAATCATGGCAGATCTGTGACTTTGGCAAAAATAAAAAATGAAAAGAACAGGCTCCTGAGCTTGTTTTGAAAAGAGCCCCCTGTTGGGTTAGGTCCCAGGGACATTTTTTTTAAGGAGGGGGGATCAGAGGGTGCCCTACCTAGGACTCTTTGGAGCCATTGACACCGCCACCTCCCCGGGGTTTATTAATATTTTAGGAGTGGGGGCACGTGGACCCCCCCTCCATGGGCTCAAATGAGCCCTGGGGACCACCACCACCGGGCTTTATTTATTGAATGGAGGGGGTGCATTGACCCCCCCTCCTGGTCTGTTTCAAGACCCGGAACCTACACCTCCCCAGGGCTAATTAAACAATAGTGCAGGGCACACAGACCTCCCACACTCCAGGGACCACCACCTCTTCTGGGCCAAAGTAAGATTTTGAAGTGTGAGGGAGGCAGTGCGTCCCCCGTCCCAGGCTATATCTGGCACCGGGGATCACCACCTCCCCAGTGACAGCCCGTGGATATAGAAGGAGGGTTTGTGCAGCCACCCTCCTGGAGCCATTAATGGCCCGGGGGAACGCCACTCCCCAGGACCAGCTCCTGCTATGTCCGGGAGTGCTCACCCCTGGGACATAGCTGTTTGGTCTGATTTGGCAGGAGCTTTGATAGCTCCTGCCAAGTCAGAGCAAACAGTAACTCCACTCTCAGCAAGCGGAAGTCTTGAAACTGCTCCCGCTTGCTGGGAGTGGAGTTTTCACCTTCTTCCCTGCCCTTGTCATGTGGGCAGGGAAACAGACAAAAGGACTGTGCCCACCCAGAGGGAGCTGCATGTTTAGCAGCTCCCTGTGTGTGGGAGCAATGCCAGCTCCTGCTGGAGGCGGGGAGCTGGCAAGGACCACTTGGGGCATGCAGGCTCCCGAGCGGTCCCCAATGATGCAGTCTGGGTGAGCTGCATAGCACCCAGTATAACAAGTAGACCCCCTATTGAATTGTTGCTGGGCCCCAGTGGATGGAGTCTCTGAGCCGATTGGGGGCCACACAGCCCCACTCCCCCATTACATTTTTGGGCCCCTAGGGATGAACCCGCCTGAGGAGGGGAGCCGCGCAACCCCCTCCCCCATTATGTCATGGCCAGGCCTCAAGGAATGAGGTCCCCTGGGCCGTTCTGGTCCTGATGCTCATTTAACCCCTTGGCTGCGGGGCTCATTCCCCTGCTGTGCTGGGGGAGGAGGGCGTGCACAGCGCCCCGGTGCTCATGACGAGCTCAGCTCGTCATGAGCCACGGTTCTTGTGTGCTCGTCACGACCATGCCCGTTTAATGGAACGCTCAGCACAGCAGGGGAATTAGGCCCGCGTTTGAGCGTTCCAACGGACATGACGAGCTCAGCTCGTCATGAGCACACGGGAACCGTGGCTCATGACTAGCTCAGCTCGTCATGGGCATGGGAGGGGTTAAAAAAATTATACCTCAACAGGAAGCACTTACAAACATAAACATAGCAGGTCCCCAGCAAAGCTCCACTTCTGTAAGACAAATGATTCTAACTCCTGGGTTGGCAAAGGGAGAGGTGTGGTGCAGCGGCCGGGGCGCCTGACTCTGGAGCGCAGGGCTCACAGTTCGATTCTGGGTTCCGGTGGCAGCTCAGCTGAGCACCATGTGACTCTGGGCAATAGCTCACTTAATCTCCCCGATGGCCCCCAGCGCCTTGAGACCCTTAGGGGTGAGCAGTTTGTGCTTTACAAATACCAGATTGATTGATTGATTGAAAGCAAAGCAAGCGCGTTTTCTCTGCGATTCCATATTGAAAGTTGATCTGTAATGCTTTGTGGAGGTGAATGCATCATTGAGCTATCGGAGGCAATCTGTAGTGACTGAGTGACTGTGATGCGTGGGTTCTTTCTTGTCCTTACCTGGTTAGAGCAGAGTCCATGGTCCTCCCTTTACATTGCTACAAGTATTCAAATGTACAAGTCACTTGGAAGCTTCGTCGTTTGGCCCTGCCCACCTTAATAGTATGTAAAGGTCATCCTGCCTTTTGCCAGGATGATGAACAGCTTAACAAGTGCCCCCTGTGTGTTTCTCGCTGATTTTGGTGAGGCATTCCGTAGGCTGAGGAATATGAGGACAGCTCCACCAAACGAAGAAACACTTGCTTCATATAGTTAAGAAGAAAGACCCTTGTTTGGTGAAGATTTACGTCTTTGTAGTCTTGTTGTCTTCTCTATAGGAGGATTTGTGTTATCAGATATTTCTGGATAAAGATGCACCAGGAACAATAACATTGCCAAAACGCACAGAAGGTCACTGGTGATATTTCCTCATGCTCCATTACGCAGCTGCAGTGCAAAATATGTACTGGATATTAACCCAAGGAGGTAGCACTTAGTAATAAACCAGTAGGAAATACTCCACTTGAGTAGATACTTTTTGCAAAACTATTTAGTCTTGTTGGATTAAGTCACAGGTGCAGTTCCTTTGTGACTCAGGCACTCACACAGCTACTTACACACTAACACAAACACTTAGGCACCCACTCACACACTCAGGCACTCACACACCTACTGACAGACCCACTGAGACACTGATACACCCACTCACAGACCTACTCAGACACTCACACCCACTCACAAACCCACTCATGTACCCACTCACAGAACCACTCAGACACTTTTACAGCCACTCAGAGACCCAGTCAGACACTTATGCACCCACTTACAGGCCCACAGAGAGATTCACCCCCACTCACACATTCACTCACAGGCTGACTCACACTCTCATGGAGGCACTCACAAACCCACTCAGACACCCACTCGCAGATGCACTCTGACACCCACACACCCACTCAGACACTCATGCACCCACTCACCCACCCAGTGAGACACTTATGCAGCCATTCCCAGACCAACTCACACACTCACTGACAATCCTACTCAGACCCTCTCACACCCACTCACAGACCCAGTGAGACACCCATACACTCACTCTTAAAGGTACAGGTTACAGCTAGGAAATACATTTGAAAAAACCCCTTCAGATTCACTTAAAAAAACAAGGGTTAGAGGGACGTTATAGTTAGGCTCACATTTCACTCATACAAAACCAGAAAAATTGAGTAGTTACAGTTAGCTGAGCTAACTATAACCTACGTCCCCACAATGCACTGCTTACGACCTCACATATTACATCACTCATGACATGGTCAGTGACATCACTCATGACATCATTGAAGACACCTGAAATGACATACCTGAAACATCTCAATGACATCACTGATGACATCATCCAATGATTCTTAGTGTATTCTAAAAGTTACTGAATGTAAAACATATATACTAAGGTATGTGGCTGCGGGAGTGCCTGTATGGTGAGTGAGTGGGCGTGTAAGTGGAATATAGAAGAGTGAATGAGTATGTGAGAGACAGTATACATGAATGAGTGGCTGTGTGAGTTTTTGTATGGGTGAGCAAGTGAATGTGTCAGTGGCTGTAAATGGTGGAGGTCAATGGGAGGGTGCATGAGTAGTTGAATGGGTGACTAAGCAGGTACATTTGTGTCTGTATGGGTCAGCAACAGGGTACATGACTGACTGTATTGGTGCATGGGTGGATGTGTAACTGGCTCTATGGGTGAGAGTGGGCGTTTCAGTGGCTGTATGAGTGAGTGACTGGGTGTGTGAGAGGCTGCATGGATGAGTAAGTAAGTGTGAGTGTGAGAGAGGTTGTATGGGCGAGTATGTGCTTGTCTCAGTAACTGTATAGGTGAGTGAGTATATTTGTTAGTATATCTATGAATAAGTGAGTGGATGTGTGAGAAACTGTAAGGGTGAATGAGTGGATATGTGAGTGACTGGGTGAGTGAGTAGGTATGTGAGTATTTGTTTGGGTGACTGATTCCGTATGAGAATGGCTGTATGGGTGTATGAGTGGGCATGTTTGTATGAATGGATTATTGAGTGGCTGTGTCGGTTAAGTGAGTAGGTGCATGAGTGGCTGTATATCTGAGTTAGTGGTTATGTTAGTCGCTGTATGGGTGGGTTGATATGTTAGTCTCTTAATGGATCAGTGAGTAGGTGTGTCACTGTGTGGGTCTGCGAATGGGAATGTCAGTTGTTGGGTGGCAGTGGGTGTATGAGTTTTTTTATGGGGGTGTAACTTGGTATGTGACTGGTTCTGTGCTAACATATAACTGCTGAATTTCTCTGGTTTCGTAAGAGTGAATTATAACGTCCCTGCAACCTTTGGCTTTTTCAGTGAAAAAATAATAATAATATATATATTATCTACTGACGGTCGCCAGTAGATAGTTATAGTTAGGACCTAGTTTCCATAGGAAAAGCGTTTTTTGTTTTCCCAATAACTTTAGTGCCGGTTGATGAATCTTCGCGACATTTTCAAAACTTGTGGCCCGATCCAGTCAGCTCCTATCCTGTAAGTGTCGGGGTGATTCACCAAGTGGGGGCCGAAAAAAAAGGGGGGTGCTAAAACATGTTTTTTCCATGTTATTTTCCATAGGAAACTTTAGACATGGCTACAGCTCGAACTGCTGAACGGAATTACACCAAATTTGGCAAAAAGGTAGTGCTTGCTTCAGAAAGTGCCCTTTTTTAAATGGTGTAAATCGGTTCAGTAGTTGCTGAGAAAATCAAAAAATAAAAGTTTTGATATATAGAGGCGCAGTGGATCCGCGCACCCTCCTGACCACGAGCTTTATTCTAATTGGCTGTTAACACTCCAAACCAAGAAGTGTTGGCAGCCATCTTGTGCCTCGGTAACCGAGGCACAAGAAAACAGAAAAACAAATGCAAACAACAAGAAAAGGGGGCAGGGTAGAAACACCCTGACCCCCTAGGCTTGCTTAGGGGGTCCCACAAGGACCCCCAGGGCCCGAAAAAGCATATTTTATAAAAGAAAATTGGCAGAATTCACGCTGGGTGTGTGACTCCGGCTGAGAATTATTTTTTAAAAATGAAGCGCGGGCTCCCATGCTTCGTTGTATTTAAGCCCCTGGGTGGGCCAGGTCCCGGGGGCAGTGAAAAAAAAGTGTGGGGGGGGCCCAATCTCCCCACACTGCACAGGGGACCGCCACCTCCCTGGAGCAATATTAATGAGTAGCGAGGGGCAGGCAGATCCCCGCAGCCCCGGGGACCGCCACCCCCGGGGGATTCTTTTTTAATCTGTGGGGGGGGGCCTTGGAGGCCCCCCAAGCACCGGGGACCACCAACCCCTGGGGATTTTATTAATTAATTAGCGGGGCACACGGCCCCCCACTGCCCCGGGGACCGCCACCCTCAGGGCCTTTTTTCTTTTAAATAATACACCTGTGTGGAGGGGGCTCAAGCCCCCCCACACGTCCCGGGGACCACCACCTCCCCGGGGCACTTATGTTCAAATTTGGGGGTCTGTGAAGGGCCCCCGAGCCCCGGGGACCACCACCTCCCCGGGGCTGTGCATGTGATGGGAGGGGGGCCACGCGACCCCCCTCCTGGAGCCTGTGATGGCCCTGGGAACTGCCACCCCCCAGGGCCGGCTCCTGCAGTGTCCCGGGGTGCCCACCCACAGGACATTGCTGTTTGCTATGGCAGGGCAGGAGCCTTGTGGCTACCGCCCTGCCATAGCAAACTGTGGTTTGGATTTTGGAATAGAGAACAGGAAACCTGCTCTCTCTTCCAAAATGCAAACGGTATTGCTTTTCCACACAGGGGAGCTGTATGTCAGCAGCTAACCGTGTGGAAAAGCAATGCCGGCTCCCGCAGGAGGCGGGGAGCTGGCAGGGACCGTGGGGGCATTGGGGCTCCCCCCACGGCCCCCAACGAAGTGGCCAGGCGGCAGCCCCGGGGGATGGGGTCCCCGGGGCCAAAAGTGGCTCGGGAGGGGGGCCATGCGGCCCCCTTCCCCATAATATATATCTTTTTTTTTAAAACACACGCAAAGGCCGGCCCCAGGAGATGGAGTCCCCAGGGCCATAAATGACCTAAGGAGGCGGGCCACGCAGCCCACCTCCAAATATATAAAAAAAAACACTGGCCATGCCTCGGGGGATGGGGTCCCGGGCCGAATATGGCCTCGGAAGGGGGCCACGCGGCCCCCTTCCATTAAAAAAAAGAATAGGGGTCAGACCCTGGAGAATGGGGTCCCCAGGGCCCATAAAATAGGAAAGGAAGGGGGGCCACACAGCCCCCCTTCTTAAAAATAAATAAAAGAGACACAATCGTGCTGGAGGCCCCGCCTCCTCCCAGCAACACTCCGCAAACGCATCCTGTGGCACGTTTTAAGTTGGGGAATTAATTGCCCTTCAATACTGGGGGTCCCTGGGGGCCAACTATCCCACCAGGTACCTCCAGTAAGCGCCACAGCGCTGCGTTGCAGAGAGGTGGTCCAGGCCATGCCCCTTTTTACAACTCTCTGCAACGCAACTCTGTGGCGCTTACTGGAGGTACCTGGTGGGCTAGTTGGAGCCCAGGGACCCTCAGGATTCAAGGGGACTTAATCCCCCAACTTACAACGCACCAGGGGACACATTTGTACAGAGTGGTGGAGAAAGGAGGCATGGACTTTGCCTACCTCCCACAAATCCCACTGCTTGGGGCTTACTGGAGGTAAAAGGTAGGCTAGTTGGCCGCTAAAGAACCCCCAGCATTGAAGGGGATTTCAATCCCCATCTAAGAGCGTGCCAGGGGGAGCGTTTGTAGAGTGGTGGGCAAAGTGGGCGTGGCCTGGTACGAGTACTTACCAGTGCTGCTGTGTGGGACTGACTGGAGGTAATAGTTTAGGAAGTTGGCCCCCAAGGATGTCCTTGGGGGCTAACTACCCCTCTTGTTACATCCAGTAAGTCCCACACAGTGGGATTACTAAGACGTCTTCCGAGGCCATGGCCCCCTTTCTCTACCACTCTGCAAACGTGCCTCGTGGCAGACTACGGGATGGAGTCCAATTTATTTCTGAGGGAGTTTGAGGGCCAAGAATCCCTCCTGGTACTTTCTGTAAGTCCTACGCAGCGGAATTCCTGAGCGTTGGTTGGACACCCAGCACCCTTTCTCCACCACTCTGCAAACAAGACTACTAGTTAAAGTAGCATATTTCTGCACCTCTGACTTAGAGGTAGTTTTAATCCCCCTGCCCTATTATGTACTAGGGTCTTACATAAGAGGTAATGCTAATCACAGGGGTACCCCAATGCATAGTGTTTCCTAGTGTAT
The DNA here is from genome assembly GCF_964261635.1 of Lissotriton helveticus. Classification (NCBI taxonomy): domain Eukaryota; kingdom Metazoa; phylum Chordata; class Amphibia; order Caudata; family Salamandridae; genus Lissotriton; species Lissotriton helveticus. The sequence continues at coordinate 158,315,050 of NC_136072.1, read as the reverse complement.
GTAGGTGTTTTCACTGTATTCTAAGTGTCTTTTAGCATAGCACTGCTCTAGGCCTGGTTAGTCAGAGTTAGTTACCATCAGTACCCGTCTGAAAAAGTTGTGGGCACAGGATGATTTTACAACAAGGCCTCTTTCTGCTCCTCTGTTGGTTCTTTCTGCACATGTCTTGCTTCTTCATGCACTTTTCTTCGTCTTTGTGGACTTCTGTTGCTTCTTTCTGCATTTCTTTTGCTTCTTTCTGTGCGTTTTTGATTCTTTCTTCACATGTCCTACTTCTGTAGGCATAGTTAGAAACTAGCATTTAAAAAACCTTTAAAATTCATTTAAAAAAACCCATAGGTTTCAGGCACGTTACAGTTAGAAATTAGCATTTAAAAATCTTTAAAATTCACTTAAAAAACCATAGGTTTCAGGCACGCTATAGTTAGAAATTAGCATTTAAAAAACCTTAGAAATTCACTGAAAAAAACATAGGTTTCAGGGACGTTATAGTTAGTTGTACATTTCACTCGTGCAAAACCATAGAAATTATAGAAATTTCCCCATTATGGTTAGTTCAGCTAACTATAACTCGCGCCCCCGCAATGCACTGCTAATGATGTCACATATTAGATCACTCATGACATGGTCAGTGACATCACTGATGACATCACTGATGACATCATCATGTGATAATTTTGTTTTTGTTTTTGTTTTTAATAGGAAATACTTTATTTTCTATCTTTATTTACAAACACAGTTACACACAGTTTTTACTGTCTGTTTAAACAAAAGGTGTCCCAGGATCTACAACACATAAGGAGATAATTAGCATTTAAAATATTTTAAAAGATCATAAAGAACCACACTATCTGGATGGAAGAAAACTGATAAAGGGGAAACCAAATAGAAAACCATTTGCTCAAATTGTTGATAGAATAAATGCTATACGATTTACAAACAAGTTAAATAGTGTGGGTGCCAGAACATTGCAGGTTTCCAGATTGAAAGACACTTTAAGTGAATAAAACTACATTTTCAAGTAACATACTTGACAGAGATCCAAAGAAAATTGAGTAAATGGTTGAACTCTTTCACAACAAAGAACACACAATCAAATTCCAAATTTCCTCAATTAGCAATGAAAGAAGCAGCAGTCCAAACAATATAACTGTTACATTCAAGCAAGAAAAGGGCTGATATTGACCCTAGAAGAATGCCACTGCTTTAAATCATGTCTGCAGGGCAGCAGAACTTGTTTCTGTATATCTTTATCATTTATAACTTGCAGTAAAACAGGATACCTTTCCTGACTATCCCCATTTTAAAGTTGCCAGTTGGAGTCCTTTAAAGTTATTTGACTGTAGAGAGTTGTAATCCCCTTAACGACTAATAGAGACATGACTACCAAAACCTTAGTGCTGAGTCCTTATGTTGGATAGGCACACTCAGTAGTCCCATGAAAATGCAAAACCAGACACCCTCCTATTTACAGTATCAAGATTTAACTCTGCAAGAGTTGTTAAATGTCTTAGCTAGGATCCTGATACGCCTATGTAGTAGAAGCATTTTACTGGAGGTGTTTGGTATTTGATAGGCATTAAGATCAGATTTTTCTCATATTATCAGAGTAAGGAGAGAGGGCAGTCCAATTAATCTTATGTAAAAACTCACAGCAAGGAGGGATGAATAAAGTGATTTCTATATCACAATGACTTCTGAAAATACAGCCATGGAAGCACCATCCCAATGAAATTGAAAATCTGATGGGATCCATTCACTGGCAACATATGAAAAGCCTCCTTCAAGTCATCCTGAACAATCTTTTAGTAGGTGACTTTATGACAGCTTTTATCAAATCTACAGTCATGGGAACATCTTTAATAAATCCATGTCCTGGTACTGCATAGGACACAACAAAAAGATCTGTGACTAAAAGATATGGAGCAACACTGATATGTCCCCAGGGTCAAAAGATTAATTTCCTAAGTCATAAGATACTAGAATCTCAGAAGAGAATTGAAGTTGCTCTAACAGTTAAATGCTCAAAGAAAAGGTTATATGTGCTTATGTAGGAAATGGTTTGCATCATTTTTATATTGAGGAAATGGGGTGTAACCATTGAGCTTCTGACCATACTATTCCATGAAATGGCCCTTGCACAGAAATGGGTCCCGTACTCACTGTGCCACAGAGCTCTAACTGTACCTCATTAAAAAAGGCTAAGAAATCCAAAACTGCTTAATTGCATGCTTGTGTTCCCATTTGGGGGGGAAGTGGGCTTGGCAGTTTGGCCCAAACTGTTGTTGTAGGAGCAACAACAAGCTGATTTGCATATGACTGGTCTCTGTCTAGAATGGTATGTTAGGGGAAGAAATTGGACTTAAATTCAGCCCTGAGTCAGAGATGAAATCAAGCATTCATTCCATCACTTTGTTGCGACAGAGTGGCTGTGCATATCAGGACATTAGCATAACACTTGGCAGCACAGCTAGGGAAAGTGAGACATGGAGGTTCTAGCTCTGAATACAGTCCCTGAGAGGGCATACAGATAAGGAGATCTGTAATGAGGGCTGAATCTTGTGGACTTTCAGAGAGTCTGATTTTAATTAAACGTATGGGGATTTTCATATAATATCTATAACTAATGGAGTGCTTGGATGATATACAGAATGGGAGAATGATGAAATAATCAAGAAGGGGGCTTGCATGAATGTTTGGAGCACTGGCTGTAGTATGCCCCAGATGTCGAAAATAGGGAGCAAAAATGCTCCACATGGTATGGACCTGCCCTATGAGAATTCTGGGAGGGAGTAGTGGCATGCATCAACAAGGTCACTGAAAGAACAATCCCATGCACCTCACATGCGTGTCAAATGGCAGGGTTCCCACAACCAGCCAAGCAAACAGTGACCACCAAATTTGTGGATTGTGTCCTAGTGTTCGCAAAGTGGGAGAATACAATGAAATGGAAAGCCACCAAAAGCCCTCAGGTGAATAAATGGAGGTAGGTCCTCATCCTATGGGCTGATTATGAAAGTACAGTTTTGTTTCATGAGGTGAGGAAGGGTAGCAGCACAATAGATAATGCCAGGGCTTGGGACTACTTAGTGGAATGTCTGGCAAAACCTGACACCAACTTCCTGTATAGGTCCCTACTTTCTGGCCAGTAATACAATTCAATACTAGGGAGCGCTATACCCCCATCGTACCAGTCTTTCACCAGCTTGTCCTGAGCAATACGAGCCGGTTTCCCGTCCCAAAGCAGAGTAGAAACTGCCGCTGCGATGGCTTTAAAATAGGAAGGGGGCACTGGAAACGGTGAGTTTTCAAGGAGGTACAAAAAACGGGGCAGTGCCATCATTTTAAACAGGGCGGCCTTGCCCAAAAGAGTGAGTGGAAGGGAGCGCCACACCTTGACATCCCTAATAAACCGGTCCAGGGGGGGTTTCAGGTGCAGGACGTGGAATTCGTCCGGACTAGGAGTGACGAAAACTCCAAGATATTTAAAGGGGGTGGTAGTGTAATTTAACGGACAGTCCCTCGGCAGTGGGGGGGGGCGGCCAGCAAGAATGAAGAGAACTGAATTCGACCAGTTAATTCTATAGCCCGATACTCTCCCAAACTTCTTGCAAACATTGAGCAGTTCCGGGATTGATTTCTTTGGGGAGGTGAGATAGAGCAGGACATCATCAGCGTATAATGATATCCGATCTTCCCACGTCGGTGACCACCGGATACCCTTAATGGATGGTTCCCATCTGACCCAAATGGCCAGCGGCTCCAGGACTAGTGTAAACAGCAGAGGGGACAATGGGCAACCTTGCTTTGTCCCACGCCCAAGCGGGAAGTCCCTTGAGATGTGGCCATTAGCCGCCACCTGAGCCAGGGGGCCAGTGTAGAGCAGTCGGACCCATGCACAGAATTGGGGGCCGAAGCCCATGCGGCGAAGCACAGCGAATAGATAAGGCCACTCCACAGTGTCAAACGCCATAGTGGCGTCCAGGGAAAGCAATACCGCCGGTTCCTGTATACATTCTTGGCGAGCCAGTACCGCTTGTAAACGTCGCAAATTATGCGAGGCGTTACGATTCTGCATAAAGCCGGCCTGATCCGGATGTACCAGAGTGGCAAGGTGGGGGGCCAACCGCTGCGCCAACAATTTGGCGAGGATCTTTGGCTCCACATTGAGCAGGGAGATGGGGTGGTAAGAAGTACATTCCTCCGCTGCCTTACCAGGTTTGTGGATCGGGATGATTGTGGCCAGACGTTGATCATTCGGTAGCATACCCACTTCCAGGCTGTCCCTGAACATGTTAAGGAGATGGGGGGCTGTCGTCTGGGCTGTTTGTTTGTACAGTTCCACCGGGAGACCGTTGGGTCCCAGTGCTTTTCCCGACGCCAGTGCCTCAGTCGCGTCCCTCACCTCCTCCACCGTAATATCGGCCTCCAGTAAAAGCGCTGTCTCAGGTGAGAGACAGGGGATCGCCAGATCCTTAATATAGTCGTAAGCCTCCTCCGCCGAGAACCTCGCCTGGGGAGAGTAGATCGCTTCGTAGTGATCAGCCAGCAAGTCAACTATGTCACCGGGGTCTGAGGTCGCCCTTCCGTCAGGAAATGTCAATTGAGCAATGACCCTTCCCGCCCTTTCTTTTTTGTCGAGCCAAGCCAGCATTTTCCCTGCCTTATCGCCCAGTTCATAAACCCTGTGTCGGGTGGCCTGAATCGAGGACCTAACCAATTCCTTCTGATATGCCATCCATTCTATTCGGCACAGCCGGACTGCCTGGGCGGCTCCCAGAGACGGAGTTGATTCCTGTCTAGAGATGGCCGTTGCAAGGGCCTCCTCCAGGGTGGCAAGTTCTTGCTGTTGCGTTCTCCTGTGGGCCGTTACCGACGCAATTGCTTGCCCCCGTAACACTGTTTTAAATGCTTCCCACAGGGTACTCCGGGAGTCCACTGAGCCTGCATTCTCCCGGAAATAGTGCTCAGCAGTAGCGGTGAGGGATTTTTTCAATGGGGCGTTCTGCAGATAATTCGCATGAACCGGAAACATACGGCACTTATGAGAGCGGTGGTTCGTGTATGTGAGTAGTAGCGGGGAGTGGTCGGAGATTCCTCTGGGGCAGATATTCACCTCTTCCACCCCACGAAGTCCCTCCCCTGACATTAAAACGTGGTCAATCCGTGAGAGGCAATTATGTGTCGCTGAGTAATAGGTGTAGTGTCTGTCGTAGGGGTGTTTGTATCGCCAGCAGTCCGTCAGTCCCAAGGCGTCCATCAGACCGGAGAGTCGCCCGCCTCCCCGCACCGTCCCAGTCTGTGGGTGTCTATCAAGCGCATGATCCACAACGTCATTGAAGTCGCCCCCTAAAACCAGTGTCGCCGTCGGTAGGGCCAGTAGAAAGGAAGCTAGGGCAGTGTGAGCCGCGGCATGCAGGCCAGGCGGGATGTAGACAGACACAAAGTTAAAGAGCTGGCCCTCCCACTGTACCGTTACTGCTGCGAAGCGGCCCTGAGGATCTATCCTAGTTTGCTGACATATCAATGGGAAGTTTTTCCGTATAAGGATCCCAGTCCCCCTAGAGCCGGAGGAAAAGTCCGCGTGAGTAATGAATTTATACCCCCATCTGTCCATCGCTCTAGAGGCCGTGCCCACTAAATGGGTCTCCTGCAGCATGACTATCGCCGGTTTACAGCGCTTCAAATATTGCAACACTAGGCCCCGCTTCACTCTATCGCCCAATCCCCGAACATTCCATGTGAGTGCCGTAAGTGTTGGTGAGCGGGAGGGGCGCGCCATGTGGAGCTCAGGTGTAGCCTGTGAGTGTGTCGCCATCAAGCTGGGTGTGGTATGAGTCCAGGAGGAACGATCCCAGCGGAGCGTCGTCACCAATTAAAGGGTCACCCTTATACAGTGTATTATATCCTGTGCTGTGCCATAAGATACTACAAGAAAACAAGAAAACCAGAACCAAAACAACCAACAAACCCCCCCACCCCCCTCCCTGCCTCCCTGCTGCACGGGTCAAAAACCGCCCGCCTCCCCCAACTTAGCAGAGCGCTTTGTCCCATCCCAACCCATTGTACTTGCTTGTCGGGGGTATGAAGCTCTGCGATCCGACGGCAGCTCCATGTGACCTCAGCCGCCCAGCTCAGAGCGGGGCCCAAGAGTTCTCAGTCAGTGTATGGCGCATAATCGCCGGCCCTCACTCCTCCGAATACTCTCTCTCCTCCAGACCCGGTTCTGCAAATAGGTCTTGGCTATGGCCTTGCGACGGCACCTGGTCCGATTGATGCATTGTTACTCTATCGCGTTGACTTCTGCCGTCCCGTCTAGGTGCCTCCACACGTCTCCACCCGTCCAGCCAGTCCCTCGCCGCTTCTGGTGTGTCGAAGAACCATGCCTTGTGATTGTCCACGACTCTCAGTCGTGCCGGGAATAACATGGAGTATGGTATGTCCTTGGCCCGCAGGCTTTTTTTGATGTCGATAAAAGTCTTACGTCGTCGGGCCACCTCAGCTGTATAATCCGGGAAGAACGCTATAGTAGAGTTTAATACCTTGATAGGGGGGAATTCCTGGCAGTTTGAAGTATGGCATCTCTATCTCTGAAATTAAAGAGTTTAGCCAACACCGGTCGTGGTGCCGCCCCTGGCTTCGGCGTCCCCCCGGGGACCCTATGCGCTCTCTCAACAGAAAAGAAACGGGAGAGCCCCTTCGGCTGCAACTTCGTCGTGATTAATTCTTCCACATACAAGTCCATCGTGCGTTTGCCCTCCGATTCCGGTATGCCCAGGATGCGGACGTTGTTTCTTCGTGACCTCCCTTCTTCATCGTCCAGTCGTTCTTGCAGCTTCTTGGCAACCGCTTCCAGTCGTTCAGTGGCCAACTGCAGCTCAGAGGTGTCTTCCACCAGTGATTTAGTGACCACTTCCACCTGGGCCACACGCTCCGTCATTTTGTGGAAATCCGCCCTCAGCAGCCCAACATCGGTAGAGATTGCCCCCACTGTCGCCTGCACACTCGTAAGCATCTTCATTAAATCCTCCAATGTCACTCGTTTGGTGCCCTCACCTTCTGGACTCTTGCCCGCGGAGGGGCGACCCTCCGAATGTTGTGTGGCAGTCTTGTCGAAGGCATATTTCTCCAGCTTCGCCTGCGCCGCTGCGTTCCTGGGACCTCTGTTTGCCATAGCTCCAGGTAGTCAGCACGTGGGGGGCCGCTCCACAGAACAGACGGTAACAAGATGGCGCCGTTCGCCAAAGCTCCACCACTCCACTAGGTGTGAAGGTCAATAACGCTGTTGGGCAGGGATCAGTGTACAGTTCAACCCCCACCTTCTCGTAATGGGCTCTGCAGGACCCCTAACCTCACGCTCCTGGGCAGCTCTTGGTGATCTTCCGTCTGATGCTATCGCTACTGCTGCACGCTGCGTACCGCGGGGCCCAGAGCTGAGAAGCAGCGGCCAAGAAGGCTGTGGATGCGCTCCTAGATATGGGCGCTCGCCGGTGCTAGTGGCACATGAGCAAGTGCAGCCGCCTCCGTACCCCGCACTCAGGGACCCCTGCACAATATTCGGGAACTCCGCCACTGTCTGACGTGGGGGCCGGTGTCACTCCACGCTCCGTCGTCCCAGCCAGTCGAAGGTGCCCTCCGCCCCTGGGCGCTCCACCAGGAGCCAAGCAGTCTTTTACACGTGGACCCTTAAGAGTGTTACTGCGCGCAATGTCCCAGTTCGGCTAGCAGTGTCTTTAATTGTGCAACGCTACCAGGCAAAGTGAGTGTTCAGATTACACCCTCTCCCTCCCGGCTTCGTATCGTCCGTGGAGCCGTGCACGGGCCGCTCGCGAGGTATCCCAGCCTCAGGGCAGTGTGGGAGTGCAGCTAGATCGTTCAGGGCGAGAATCCTTGGCCGGTATGGTGCGCCGCTGCTAGAGGGCAAAAACTACCTTCGCCGTGTTCCACCGCCGCCAGCGGCCCTTTCCGGCCCGGTCGCCCGGCCACTTCCGGTCGGGCTGTAGTATTGCGGCAGGCCGGTGCTTGCTCACGCGGCAGGGCCCTTTCCTGACCATAGGATCTCCACCGGCTATCTTCGCTCGATTTTGGCCGGGGATGCGTCAGCCGGCGCCGCTTAACTTCCTCACTCAGAATCCACGTCTGATGGTACACTAGTAGCGGATTAGCAGTCGGATCAATTACAAAGGAGCCGCCTCGGTGTCAGAGCACTCGCGCTACGCAGCCATTTCGGTCGGCTCGTAGCCACGCCCCCCATCATGTGATAATTTGATGCATCATCTTAACCCTAATATAACCTTTGATACACCCACTCTAAATTACAGACTGCCATTCTCAAAACCATAGGCACTCCAACACCAATAACTACATACCCACTCACTGATTCTTAGGTTTACACACACATCCACTCACTCACCCGTACAGTCACTCATACTTAGGGTCACTCAGTACAGGACTATCATATGCACTCATACACCTATATAGACACTCACACACCACCACTCAGCCATAGAGGTACTCACACACCTAGTCAATTGTACAAATAATTAATCACACTGCCATTTACTCACCTATACAGTTATACACACACCAGCTCAATTACTCATACAAATACTAGCACATTCTTATGCTCTTATACAATCACTGATACAAGCACACACTCATCCATACAGCCACTCTCACAATCACACACTCTCACTTATAGCCATTTATATACTCCAACATATCTATACTGCCTTTCACATATGTAGTTACTCACACATGTACCACTGAGATATACATTCACTCACTAACACACCCATACAAACACTCACCCACCCATACAGTCCATCACAGATGCACTCTTGAAACCATGCACCCAGTGAATCACCCACTCACACATCTATGCACAGAGTCACACACACCCCACCCACACAAACAGACAGGCACCCATACAGATACTCAGACAACCAATCAATAACCCATATAGACACTCATGTAGCTATTCGCAAACCCATGCAGCCGCTTACACACCAACAGACAGATACAGACATTCACACAGTTTAGTCACCAACCCATGCATTCAGTAAGGTACATTCAATCACTCACTTATAGTCAGTCATGCACCTATTAAATCATCCATTCAGACACTTATACACCCACTCATTCTTCAATTTGCCTTTCCCTATATATATTAAACATATTTAAACTTTACAGAAACACGCAGTCACTGGATGATGTGATCAGTGATGTCATCAGTGATGTTATTTGAGATGTCTTCAGTGATGTCATTTGAGATGTCATCAGTGATGTAATGTGTGACGTAATCAGCAATGCATTGCGGGGGCGCGAGTTATAGTTAGGGAATTTCTATGGTTTTGTATGAGTGAAATGTCCAACTAACTATAACGTCCCTGAAACCTATGGTTTTTTCAGTGAATATATATATATTCTGAGGAGGAAATGGTATGGCACCTCGGTGATTAGGATGTTATGAATAAGACTCTCAGATATTTCCTATTTGGCAAAGCTTTTCGTGCCTTTTTAATTCATATGAACTGTGGCCATGTGGAGTCTCCTGTGAGATACTCTGATTATTTTAATGTTTTGCTTTATATAATTCACATTTTGGTTTTCACCACACTTATTCCTATAACCGTTTGGTATATAGGAGCAATATCTTGGAACATTATATGCATGGCATTAATGAGGTCAAGCTAGGGGAATGGTTTGGTAAGTGGAGAGGCCTGAACTTTTTTCTCCCTTTTTTTGCCCAGGATATGTGGAGATGCAACAATCTAGATGTTATCCCCACCTGATTTGCAGTTTGGATACGGCTCGGGATGCTGCCCTACTTCCACTGGGAAGTGATGAATAACTTTGGGATGATTGAAATTGGACTCACGGACTTATAATATATGGTTGACTAGGCGACATGTACCCACTGGGGTTTTCATTTGAATCAAATTTTAAGCACTTGCTAGCTGAATTATATGATTTGTGGTCGCGTAACATGCATTCTACTACATTATTAATTTTATTTGATTGTATAGAGGATATAATGCATTATCTGATTAGAACCTATTAATTGAGTTGATTCGTGAGTGCCACGCTACCCATGATTTGGTCTAATGTGTCTGCGGGTGGAGGTTATCTGCACTTCTAAATGAGATTTATTAGGTATCTGTTAAAATGGGCTTAATTTTACAATAAGATAAACTATCTGGCTTCCTTCCTCTCAGCGGTAATATGAACATGTACCGACTTTCTGTAGATTCTATACCACTTCAAAATGGCCACCATGCGGATGCTCCATGTCCTTTGTTTATGTTCTTCACTGTGGAAGTCACATGGTTATGTTGTGTAAATGTAACTGTATTTAAACATCCAGTTGGAGCGCAAAACCACCCGTGACCAAGGCGAGTGTGTCCCCGAAACGCGTTGGGTTTGTTCCATATTTCGAAGTATCATGCTGGAATGATTGAATAAACACCTTTCTTGAATACATGCCTGCGTTTGAAGCAGTAATTTAAAGGACTGGATTGGAGTGCATTGGCACAGCGTTTGCTGTGCTTTGTGGAAACTACGTGATACAGGGTACCTCTATCCCTGGCGTGCACCGCAGCCATGGAGTCCCGGTGTGTATGGAGGAAGTGAACCTGGATATATATATATATATATTCACTGAAAAAACCATAGGTTATAGACCATATATAGTTAGGAATTAGCATTTAGAAAACCTTATTTTACTCACTGATGACATCTCAAATGACATCACTGATGACATCATCTAGTGTCTGTGTGTTTTTGTAAAGTTTAAATATGTTTTACATATTGAAGAATGAGTGGATGTATGGAAGACTGAGTGTGTGTGTGGCTGGCTGGGAGGTGTGTGACTCTGTGCATATCAATGTGTACTTGTATCAGTGATTGTATAAGAGAGTAAGTATGTGTTAGTATATGTGTGAAAAGTATGGTGTTCTGTGTTTAACTGTATAGATGAGGAAATCGAAGTGTGATTGATTCTTCACAGGACTGACTAGGTGTATGAGTGCATATGATAGTGTTGTAATAATGAGTGACTGTATGTATGAGTGATTGTATGGGTGAATGAGTGAATGTGTGTGTAGACGTAGGAATCAGTGAGTGCGTATGTAGTAACTGGTATTGGTGTGTCATGATGTCATCAGTGATGTCATTTGAGATGTCATCAGTGATGTCATCAGTGATGTCATTTGAGATGTCATCAGTGATGTCATCAGTGATGTCACTGACCATGTCATGAATGATGTATTATGTGACATCATCAGCAGTGGATTGCGGGTGCGCGATATATAGTTAGTGCAACTAACTATATATGGAATTTCATTGGTTTTATGTCAATAAAATGTCCAGCTAACTATATATGGTCTCTAACCTATGGTTTTTTCAGTGAATTTTCAAGGTTTTGTAAATGCAAATTCCTAACTATATATGGTCTATAACCTATGGTTTTTTCAGTGAATTTCATTGGTTTTTTAAAAGCTAATATCTATAGCTGTAAAATATATTCTTTATTACGTGACGTATCACGTAGCCACGTGAGACGCCTCATGACGCGTCGCATAACCGTGACGTATCGGCTCTGCAGCGCAAACAAAACCCGTAACGTAAGCGTGCCGGAGCACGCTTACAGATATATATATTTTTTTTAACCTTAATTAGACAAAATCCACACGTGCACATATCTTGAGGCCTTGCAAAGGCACATCAAACAAACAGTCCCTACAATTTTGCCAAGTTTGCTGGAAATCTATTCCCTTAATTTTTTTTTTACTGTTTCTCTTGGTTTTCCCCTTGTTACGCTTACTGGGACGCTACCCGGTACGTGAACCGGACGCTCCAAAAACACAAGATGGCGGACTCCCGTTAAGCTGCCGGTTAGCTGCCCGGTTCGCGTACCGGGAAGCGCCTCTACCGCGAAAAATCGCGGGGGACTTTAATATCCCCCTCATCAATCCTAGGGGGTCAGGAGGGGTTTACCTTGCCCCCTTTCCTTCATTTCCCCCTTCTTTTTTCACCACATCTTGTCTCTCGAACCTACCGAGAGACAAGATGGCGGCCGCTCCCGACTGTTTACAATGTTGACAGCTACGCTGCCGGTTAGCTGCCCGGTTAGCTGCCCGGTGAGCTGCCCGGTGAGCTGCCCGGTTCGCGTACCGGGACGCGCCTCAACGGCGTAAAATTTTTTATTTTTTGCCCCGCGGGGCACTTTAATATCCCCCTCATCAATCCTAGGGGGTCAGGAGTGGTCTACCTTGCCCCCTTTCCTTCATTTCCCCCTTCGTTTTTCACCACATCTTGTCTCTCGAACGTACCGAGAGACAAGATGGCGGCCGCTCCGGACTGTTTAGAATGTTGACAGACACCGGAGAGCCAATCAGCTTCGCTTCGCGAAGTTCCGTTACGCGTCAGGTACGCGAACCGGGGCGCTAACCGGAGCGCTGTCACAGATATATATATTTTTTTAAACGTTAATTTCTCAAAATCCACTGGAGCACATATATTGAGACATAGCAAAGGCACGTCGGGCAAACCATATCTACAATTTTGCCAAGTTTCATGTAAATCTATTCAGCCGTTCGAGCTAAAAGTGAGTCCAACCGCCCTATGGAAAAATGAATGGGAAAAACGCGTTTTGGGACCCCCCTTTTTTCTCGGCCCCCCCTTGACGAAACCCCCCAAATTATTAGGGGCTGCTCAGAAACAAAATGTGCCATTTTCCTGAAAATTTCAGCCAATTCCGTCCACAAATGCCAAAGTTATTAGACATAGAATTTTCAGAAATCCCATAGAGAAAAAATCCTAACTATATATACCCACTGGCTATCGCCAGTAGGTAATATACATATATAAACATATATAATCTGCATATCTATATAAATATAAATGCATGTAATACAAGTTGCTCAGAGCTGAAAGAAACACTCCACAACAGCTGGTCGCACGCAACCTGTTTATTGCTTTGAAGGTGGCATTTCCTCCGTTTTTTAAAAAACCTTCCACCAACGCGTTTCAGAGCTGTCCGCTCTTTCTTCAGGGTGAGATGGCTTGATGCGATGATTTTCAGCTGCCTCACAATCTCCTGCTCACGTGCCTTTAGTAGTTGCGAGCCGCTTTGTTGCGCTGTGCATTGTGGGACTTGTGGTGTTTATGAATAGTCAGTGTCTGCCCACAGTGGGTTTCGCATATTCGCCATCACTAATATCAAGGTCCACAATGATTAGTGAATTCATTGTAGTATTCAGGCACTCCAGTGTGCCCCGGAACGATCTGCTGACCTTCAATTATTCAAAGCGCTGCTGCGCCGTCTTTTCCACAGGCACGGTTTCCTGCTAAGACAGTCCCATTCCTCCTCAGCTCCCTCTCAATTAGCTGGGAGGTGCTCCTTTCCGCGACCGAAGCCGTCGCGTAAATTTTGTAATACAAGTTGCTCAGAGCTGAAAGAAACACTCCACAACAGCTGGTCGCACGCAACCTTTTATTGCTTTGAAGGTGGCATTTCCTCCGTTTTTTAAAAAACCTTCCACCAACGCGTTTCAGAGCTGTCCGCTCTTTCTTCAGGGTGAGATGGCTTGATGCGATGATTTTCAGCTGCCTCACAATCTCCTGCTCACGTGCCTTTAGTAGTTGCGAGCCGCTTTGTTGCGCTGTGCATTGTGGGACTTGTGGTGTTTATGAATAGTCAGTGTCTGCCCACAGTGGGTTTCGCATATTCGCCATCACTAATATCAAGGTCCACACTGACTATTCATAAACACCACAAGTCCCACAATGCACAGCGCAACAAAGCGGCTCGCAACTACTAAAGGCACGTGAGCAGGAGATTGTGAGGCAGCTGAAAATCATCGCATCAAGCCATCTCACCCTGAAGAAAGAGCGGACAGCTCTGAAACGCGTTGGTGGAAGGTTTTTTAAAAAACGGAGGAAATGCCACCTTCAAAGCAATAAAAGGTTGCGTGCGACCAGCTGTTGTGGAGTGTTCCTTTCAGCTCTGAGCAACTTGTATTACAAAATTTACGCGACGGCTTCGGTCGCGGAAAGGAGCACCTCCCAGCTAATTGAGAGGGAGCTGAGGAGGAATGGGACTGTCTTAGCAGGAAACCGTGCCTGTGGAAAAGACGGCGCAGCAGCGCTTTGAATAATTGAAGGTCAGCAGATCGTTCCGGGGCACACTGGAGTGCCTGAATACTACAATGAATTCACTAATCATTGTGGACCTTGATATTAGTGATGGCGAATATGCGAAACCCACTGTGGGCAGACACTGACTATTCATAAACACCACAAGTCCCACAATGCACAGCGCAACAAAGCGGCTCGCAACTACTAAAGGCACGTGAGCAGGAGATTGTGAGGCAGCTGAAAATCATCGCATCAAGCCATCTCACCCTGAAGAAAGAGCGGACAGCTCTGAAACGCGTTGGTGGAAGGTTTTTTAAAAAACGGAGGAAATGCCACCTTCAAAGCAATAAAAGGTTGCGTGCGACCAGCTGTTGTGGAGTGTTCCTTTCAGCTCTGAGCAACTTGTATTACAAAATATAAATGCATGCATACATATACATATATGCATACATATGCATGTTATTTACATGAAAGTCTTAAAAACACTAATAAAAGCAAAGCTAAAAAGCCACCTCATTACAAACAGAATGGCTTTAACTTAAACGAGGGCGAGATCTATTGCATTTTCAATGCTTGTTTACTTTGGTTCTATCAAGAAGGCATTCAGATGTGTCACACATTTGCCATAAATTCTGAATGTTAGCACTCTAGTTGCTCATTAGATCACTGTAGTAAAGCTAGTGCTCACCAGGGAAGTCTGCTGCTAATCATGGTTTGCAGCCATTTTCCCGCATTTTTTATCCCGCAGACTTTCAGTCCGCATACCATTATCCCGCAAGGTCATTGACCTCGCATACCATTATCCCGCATTTTTTCAAAACGCATGTGCATTTATCGCGCATGCCTTTACAAAGAATTACGTTTTAAAGGCATGTATGGTAAATGCATTTGCGTTGTGAAAACCACGATGACGAGAGAGGTAAGTGGGTTTGTATTAATTTTTTCGTGGGTTAGTGATTGTGTAGTGTAGTGTAGTGTTGTGTAGTGTAGTGTTGTGTTAGTGTAGTGTAGAGTTGTGGTGGTTGTTTAGTGTAGGGTCATGCTGGGGGTACTGTTTTAGGGTTTAGGGTAGTGTTGTAGTGTTTGCGTAGTGTAGGGTCATGCTGGGGGGAGTGTTTTAGGGTTTAGGGTAGTGTTGTAGTGTTTGCGTAGTGTAGGGTCATGCTGGGGGTAGTGTTTTAGGGTTTAGGGTTGTGTTGTAGTGTTTGCGTAGTGTAGGGTCATGCTGGGGCTAGTGTTTTAGGGTTTAGGGTAGTGTTGTAGTGTTTGCGTAGTGTAGGGTCATGCTGGGCGTAGTGTTTTAGGGTTTAGGATAGTGTTGTAGTGTTTGCGTAGTGTCGGGTCATGCTGGGGGTAGTGTTTTTGGGTTTTGGGTAGTGTTGTAGTGTTTGCGTAGTGTAGGGTCATGCTGGGGTGTAGTATTTTAGGGTTTAGGGTAGTGTTGTAGTGTTTGCGTAGTGTAGGGTCATGCTGGGGGTAGTGTTTTAGGGTTTTGGGTAGTGTTGTAGTGTTTGCGTAGTGTAGGGTCATGCTGGGGGTAGTGTTTTAGGGTTTTGGGTAGTGTTGTAGTGTTTGCGTAGTGTAGGGTCATGCTGGGGTGTAGTGTTTTAGGGTTTTGGGTAGTGTTGTAGTGTTTGCGTAGTGTAGGGTCATGCTGGGGTGTAGTGTTTTAGGGTTTTGGGTAGTGTTGTAGTGTTTGCGTAGTGTAGGGTCATGCTGTGGGTAGTGTTTTAGGGTTTTGGGTAGTGTTGTAGTGTTTGCGTAGTGTAGGGTCATGCTGGGGGTAGTGTTTTAGGGTTTTGGGTAGTGTTGTAGTGTTTGCGTAGTGTAGGGTCATGCTGGGGGGTAGTGTTTTAGGGTTTTGGGTGGTGTTGTAGTGTTTGCGTAGTGTAGGTTCATGCTGGGGGTAGTGTTTTAGGTTTTTGGGTAGTGTTGTAGTGTTTGCGTAGTGTAGGGTCATGCTGGGGGTAGTGTTTTAGGGTTTAGGGTAGTGTTGTAGTGTTTGCGTAGTGTAGGGTCATGCTGGGGGTAGTGTTTTAGGGTTTAGGGTAGTGTTGTAGTGTTTGCGTAGTGTAGGGTCATGCTGGGGGTAGTGTTTTAGGGTTTAGGGTAGTGTTGTAGTGTTTGCGTAGTGTAGGGTCATGCTGGGGGTAGTGTTTTAGGGTTTAGGGTAGTGTTGTAGTGTTTGCGTAGTGCAGGGTCATGCTGGGGTGTAGTGTTTTAGGGTTTTGGGTAGTGTTGTAGTGTTTGCGTAGTGTAGGGTCATGCTGGGGGTAGTGTTTTAGGGTTTGGGGTAGTGTTGTAGTGTTTGCGTAGTGTAGGGTCATGCTGGGGTGTAGTGTTTTAGGGTTTGGGGTAGTGTTGTAGTGTTTGCGTAGTGTAGGGTCATGCTGGGGGTAGTGTTTTAGGGTTTAGGGTAGTGTTGTAGTGTTTGCGTAGTGTAGGGTCATGCTGGGGGTAGTGTTTTAGGGTTTAGGGTTGTGTTGTAGTGTTTGCGTAGTGTAGGGTCATGCGGGGGGTAGTGTTTTAGGGTTTAGGGTTGTGTTGTAGTGTTTGCGTAGTGTAGGGTCATGCTGGGGGTAGTGTTTTAGGGTTTAGGGTTGTGTTGTAGTGTTTGTGTAGTGTAGGGTCATGCTGGGGGTAGTGTTTTAGGGTTTAGGGTAGTGTTGTAGTGTTTGCGTAGTGTAGGGTCATGCTGGGGTGTAGTGTTTTAGGGTTTTGGGTAGTGTTGTAGTGTTTGCGTAGTGTAGGGTCATGCTGGGGGTAGTGTTTTAGGGTTTAGGGTAGTGTTGTAGTGTTTGTGTAGTGTAGGGTCATGCTGGGGGTAGTGTTTTAGGGTTTAGGGTAGTGTTGTACTGTTTGTGTAGTGTAGGGTCATGCTGGGGGTAGTGTTTTAGGGTTTAGGGTAGTTTAGTTGTTTAGTGTATGCTAAAGGCATATTCGTTCTAAAAGTTTTCGTTATTTTAATTTGCGGCCTAATAGTACATGCGGGATTTTTTTGCGGACTGATGGTATGCGGGATTTCGTCATATATTCGCTAATCATACTTTCTATGGCAAAATGAACCCCCTCATTTTGTTCCTTTTTAAATTAAATGTTTTAAGAGTTACCACTTTATTCCAATCAAGATGGCTTCAGGTGTGCCATACCTTTGTAATAAGTAGGACTGTTAGCACTCTAGTTGTTCTTTAGAACACTCTGGGACATTCTGTCATTGGGCTATAGTTGGGCTACATCTGGCTGATATTTGGGCTACATTTGTTTTTTTTTGTCTCTGGTGGCCATCTTTGGGCTACATTGGGCTACATTGGGCTACATTGGGCTACATTTGGGCTCCAACATATATATAGCCCAATGTAGCCCAATATATATTTTTCAAAGTTAATTTTCGTAAAAACCACTGGAGCCTATATTTTGAGACATAGCAAAGGCACATCGAGCTACCAGTCCCTACAATTTTGCCAAGTTTGGTGTAAATCCATTCAGCCGTTCAGGCTAAAAGTGAGGCCAACCGCCCTATGGAAAATTGCATGGGATAAACACGTTTTGGGACCCCCCTTTTTTCTCGGCCCCCCCTTGACGAAACCCCCCAAATTTTCTGGGGCTGCTCAGAAACAAAATGTTCCATTTTCCTGAAAATTTCAGCCAATTCTGTCCTCAAACGCCAAAGTTATTCGACATAGAATTTTCAAAAATCCCATAGGAAAAAAATACTAACTATATATACCTACTGGCTATCGCCAGTAGGTAATATATATATATATATATATATATATATATATATATATATATATATATATATATATATATATATATATATATATATATTCATTCACTGGAAAATGTATTTTTGTATTTTTGAATTTATACAGTAAGTTGAACCTTTACATAATTGTCAAACGCCAGTCTGTTTTTTTAAATTTGACCCTGGGGTAAAGTCTTTTTTCCTTGAATACTAGAGGTCACGTGACAAACTGTTACATTTTTCATTGGTGGTTAGTATATTTAAAAATGTGTTTGGCTCTAATCACTTTCATCTGGTGAGCAAGGCGACTGAGTTCGCCGAAACGCGTCGGATCGTGGCACTTTTGATTCACTTGTAAAATGGAATAAAAAATTCTCTGCAACAAGCACACCGGAGTGAATTGTCCGTTTCTCCTGGGAGGTGCTGTGTTAAGCGGCAAGCTTTCGGAGCGTTGATTAATATATATATATATATCGGAGCGTTTCCGAGGAGGAGTCACGCTGTGCACCGCCGTAACCGCTGGGCTGAGATCCAACTAACTCAACTTACCCGGAAAAAGGATATCGCCGTGAGGAGAGCGCTGGAGAGTCCTTTCAGGGCCCCTGACGAGAGACGCCCTTACCGGTGAGCCCATTCTTCTTCTTTTTACACATGCGTGTAAGACATAGCGGGCAATTAAGGTAGAAAGACCAAGGAGCGAGGAATCTCACAGAAGTGGGGAATACGCATCTAATGTTGCCGGGATAGGAATAGTGCAACAACTGCAACGAACAGCATGTTTTCTGACACTGAGCGCAACAATGCAGCCAAAGATATGTTTAAGCGAAGAGAAACGCCTCTACAGGCACCAACGACGATGCAGTAGGCAGTGCCGCAGAACTGCAAATTGAAAGAAACAATCACGAAGTTGGAGAGACTTCATGAGCGCGAAGTGTGCAAATGGTGGGAAGCCACAAGTCTAACTAACTATGTGGAAGAACAGAGGGTCCCAAGAGGTCTAAGGGTTCATACAGTACCCTCCTATGAACATCCCGATCCACAACTCCTAACGGACTGGTTTGAGCACACTGCATCTTATTGCGAAGGTACCCTTAAAATTCTGGTCAAATACGCCTGGAGTGACAGGGAGAAGGCGTTGGCCGAAATTGCATCGATTAATGAAGAATTGGAGAAATAAGTGGATCCTGGTCAGAGAACATTGATATCCCAGATGAGAGATCAAATGAAGGCGAGGCTCACTAAATATGAGCAGAAAATAAGAATGCACAAACAAGAGAAATATGAGCGCAACGCCAATGATTACCATACGTGACGCGTACTGACGTACGCCAAGAAATACGATGCCTCTCGAAAGGCTCTCCAGAAGGGAATTGAAACTGGCGCTAGTGCCAGCGCTAGCACAACACTGGAAACAGAGCCTGCCACTTCCGAATCTGATCTCACCGAGAATGAGTCCGGAGATGAACAACAAGGGCTTGGTGGCCCAGGCAATCAGAATGCAGTCTACGCTACACAAGGTGCCCGACCAAAGAGAACTCCTTTTCAGGAGGAGTTCGAAATTATCAGAAAGACCTGGCTGCGCGGTGGCAAGAACAAACCGCCAGATGTAGATGCAACATCGACAGCAGGAAAAGAAGGAGGACGAGGGGGGCAGGCGGCGGGAAGAGGAGGCAGAAGCAATGCAAGAAACTCCCGTTGGTCCAACCGCAATGCGAACAAGAAACAATAAATACTGATGAACATGACCCTGGCATTTAAGTTAATCTGACTGTAGTCAATCTGACAAAGAAAAAACTGACTGATGCAGAAACGGAAGTACTGAGCCTGGGCCTCACCTTCTGCCCCACCAATGATCTTGAGTATACACAAACAAGAATAGATTTGTTCCGCTTCACCAGGAAGCTCAAACTCCACAAACATTTTAAACTACGTCCCCACTTGAAAGATCGTAATAAAAAGGGCACAGGAATAACAGCAACGGACTGTCTTAGCAGTAGAGATTTACCAGCTATTGAGACCCTTGAGGATTTGCGACTAGAACAAGAACTCGATGTTAACAACTTAAATATCGCTCAACGAGCTATCCTACAAGGAGTCGAACAAGAAAGGGATGAAAGTATGTTCAAACCCATCTCTACTTTTGTGCCACAATCGCCATGGGACGCCGTGGATGTATTTACAGAGGCAATGAAGAATGACCTCTTGCAGTACAGGAAAGCGGAACATCGCACTTCAATGAATAACATCACTGAACGCCAGCGATCGGCACTGATGGACCTGATTAATGATAAAACTCTGGTGATCAAGCCCTCGGACAAAGGGGGGAACGTGGTCTTAATGAGCAGAGACCAATATAAAGAGGAAGCACTGAGGCAACTTGCAGATAAAAACTTCTACATGGAATGTACAACTGCAGTATACCAACAGAGTATCACACAATATGAGACATTAATACAGAAGTGGTACAGCCTCAAGATGCTGGGAAAAGATGAACATCTTTTCTTAAGGAACAACACCCCTATGACACCAACCTTCTACCACCTCCCCAAATTACATAAGAACATGGACTGTCCGCCTGGCCGCCCCATCATCTCATCCATCGGCAGCTTAACAGAGAATATGTCACGCTTTGTAGACAATGTTCTGTTTCCTTTGGTGGTGAAATTAAAATCTTACATCCGGGACACCAAAGACTTTCTAACTAAAATCCAGGAGCTAACATGGAGCCCTGGATATCTGCTGATGGTGCTGGATATTACCAGCCTATACACATGTATAGAACATGGGCAAGGCCTAGAGGCCGTCAAATATTTCCTTGAACAGCACCAGATGAGATTTGCTAGACATAATGAAATGATCGTTGAATTCATAGAGTTTTGTCTGACTCACAATATCTTTCTTTTTGAGGACCAGTTATACATCCAAAGGTCCGGGATGGCGATGGGCACCTGCTTCGCCCCCAGCTATGCGAACTTGTTCGTTGGCTGGTGGGAGGAGCGGGTGCCCAGGAGCTGTACAGTGGGCCAAGACACAGGGGAGGTTATATGCTGGCATCGTTACATTGACGACTTGTTTATTGTCTGGAACGGTGGGATCAATACAGCAGAGGAATTTATCAGGGTACTAAACACCAATGACCTCAACTTGCACTTCTTGGGTTCGGTTAGTCCGGTGGCAGCGGATTACCTGGATCTGAGAGTATTCGTTGAGGGGGACCATCTGTATACCACCCTCTATAGGAAAGAAACTGCTGGCAATTCGACACTGTTTGCCAGCAGCAGCCACCCCCCTCAGCTAAAAAACAGCATTCCCTACGGAGAACTACTTAGGCTCCGAAGGAATTGCTCAAGAGACTCTGACTTTGAGGCAGCTGCCTCAGAGTGTCTAGCGCCCTTTTCCATTAGGGGATATGGTGAGAAACTATTGAATAACACATTAAAGAAGGTTAGAAGGGTACCGAGGGTAACACTCTTGACTACAGACAATCAAGCTGTAGGTCGAGAGAAGAAAGCTGCCGTGAATGAAGGGAAGCTCAGGCTGATCACCCCCTATTCATCAGGTGCCAATGATTTAAGAACTATGCTTAACA
Organism: Lissotriton helveticus; assembly: GCF_964261635.1. Taxonomy (NCBI): domain Eukaryota; kingdom Metazoa; phylum Chordata; class Amphibia; order Caudata; family Salamandridae; genus Lissotriton; species Lissotriton helveticus. The sequence goes on along the minus strand of NC_136072.1, from coordinate 158,293,577 downwards.
GGAACTGGCACATATTACAGACAGACAGTATACTAAAGGAGGATTTACCAGCTTATCCTCTAATAACGTTCAGCAGAGCTAGATCACTGGGTGATATGTTGGTCTCCAGCCATCTGGAGAAACCAACACCAAAAACAAATACCTTGAAGCAAATGTCGGTTTTTTTTCCTTGTGGGCACTGTAAGGCCTGTGCCGGGAGTAGAAGAGTGTTATCGTACACCATACCCGACATGGGAAAGACAGTGGCCATTAGGAAATTCATAACCTGCAGCTCCCAATTTGTAGTATACTGTTTGCTCTGCCCATGGGGCCTTCGCTACATCGGCAGTACAATTAAGGAACTCAAACTGAGGATATTGGAACACCTTCGGGCAATCGAGAAGGTAGACACCGCATACCCGGTTGCCCGGCATTTTGCCGAAGAACATGGCAAAGATCGCAACAAACTCCAATTCTTTGGGTTGGATATTGTCCCACTGTAGCGAGTAACATCTATGCCCCTCCTACGCGTCTTTGTAGCTCTAGAAGTCCGGACGCACATAAATGGTTCACACCAGAGCTAAGAAAACTGAAACTGGAAGTGAGGCAAAAGGAAAGAACATGGCGTTCTCAGTATTGCCCTTTAGCCAGGGCCACGTACTGCTTAGCCAGGAAGACATACCAAAAAACTCTACATATCCATAAGACTACCTATTACTCATCTAAAATTCTAAATTCCACCAATAAGTTAAAAGAAGTCTTTAGGATAGTAAATGAGCTATGCAATGACGACAGAACCTCTCCTCCGGTAGTTCCTACACAAGCGCTATGTAACTCTCTGAATGACTTTTTTCGCGATAAGATTTTACTGATTAAACAGAATATCTCCACACTTCCAGCTTGTGCCCCTGTGGATGATATCTATTTTAATCCCTCAACTTTACATTCTTTTCCCCCTATTGATCTGGAAATTTTCTTGGAACTTTTGTCTAGAGTCAAATCAGGCTCCCCTATGGATGTCTGTCCCCCCCAAATTATGAAAGAAATCGGTCGAGCCATGCCCAATAGCATGATACCTTTGCTTAACGACTCTCTCATTTCAGGGATTGTGCCCACTAACTTCAAGCAGGCCTTACTGATACCCCTCATCAAGAAACCTGGCATTGACCCGCTGGACCTCACGAATTACCGGCCTATATCCTTGCTGCCCTTCCTATCCAAAATGTTGGAGGCTCATGTTACCAACTGCCTCTCAAACTTCGTGGAGGAATTGGGCTATCTCCAACCCAACCAAGCAGGATTCCGGCCTGGTCATTCTACCGAGGTAGTAATATTGGCCGTTCAGAACACCTTGAGGTCCAATGCTGACAAAAATCTTCATCAAGCCCTGGTACTTCTTGATTTGTCCGCCGCATTCGACACGGTTGACTATTCTATTCTGGTCAACCGTGTCGAACAGGCAGGCCTCAGAGACTCTGCTCTAGCCTGGCTGAAATCGTTTATTTCTGAGCGTACTCAGGCTGTCCGCCTTGGCTCTTTTTCTGCTGCCAAAGTCAAGTCCTTTTGCGGGGTGCCCCAAGGCTCTTCATTATCTCCCTTATTGTTTAATTTGTATATGCGGCCCCTTCTTTTTGCTTTGAGAAAGCATAAAGTCACTGTATACAATTATGCAGATGACTTGCAGCTAGTTTTCGCACTTAATTCCCCAAACGCTGTGGAGGACTTTCAAGCCACTATGACTTTAATCCAGAGTTGGATGTCCTCAAATCATCTTAAATTAAACCCGGGGAAAACTGAGCTAATTCTGCCCGGTAAGAGCGGAATTAGTTGGAGCCCTAACTTTTGGCCTGCTGATATGGGCCTCCCACCTAAGAAATCCCTGACTGTAAGAAGTCTGGGGATAACCATCAATGAGGACCTCACGTTAAAATCCCAAATTGGAACCGTGGTTTCCTCCGGATTTTTTCAACTGAGGAAAATTAGGAAAATTGCACACTTCCTCACCCATTCCGCCCTAATTCAGGTGGTCATGGCCCTAGTCCTCTCCCACATCGACTTTTCAAACAGTCTATACCTTGGCCTACCTGTAGGCCAACTTCGAAGACTGCAGTACTTGCAGAACCAGGCCGCCAGGCTGATCTGCAATGTACCCAAATGGGAATCGATTAAAACAGGCTTAGAGACCCTGCACTGGCTACCTGTGGCCCAAAGAGCCGAATTTAAAGCTGGGTGTATTATCTTCAAGGCTTTGCAAGGCAAGGGACCTCTTTTCATCAGGCAATTGATTGGAAGATATGTTCCCTCACGCAGTCTGAGATCAGCCTATAAAGACCTACTTGTGGTACCACGCTTCAAGAAAAAACGACAAGGAGGCAGCAGTTTCCATTTCTTAGCAGCTGCCCTTTGGAACTCTCTGCCACTAGTCCTCAGACAGAGTAAGGACCTCCTTGCCTTTAGAAAGGCATTTAAGACTCACCTCTTTACACAGGCATATCTGAAATAAAGATTCTTGTACACTCACCCCTTGTTATGTATGTTTTTTATCTCTTTCCAGCGCCAAGAAGCTCTCGGGCGTATGTGCGCTTTATAAATTTTTAATAACATAACATAACATAACATAACATAACCCAACGTTAGAGGAGGCGATCGGCTGAGAAGACTACGCAGGTTAGAATCGAGGTATATTATAGATCTTTCCACCAAATACCCGAGAGGACCTAATAGTGGAGAGGAATTGTCATTCCATCTAGGTAAATGATATTGAAACATCTATATTACCTCTATGCTGTCTTTTATGAACTATGAACTGTATGATTGCCATGTATGAATTCTACATTTCTCTTTGCTTGGTTTGATTTCTCTTTATTTCTCTTTGTTTTGCCCTGCATCTATTTACCATCTATGCAGTCATTGCAGGGCTTATGATATGTATATATGTATGTATAGAGAATTTGAAAAGAGAAAGCTATTATGTTTATGGATCACATCTAATATTCATGAAAATAAGGAAGACAGAATTTCATAAGCTTAACTTACTTTCTTCATTAGATTAGACTGAAAGTAACTAATAGACTCAATGTAAATAGTGTGTATAATATGCTTTTGAAATTTTGAATATTACATTGACCGTAGTTTAGCCTTATGAATTTTGATAATTTTGATAATTTTGATGAATTGTATTTTGACATATTCTTCGATGAACTGCATTGTTATTTTCAGTATATGCTTAATGTAAGAACCATGATTAGACACCTTGTACATAGGACACTAGCCGATCCACGGCTTTATTGAATGTCAAAATCAAATGATATTTTATAATTATTATACTCTCTCAATGGATACAACACCATTCTAAGATGGCGCCCACAGTGGTGCATGAGGGTTGAGTCCTATGTCACTGTCAATGGATGCAAAGTAACTTTATTAACTTGCTGTTTGTATGTCACGAGTGACACACTGACGAAGGCTCACGCCGAAACGCGTCTTGTGCTTTTTTCCCCACAATAAACCACCGTGAAACTTCCAAGCTCCTTGAGTGCTGCCTCTTTTCTTACGAACTGAGAAAAGTTTGAGCGTCATATATATATATATATATATATATATATATATATATATATATATATTGTATATTCTCTATTTTTCTCATTGAAATGCTCAACATTTCAGTTTTGTACTATGGTGTAGACTTCTGCCCATGGGGTACCAAATATAAGAAGAAAAACATAATGTAACATTTCATGATGTTCCCCAAATGCTGCTTTGGTGAGATGGAGATGTACCCCATGTGCATTGTACCCCATGCGCCGAAGTCTTCACCATATTACAAAACTGAAAATGAAAAAAATAAAGTGGCAGAGAGACAATAGGGACTGGTATAGGCGTTCTGCTCCAACACTCAAATGCTTATCTTTCTGTTTCTCCATGATAATTTAAAACATACTGCTCTCAGTGGCTGTAATATTCTAATAAAATTATAGTTCTTCTGTGCCAGAGTATACTGATTCTTAAAGTCTCTCCCATGGCAGTGGTTTATAGTGCAACACCAATTCTCGCTCACCTGTCACTTTAGCACATTCAGTTCAATGTGTCTTATCATACATGGCTTTGTGCAGATCTATGTCGCTAAAATCCAAAATGTACCTGGATGTGGTCATCTAGGTAAAAAAGATCAGGAAGAAGAGACTGTGGACTGTGGGTGTCGATGGACAGGTGCAGAAAGGAAGAATAGACATGGGAGAAATGGAGGGAGAGAGAAACCTTTTATTAGAAGGACTCAGTGGTGTACTTGTCACAGATGCCTGCATGCACACCACATCCATTCCCAGTGGCTTAACACAGGCCCCCACATTGCGGTGGCCCCAAGCTCCAGGGTGCCCCCTCAGCTCAATACTCTGGCTGGAGAGCTCCTGATTGATTCTAGAAGGGGTCCCTCCATGTACCTTGCATGGGGGCACCCTCAGGCTTCGTTACGCCAATGTCCATTCCGATAGGACATGACTAAGGTCTCAAATGTTCGTGATATTTTGGGCAGTTATTTGTTTTCATCAGATTGGATACCTAAGCTGTGTTGCCCATGTGGAGTTGACTCTTGGCATGAGTGATGTCACTGACCATGTCATGAGTGATGTAATATGTGACGTCATCAGCAGTGCATTGCACGCGCAAGTTATAGTGAGTCCAACTAACTATAATATGGGAATTTCAATGGTTTTATGCCAGTAAAATTTCCAGCTAACTATAACTGGTGTGAAACCTATGTTTTTTTTCAGTGAATTTAATAGTTTTTTTTAATGCTAATTCCTAACTATAACTGGTGTGAAACCTATGGTTTTTTCAGTGAATTTCATAGGTTTTTTAATAGCAAATCTCTATAGGTATGAAATGTGATATTGAATTGAATTTTATATTGTATAATTATGTAATAGTTTAAAAAAAAAACATGTTAAAAAAATCCGGAGCGCTCCCGGGGCGCGTACCGGTGCGCTCACCGGTAAGCGCAGTGTTACGGCGCGCCCCGGGGCGCGTACCGGTGAGCGTCCTGTTAGCGCTATTGCCGCGAACGAAAACAACATCGTAACGTATCGCGTAGCCGCGTCTGCGTGATACGCACGGCGTAAGCGCACCCGGAAGCACCCACGCGCATACGAACGCGCTACGTACGCTGCTGCGCCCCGGGGCGCGCAGCGTAAGTGCGTCGGGTCATGTGACCTGAAAATAACACTTTTCATTGGTTGCTAACATTTTTTTTATAAAGAATGAAATCCCCACCCATTTCCTTCACTTCTTCTTTCACTTTTGTGACTGAAAGACCTGCCTGTTTTGCTGTCGGTTCTTTGTTGGATATCTTGGATTATCATGGCTGCCAGACCATCCAGCAGTGAAGATGACTCCAATGAATTCATCGATGAAGAGCCTCCTCAGCCAAAATACAAAGAACATTTCATCTGGAATTTTTTTTCCATACCTGATCACCAGAAGAAGGTAAATGCTCCAAAAGTGGAGTGCAGGATCTGTCACACAGTCCTGTCACGGGGTAACCCCAATAAAAAATATTCTTTTGGGAACTGTGGAAAAGTAAATTTTGCCATGTTCTGTGTCCCTACGCCTCATCCATCATATGTTATGTGTGCATGACCAATATGCATATGTTGTTCCCCATGTCCGATTAATGACGCAATTACAGTTGTGTCCACCTCTGGTATGTCATTTTCCAGTCCTCGTGAATACTACGAATATCAGGCCTATGTAAAGTAATGTTGCCACGTTTCCCAGTGTGCACGTTATTTCATTATAAAGTCCCCGTTTCCATGCCTCAAAAGGGCCCGGACATCAGATTCAGCTCCTGTCTCCTGAAAGCCTCGCTGAGGAGCGATACAGCCCCCACCTGTATCCTCGACCCTTCACTTACTTCCTGCCTCGCAGTGCCCGGTGCAGCCTGGCTCTGCCTCTGAGTCTGCCAAAAGTATGTTATGATTCCAGCTATCAGTTCAGTCTTCCTTCTCTACATTCCTAAGCTACTGAACTGCATCAATAGTTTCCGTCATTGTCTAGCCTATTAGGCTCCACGTAGAGAAATACTGTATTAATGGTCATTTAATATACTTCATCACGCACTACATGTAGAATAATGCATGGTCCAGTCTTAGAGTCAAGTTAGCTTTTCCCCTCATGACTCTAGTTTATATCAACATGTTCCCTAAACATCAGATACCAGATAGGGTTTAGGTACATGTCGCTCCGACCCTCCAGACTCTAGTCTCTGCTCCTAGCACAGAGTTCGTAGCCCCCAGCTTCTCCTAGTAACACGTCATTGCCAGTTTTCGCGCACCACCAGGTTAGAGGTCCCGGCTCCTTAGGTAGCCCCCTCCTATGTTTCCGCCCCATTCATGACATATTCTGTTACGTTTGCATCACATGTCTATGTATACTCCCAGTTACACCTACTTTTACTGTTATCTCTCGCGACTGCTACGCGTCACGCCTTCTGCTCCACCCACTGCTACGCCTACTGCAATGTAATGCTATGTGTTTGCGCTATGTATATAAGTTGATGTATTGTTATTAAAAGTTAGCGCGCTCATCCCAGACCAAGCCCCAGCAGCTGCTGGGTCATCCTATGCAGGTTGTCCTGATCCTGTCCTTATGCTGTAATAAACCTGCAGAAACTCCTACTACCTCGAATCTTGACTCTTATTTTATTGAGCTATCTGTTATTCATTCATTTATTCAAAAATAGATCCGGTATTATTTATTTATATACCACATAATGGCGCCCGAATAGGGACTTGCCCTTTCCCCACGCGTCGGTGAAGCCACGCCGACCCCCTGACCCTCTGCAGTCGTGACGGAACCATACCGTGCACTGGCAGATATTTCTGCTCCAAGTATCCCTCAGGCCCACGGAGGAGACGGAGGAGGCGGTCCAGCATCCAAACGAGACGGTGGAGGAACGCGGCGAGTCCCGACCAGAGCCCAAGCCGAGAGTCCAAGGTCCGAGGTATCCGGAGGCCCACCTGTAACTAAAGTCCGAAGTTCGTCGTCCGTCGTCCAGTCCAGTCCGAGGCCTTCCGTTCCGTGCTGCCCGGTGAGTACCATTGCTGGGGTAGTATCTAGACAGGACCAATCTAAATTGACTCCTGGTCCGTGGGTTGGTGGTGCCCAGACTCACAAACGAAGTGTTCACCTAGGTGGATACGGGTCTTGATGCGTCCCTTTATGGGACCGGTATGTTCCGTACTGTTACAGCAGTGCATCCAGTAATTCTAGTCTGTTCCGTTCTCGAGAAATTCTGTTCTGTTTCTGTTCTCAGTATTTCAGGTAATATTCTGTTCGAACTGTTATTTATAATGTTCTTTATGTATTTTACTGTTGTGGTATGAGTGCGATGTGATTCCGTGTTTTCATTGTGTATTGTATTGTGTCCAGATTACAGTTCAGTCATGCCGCTCTTTTCCAAGTTACGTCAGATAAAAACTAGAAAGGGTCTGTTAGAGGAAGCGGTTCCTGTCCCGCCCAGGGACAGTCCAGGTCACTTTATGTATCAGAAACATGGCATAAGCGCCATAATGTATCTAGATTTATGGGTAGAGTATACCAAACAGTTAGAAGAAAAGTATAGATGGCCCGTATCGGGTACATGGGATGCCGAATGTATCATGCGAGTGGAAGAAGCATTATGGAAAAAGAAAGCCAGACAGTCACAGAAAGATGCCATCGAGTTATGGCGTAAGGAAGCTCATAGAAGAACCGAGAAAGAAGTCAGAAAGTCAGAGTTAAGTAGAGAATCCCAGGAACGAGCCCAAGAAAGAGAATTAATCGAGATAGGTGAACAAGTCAAAGCCGAACAGTCAGACAGACAGAGGCATGCCCTTATTAAGGGTATGTATCCTCTCCTTGCCGAAGGTTTGCCAAAAGCGACCCCAGAGGCATCCAGTAATTTCCCGCCACCATTAATTCCGACCAAGCTACGTCACAAACCGACCGCAGCTGATATTTTTATTTCGTCCTATCTGGACGACGCAGTCCCCGAATATGCAAATCCTGTTCGCGCTCCGCCAGTCCCTGTAAATCAGGCACTTCCTGCTCCGTCAGACACCGGGGTGCCCTTAACAGCTCCCCCGGTCCAGTCCGCCATACAAGTCCAGCCCACGGTACAACTACCGACCCTGTCAGCACGAAGAATGTCAATCGACGATTCCAGTTTAGGGGCCGCAGGAGGAGGTCTTCCTCAAACCCCGCCGCCACACAAGCGTTTAACATTACTCGAATTACATGCTCAAGCGTTACAGCGCACGCCCAAACATCAGTCTGTTACAGAAATCAGGCAAACCCTTAACGAATGTGTCTATGATCCAGTTCTAGGCGAATATAATATGGTTTTATATTCCTTACGTGTAAGGAGAGTGACCGAGTATCTAGTCACCTTGCCGAATATGAAAGAAGATCTAGACAGAATATATCGTTTCATCCGTACAGGGGATGATCCAGAAAGTATTGGCGAGATTATGTCTCAAAGGAAAGCCGAGATCCAGCTCATGATATTAAAGTTCCTGATCAATTGTCTAATAAGAGAACAAGATTACCCGTCTAAAGATCCTGCCGAAATGAGAATCCTGACAAGGTGGAGTGATAATATAGCCGAGGGTAAGCACAAGACCGTCGGTGCCATGGAGAGTATGTACAAGAAAATTCGTAAAGAAATAATAAGGTTACACGACCAGCGTAAAGCAGCACAAGTAAGCGAGAAAGAAAGTATCTCTGATCCTGAAGAGGAAGACGAGAATTCCGCCAGAATAGCGTATGTAGGAAAATCTAGATTTCCGGATCGCCATTTACGTCTAGAACACAAGTCTATTTTTCATCATCCAGCACTAGAACAAGGTCCCCTAGAACAAGTATTTCAAGCTACCGATCACATTCTGAAATCACGAATCGGTATAGTGAATTAAGTACTATGCATGAACAAGAACTAGCCCGATCAGCAGTCCGATGGATTACTGATTCTACCACTTTTCCAGACGAAATAGTGGCACAAATGTTTCTGAAACTGCCCCCAGCCGAGCAACGACTGGTGGGTATGTATATGATCCAGCACCTCATTACTCTGTATGAGGGTCAACATTCTGATCCAGGTCCGTTGCATGATATCCTGAACGAGTTACTCCAGTATAGATGGAGAGGTCTAGGTACCGATTTAATGAGTGTCATTCTAGAACAGCGTCACAAGTATAGAACGTTCCTGAATCCGCATTTTGTTCATGTCTCACCCCCAGAAAGTAAATCATTTTACATAGACAGACAGAATCCGTTACGAGAAGTCCACCCAGTCCAAGGGGCGGGTGGCGTAATGCAACGAGTGTTTGTATACACTCCGATTTCAAAGAAGGAACTTCTTGAAATGAAGAAATTAATTCCCTGTCATGATAAAGATCCAGCGGGGTTCCATAGAGAATTAAAAGACATGCTCCGTATGGGAGAATACACTTACCCAGATATCATTAAAATGTTAAAGGTTCTGTTACCCGCAGGGGTGTATGAAAAGTTAAAGGAAAAGGAATGGGAGGTGGGAGAGAAAAAGATCGATTGGGCAGTTCTAGAAGCTGAAGACAAGGCACGAGTACCAGGTACCGGTCTTGGAGATAAATGTAAAGATTTACCAGAATTATTGATTCAAGTTTTACCCAGATTATTGACAACTAGAAAAGAAGACTGGGATGCAATCTCAGCCTGTAAACAGAAACAAGATGAAGATATTAGTGATTTTTATTCTAGATTTGAAAAATGTTTCAGTATCAACAGTGGTCTCAAGACAAGTAGTGAGTCATACCCTCACCTTTTCGTTACCAAATTAGTCGAGAATTCAAGTCCACAAATTAAAAATCGAGTTTTGAAAGTCGAAAGCACCTGGCAAGCAAATACTCCGTCCCAGATGCTCCAGATGCTCCAGTATCACCAGAATAGAATCAGAGAAGAGCAAGAACACGAAAGAAAACGTATGAAAGACACGAAAATGAAAGTGCTAGTTGCACAATCTGTTCCTCAAGACAGTCAGAAGAGGGGTCCGAATCAAGCCAGTCATCCTGCAGCTCCCGTTAAAGGGAACTGCAATTATTGTAAACAGCCAGGTCATTTTATAAACGAGTGTGCAGTTCTGAAACATAACATAGCTACTGGTAAGACTAAAGAAAGACCACGTCCGCCTAGACAAGAACAAGTTTCACAGATTCCTCAGCCACAGAATGCACAACAGACAGTTACAGTACCGCAGCCTATTGCTGCAACACAGCACGTTACATCGCAGATGTACCAGTATGCTCAGACAGAGTATCCAGAGTATCAGCCATATTCATGAAACAGCCTAGAGAGGGAGGTAGGCTTGCCTCTCATCGAGATACCTGTAGATCAAGAAGGTCCCTATGTTCATAGTCAAGTATTAGGGAAAGACAGAAAGTTTTTGATCGATACAGGGGCAAGTAGGACCACAATTAGTCATGCCGAAGTTCCAGGGGCTCCGCTCTCAGGCTCAAGAAATGTTTCCCTTGGATTTTCAGGAAAGCCAATAGTTAATGAGATATCAAAGCCAGTCACTCTAGAAGTAGGTCCATTGTCCCGCACTACTGATCTGTTACTTACTAAGTCATGTCCAGAAAATCTGTTAGGCATTAAGACACTGAAAGAGTTAGGTGCAGTTATTTGCTGTTCCCCAGAGGGAATACGTCTGTTCCTACGTGACTTCAAGGGTCACTATGTATTACGAGATTTTGATTCCAGATTGTCTAATGTTCCACAGCACTTATGGGCGCAAGGTCCAACTGATGTAGGTTATATGCAAATCACACCCCATCGTGTGACTCTCAAACCAGGCGTAGTGTTACCCCGAATCAGACAGTACAGATTGCCACCCGAGGCTGTAACAGCCTTATCCAAAATTATTGACGAGCTCATGGCTCAAGGAGTAGTTGTAGAAACTGACTCCAATGTATGCAATTCTCCGATCATTCCAGTCATGAAACGTACTGATCCAAATGCACCCCCAGTATATCGATTAGTGATTGATTTACGAGAGCTTAATAAATGTATTATTCCTCAGTACCCAGTTGTTCCAGACATCTCTTCCCTGTTAACTGCTATTGATTCTGAAGCCATGTTTTTCACTGTCATTGACCTCAAGAATGCATTTTTTAGTGTTCCAATTCATCCAGACAGCCAGTTTCTTTTCGGATTTTGTTTAAATGGAAGGAGCTATATGTTTACACGCGCTCCTCAAGGTTTCACAGAAAGCCCTAGTATTTACAGTCAAGCACTCAAGAGACAACTAGACAACATTCACATGCCAACTGACACTGCCCTGCTCCAGTATGTCGATGATCTACTGATCACAGCCCGTTCCGAACGTGACTGCGAACGAGCGTCACTTACAGTTTTGTATTTCCTTGCCGAGATGGGGCACAAGGTGTCACCTTCGAAGCTTCAATTCTGTGTCCAGCAAGTGGTATACTTAGGACACTTGCTGTCCAAGAGGGGTAGGCAGTTGACACCCGACCGTATCCAGTTAATAGCGAGTCTTCCCCAGCCCAGAACCCAGAAGGAGGTACGTGCTTTTATCGGCCTTACTTCTTATTGTAGACAATGGATTCCTCAGTATGCATTTCTAGCCAAGCCACTGATACAGTTAACGACACAGGAGGCAGCCGTATCGACTGTCCTCCCTTGGACATCTGAACACACACTTAGTTTCAACGAGTTAAAGAAAGCTTTATGTCAAGCTCCAGTTCTAGCTACACCGAACTACAGTAAGCCTTTTACACTTTTCGTTACTGAACGCGAAGGTACAGCATTATCTGTTCTCACACAAGATCAAGCAGGACAATCCAAGCCCTGTGCTTATTTTTCGAGCACATTAGATCCAGTCGCCCAGGCGTTGCCTGCGTGCCTCAAGTCAGTTGCAGCCACAGCACTAGCTATCAGACAAAGTGATTCCATAGTTTTAGGACATACTCTGACAGTACAAGTCCCACATTCAGTAGAAGTTCTTTTAAACCGAACACAAACACAGCACTTGACAATTGCACGTTTAACAGGTTATGAATTGACACTGTTCCAGCCACACATAGAAATCAGACGCTGCAACGTCCTGAATCCTGCTACACTGTTACCATCAGTTAATCCAAAACCAGACCCACATGATTGTGTGGAAGTAGTTAACATTACGACAAAGCCAAGACAAGACCTGACAGACATTCCGTTACCAGATCCTGACCTGACACTTTATGTGGATGGTTCATGTATGAGAACTAGTACGGGAGAACTAGTCGCCGCGTATGCAGTGACTACTGACACTGAAGTTATTGAAACACACCGTATTGACACCCTGTCCGCTCAAGCAGCAGAGCTAGTCGCTCTGACACAAGCCTGTATACATGCCAAGAACCTGAAAGTTAATGTTTACACAGATTCACGTTACGCATTCGGAGTTGTACACGACTTCGGAGTGCTCTGGCAGGAGAGAGGTTTCATGACTTCTCATGGAACCAAGATTCAGCATGGTCTCCTTATTCAAGCCCTGTTAGATGCCATACATTTACCGACATCCATTGCTATCATGAAGTGCAAAGCACATACGAAAGTTACAGACATTATTTCCCAAGGTAATGATCTAGCAGATCGCACAGCCAAGCTTACAGCACAGAATCCAGACATTCCAGTTAACATAATACATACTCCAGATCCGATTACATGCATGACAGTTAAGGACCCTACACAAGATGTCATAGATATCCAGTTACATGCTACCTCCGATGAAATCAAGAAATGGTCCGAACAAGGAGGGGTCCAGACAGATCAAGGATGGTTAACGAAGGGTAGAGCCACATGGTTTCTCCCCGATTCTATGGTTCAAGTCATTATCAATACCGCACATAGTCCAGCACATTTAGGAGAAAAAGCTATGTTAGACAGTATCCAGAACATATGGTTCAACAAGCATTTACGAGCTGCAGCCAAGCAGAAAGTCCGTACCTGTATGATATGTTGTCAGTTTAATCCAGGTAAAAGTGTCCCGGTGGAACGAGGTGGTTTCCAGCCTCCTGACCACCCTTTTGAGGTCCTCCAGATGGATTATATTCAGATGGAGCGATGTCGAGGTTTCAAGTATGTCCTTGTAGTTGTATGCGCTTTGTCCAGATGGACAGAAGCATATCCAGTCCCAGATTACACAGCCGCGACCACTGCCAAGCAGTTGGTTCGTGAGTTTTTCCCTAGATACGGACTCCCTAGAGTCGTATATTCTGATAACGGTCAGCCATTCTCCTCAGAGTTAATGAAGCACGTTTCCCTTTTGTTAGGGTACCAGTGGAAGTTCCATTGTGTACGCCATCCTGAAGCAGCCGGTCTCGTAGAGAGACATAATCAGACTCTGAAAATCCGAATTGCAAAAGTCTGTAAAGAAAAAGGTGTGGACTGGCTAGTAGCTCTGCCAGTCGCTTTGTTTTATATGCGCATGGTTGCACATTCCAGATCAGGTCTGTCCCCGTATGAGGTCGTATTCGGCCGCCCCCCTAACATGTGGGGTACTCCTAGACCCCGAAGTATTACCGATGTTTCATGTAATATGCTGACAGATTACCTAGCTTCCTTGATGTCTGCCCTCAACTCATGTCGTTCACAGGTTGCTGCCGCATTTCCAGACAATACCGAGGTGGCACCGCATGAAATCGTTCCAGGTTCCCTTGTGATGGTCCGAAATTTTGACAGATCAAGTCCACTGGAGCCTCGTTGGAAGGAGCCACGTCAGGTCCTCTTGACCACCCGTACAGCCGTCAAGTTGGAAGGCAGAAAAGGATGGATCCACCTGTCTCATGTTAAACTTTTTAAAGGACTGAAATCCGTCTCCAAGAACATTTCCCAGGATTCCCAGGATTTTAAAAACTGTCAAGACATTGTTTTAAAGGACTGTCCCGCAAAAGACATTACTACAACCCCTCCCTGGTTAGAGAAAACTCCGCAGCAGGAGTATAAGTTAAAGCTCAGGTCTAGTAAAATAAGTCAGTCAGTTTGATTGTATAAGTCCTCCCCTAGGTGAAACGGTTAGACTGTTTCTGACATGTATAAAATAGACCCCCATAGTGAGAGAGTCAGTTTAAACGCAAACCGATGTATTGTTTTTCTGAGTTTCGTATTATTCATCAGCATTTTGATTTCCTGCACCAGCTATGCGTTCTATCTGTATTTTCCAGTTCCTCATGCTAATATGTCTGCTAATGCTACAGTGGAGCACACGTTTAGTGATCTGCCTCCTCACGAATATTCTTACCGCCTCGCTATGCGCAACAACACATTTATCCGTATGTTACATTATTCACACCAGACCAGCAATGCCACTAATTGTTGGGTGTGTGGTCGACTCCCCCCTTTTCAGACACCGAAGGGAGTTCTGCCACTGTTTCCTTATCCTTTTTCACATAATGGTTCGTGTGGAGCATGGTCCACGTTAACGTCATCCTCAACAGATATGTCTTTTCTTAACAGTACATGTTTTCCAGACAAGCAAGGTCTCCCCCACAGAACAGGTTTAGATCTAGAAAATGAAGTTTATAATTTAGGTAATTATTCGTCGAATTTCATGGTCCTGAATGTTCAGTCTGATACTACTCCAGACTTACCTGCTATTTCAGTACTACCAGTCAAAGGCGAATTATGTGTCCGTAGTTATGGTTCCATACATGTAGGTCATAGTGAATGTACTACTGTTATCCAGTATAGTGACAGTGGGAAATCTAATTTTAAAGCTTCACGTCATTCATATTTTGTTTGTGGTCAAACTGCATATGTCCGTCTGCCCCTCGATTGGGAGGGAACCTGTTACATTGCTTTCCTACTGCCACCTGTTTTCCTAGCCCCATCTGATTATCACAGAAACACACATCTAGTACACATTAGACATAGAAGGGAGTCCCCAATTGTCGATTATACTGAAACTACTCTAGAACAGTATACAGATTTCAATAAAGGTTTCTTCTTCTTTGTAGGACCTGTCCAGAATAGTAAACTGATCCGTAGGTTAACAAGAACCCTTGAAGCTGTAGTAAATGAGACTGCCTCTGCTCTAGGTAACCTAACCGAAGAACAATCTGCTATGAGATTTGTCGTTTTGCAAAATCGTCTCGTCCTTGACGTCATACTGGCCGATAGGGGCGGGGCCTGTAGAGTCATCGGATCTAGTTGCTGCATTTTCATTCCAAATAACGCACCGTCTGTTTATTCAGCTATAACCAGACTCCATAAAATTGCCCATCTGTTACACCAAGATCCAGGCACCTGGACATGGTCCGGTTGGTTCTGGAATATAATTTCCGCCTGGGGATGGAAAGTCCTGTCCTTTCTAGGTATTGCAGTAGCGATCATATTTAGCTGCTGCCTCTGTATACAATGTGGCCCTGCGATTTGCAGCATGTGTGCTACCTCTTGTATTCCTAGTCCCAAGCCCCGTTCTAAATCCCGTTCCAAGACAATTCGAGACGAGCAAATGGTACTGTATGAAATGATAGATGGTATCATGAAAATTGATGTTTCCTGATGGAAACGTAGTGACAAGGAGGGAATGTGGAAAAGTAAATTTTGCCATGTTCTGTGTCCCTACGCCTCATCCATCATATGTTATGTGTGCATGACCAATATGCATATGTTGTTCCCCATGTCCGATTAATGACGCAATTACAGTTGTGTCCACCTCTGGTATGTCATTTTCCAGTCCTCGTGAATACTACGAATATCAGGCCTATGTAAAGTAATGTTGCCACGTTTCCCAGTGTGCACGTTATTTCATTATAAAGTCCCCGTTTCCAGGCCTCAAAAGGGCCCGGACATCAGATTCAGCTCCTGTCTCCTGAAAGCCTCGCTGAGGAGCGATACAGCCCCCACCTGTATCCTCGACCCTTCACTTACTTCCTGCCTCGCAGTGCCCGGTGCAGCCTGGCTCTGCCTCTGAGTCTGCCAAAAGTATGTTATGATTCCAGCTATCAGTTCAGTCTTCCTTCTCTACATTCCTAAGCTACTGAACTGCATCAATAGTTTCCGTCATTGTCTAGCCTATTAGGCTCCACGTAGAGAAATACTGTATTAATGGTCATTTAATATACTTCATCACGCACTACATGTAGAATAATGCATGGTCCAGTCTTAGAGTCAAGTTAGCTTTTCCCCTCATGACTCTAGTTTATATCAACATGTTCCCTAAACATCAGATACCAGATAGGGTTTAGGTACATGTCGCTCCGACCCTCCAGACTCTAGTCTCTGCTCCTAGCACAGAGTTCGTAGCCCCCAGCTTCTCCTAGTAACACGTCATTGCCAGTTTTCGCGCACCACCAGGTTAGAGGTCCCGGCTCCTTAGGTAGCCCCCTCCTATGTTTCCGCCCCATTCATGACATATTCTGTTACGTTTGCATCACATGTCTATGTATACTCCCAGTTACACCTACTTTTACTGTTATCTCTCGCGACTGCTACGCGTCACGCCTTCTGCTCCACCCACTGCTACGCCTACTGCAATGTAATGCTATGTGTTTGCGCTATGTATATAAGTTGATGTATTGTTATTAAAAGTTAGCGCGCTCATCCCAGACCAAGCCCCAGCAGCTGCTGGGTCATCCTATGCAGGTTGTCCTGATCCTGTCCTTATGCTGTAATAAACCTGCAGAAACTCCTACTACCTCGAATCTTGACTCTTATTTTATTGAGCTATCTGTTATTCATTCATTTATTCAAAAATAGATCCGGTATTATTTATTTATATACCACAGAACTCCACAATGATTCGCCATGTGGAGAGAAGGCACCCCCTGAATTTTGCCCGGGAAAGTGTCAGGGCTCTGGCACAAAAGGTTCCCAGTGATGGGGCCTCTACATCAACCGGAGGACGAACACCATCGGTGAGGGGAGATCACAAGAGCAGGTTCCGAACATTCAGCCTGCATTTAACAAAGGCGCCCTTAAATGCAGATACTGTGATCAGCTACTTTCCTGTGGGGAGCAAAGTGTTCTGCTCATGGTTCGAGCATTGGAGAACCATCACTGCCGTTACCAGCCCTCATTTTTTTTTTGTTTTGCTCCTGTTGAGCAGTTTCCATTCCCTGTTTTTGTTGTAGTTCTAAAAAAAGAAAAAAGAAGAAAAAAAAAAGTTCTTTTCAGAACTACCTCCAATTCTCATCAAAGAGCTATATTCTTAAAAAAATGAAAAAGAGTAAGTGAAGTGGAGTGCATTGATAAATGAAAGGAAAATGAGTAAGAAAGAACAGAAAAGTATGAGAGGAGAAAGGAAGTGAAGTAGGGGGACTGAAAGAAGGTGAGTGTTGGGAACGAAAGTAAGGAGAAGGAGAGTGAACATGGGGAATGTGGTTATTCAAACAAAATGTAGAAAAGGAACGGGGGTGTGGAAGGGTAAGAAAAGATGCATTGCTGGAGTTGCATCATTTTTGTGACACTCTCCAGCAATGCATCACTTTTGCGCTTACAGATACGTCTGAAATAGTGACGTATCTAAAAGTACTTGCGACATAATACGTCATATATTTAATATGACGCATGAGTAGAAGACTGAAGGCCTCATTCATGAGGCCATGCGTCACTTTTACGCCACCGGTGCGTCACTTTTTGTGACGCACCAGTGCTGTTAAAAATGCACCTTATTCAGTCATATTTACAAAGTGACGCATCTAGGTAGATGCGTCACTTTGTAAACCCCTGCGCCACATTATACCTACGTCAGGTGTAATGTATGCAAAAGGGACGTATTGACGCAAGAAAGGGTCGTACAGGTGACGCAGTAAAATCTATGAGATATCACTACGTCACTTTTATGACGCTGTTGCGTCCAAATCTTGCGCCTGTTTCACAGCAGGCGTAAGACTGATGCAGGCCCTTTCACATGGGGCCTGGCCCCATGTGAAAGGATGCATTGCTGGAGTTGCATCATTTTTGTGACACTCTCCAGCAATGCATCACTTTTGCGCTTACAGATACGTCTGAAATACTGACGTATCTAAAAGTACTTGCGACATACTACGTCATATATTTAATATGACGCATGAGTAGAAGACTGAAGGCCTCATTTATGAGGCCATGCGTCACTTTTACGCCACCGGTGCGTCACTTTTTGTGACGCACCAGTGCTGTTAAAAATGCACCTTATTGAGTCATATTTACAAAGTGACGTATCTAGATAGATGCGTCACTTTGTAAACCCCTGCGCCACATTATACCTACGTCAGGTGTAATGTATGCAAAGGGGCGTATTGACGCAAGAAAGGGTCGTAGAGGTGACGCAGTGAATGAACTGGCTTTTCCCCATGCTACGCTCCCCGGTACGCTCCCCGGTGCGCTTACCAGGCGCTCCCCCCGCGAAAATCGTAATTTTTTTTTTTTTTGCCCCGCGGAGCCTTTTATGGCCCCCACATCAAACCTAGGGGGTCAGGGGGGTCTACCCTGCCCCCTTTTGGTCATTTGCCCCTTTGTTTTTTGCCACCTCTTGTGTCTCGATCCTACCGAGGCATAAGATGGCGGCTGCTCCGGACTGTTTGGAATGTTTACAGACACCCGAGAGCCAATCAGCTTTCCACTCGCGAACTCGCCTGGCGCGCTGGTACGCGCCCGGTACGCGTACCGGGGCGCGCCTATAGATATATATATTTTTTTTAACCTAAATTACTCAAAATCCACTGGAGCACATATCTTGAGACATAGCAAAGGCACATCGGGCTACCAGTCCCTACAATTTTGCCAAGTTTGGTGGAAATCCATTCAGCCGTTCGAGCTAAAAGTGAGTTCGACCGCCCTATGGAAATTAACATGGGGAAAACACGTTTTGGGACCCCCCTTTTATCTCGGCCCCTGATTGACGAATCCCCCCCAAACTTTCAGGGAAGGAGCGGAGAGCCGCGAGGCAAAGTTGAGGAAAAATTCAGGCAGATTCCTCAACCGGTGCCAAAGTTATTCCCAATAGAATGTTGCGATTTCCCTATGGAAAGCAATCCTAACTATAACTACCTACTAGCGACCGCCAGTAGGTAATATAAATATATATATATTTGTGATCAAGGCTGCCGTGGCGCAGCCGAAACGCGTCATGCTGGGGACTGACGAACATTAAACCTCTTTGAAAGGATTTCAGCGCTGTTTTGTGGTCTGTACCTACACGTGGACTGTTGGTTTCTATTGCCGACTAGTAGGATTGTTGCCTGGATATATATATATATATATATATATATATATATATAATCAGCCGCGGTCCGTGCAGGTAACAGCGGTGGGGCGCGTGGGGGAGGTCTTTCGAGGGACAATGCAGAGGCAACATTAATTATTTATTTAATTTTCCGTCTGCATCGTCCCTCGAAATACTCACCCCCCCAACGCGGCCCCACTGCCTCACCGCTGTCACATGCACTGACTGCGGCTGATATATATATATATATATATATATATATATATATATATATATATATATATATATATATATATATATATATATATATATATATATATATATTACCTACTGGCAGTCGCCAGTAGGTATATATAGTTAGGATTTTTTCTCTATGGGATTTTTGAAAATTCTATGTCTAATAACTTTGGTGTTTGTGGACGGAATTGGCAGAAATTTTCAGGAAAATGGAACATTTTGTTTCTGAGCAGCCCCTGGAAATTTGGGGGGGGTTCGTCAAGGGGGGGCCGAGAAAAAAGGGGGGTCCCAAAACGCGTTTTTCCAATGTTCATTTCCATAGGGCGGTTGGCCTCACTTTTAGCCCGAACGGCTGAATGGATTTGCACGAAACTTGGCAAAATTGTAGGGACTGGTAGCCCGATGTGCCTTTGCTAGGTCTCAATATATGTGCTCCAGTGGATTTTGAGAAATCAACGTTCAAAAAAAGATATATATCTGTAACAGCGGACCGGGCAGCGCTCCGGTTCGCGTACTTTTCGCGTTACGGAGCTTTGTGAAGCGAAGCTGATTGGTTCTCCGGCGTCTGTAAACATTCCAAACAGTCCGTAGCGGCCGCCATCTTGTCTCTCGGTAGGATCGAGAGACAAGAGGAGGCCAAAGCGAAGGGGCAAATGACCATAAGGGGGCATAGTAGATCCTCCCTGACCCCCTAGGTTTGATGTGGAGGTTTTAAAAGGGCCCCGCGGGGCAAAAAAAAAATAAATAATAATAATCGAACGGCTGAATGGATTTGCACGAAACTTGGCAAAATTGTAGGTACTGGTAGCCCGATGTGCCTTTGCTATGTCTCAATATATGTGCTCCAGTGGATTTTGAGAAATTAACGTTCAAAAAAAGATATATATCTGTGACAGCGGACCGGGCAGCGCTCCGCTTCGCGTACTTTTCGCGTTACGGAGCTTTGTGAAGCGAAGCTGATTGGTTCTCCGGCGTCTGTAAACATTCCAAACAGTCCGTAGCGGCCGCCATCTTGTCTCTCGGTAGGATCGAGAGACAAGAGGAGGCCAAAGCGAAGGGGCAAATGACCATAAGGGGGCATAGTAGATTCTCCCTGACCCCCTAGGTTTGATGTACCATTTTGCCAAGTTTGGTGTAATTCCGTTCAGCCATTCAGGCTGTAGACGTATCTAAATGTCCTATGGAAAATTGCATGGGGAAAACACATTTGAAAGTGTTGAAATTTAGAACCAATTAAAATGTTACTTTGGTTTTGTGTTTGTGTGTGATGAAAGTTAATTGGTTATGTATATATCTAAAATGAGAGGAAACCACAGCCATTTTGTGATACTACTGTCTGAGGTACATTTGTGAGGAATTTTTGGTGCTCAATTTCTGGTGTTTGATTTACACAGTACTAACGCTTCTCCTACTTTCAAAAAGGTGAGTTGTTAATTTGTAAGGGGAACTATGTTGTACACTTTAAGATAATTTGAAAAATGTTTTCTGTTATTTATTTACAGTCCTTCTGTTATACTAAATACTTGATAAAGTTAGTTTTATATTATGTATTACTAAAAACGATAAATGAAAGTGATTATTTTTTTCTGCAATTTACAGCAAGAAATTTCAAAATAAAATGGATCACAATGAAGAGACCGTGGCAATTTCTTTTGAATTATCCACTACATTTATTGAAATTGACAGCACCAATAATGAAATATTCTCACAAGGAGGAGATGACTTGAATGATTTTTTTGATCAATCTCTTGACGGCGAATTTATCGAATGTTTGGAGACCATAGAGTTACAAGAATCATCATTGCAGACTTTTCATGAGGAGATTCCTGATGAGATGATTGAAGAGGAAATTCCTGATGAGGACATGTTACTAGTTCTTTCAAATTATGAAAATTCAGAAGAATAAATTTATATTTAGAAATCATAAATTGTTTGAGACATTATTCATTTTTATTTTTAATTTATGAGGTTGTAGCGAAGTGATTGTAGTATAAAATGAGACTTATAGTATAGAGTGCAACATTTTTATGTTACATAGTAAGTTTGAGATTTGTGAACGGATGACTTGTCTTGGTGGAATTGGCGCTTAACAGTATACAGGCAGATATTCCTATTGGTCCATATATAGGTTGTTGGGTGCTTAGGCATGGGTTGTCATCCTAACCCACCAATAATCAAAACGATCAGAATTTCAAGGACAAACCTATCACACCAACAGAAATTATTAAGCAAGCTTATATAGTTATCTCCAAATTCAACATAAAAGCACAATGTGACAAAAAATAGAATTCATTTAATTTCAAAGGCTTTCCCTCAGTCCAGCCAACACGTGTTTCGTCGCCTGGGCGGATACCCACGACTTCCTCAGGGCTGGGAAAAAATACAATATGAAAATATATTGGAGTTGCGAGATACACTATCTTACTCCCTGTTTTTGACGGTACCAAGTGGTTTCGAAAAGGAATACATTGTTCTGTAGTATTAACTTCATCATATCCATAAGCATTTCCGTGTGTGCCCATTGGGATGCTGGTCTTTTCTCCAGAAATTTTCTAGCTGCCCTAAGACCCAAATCTGTTCTTATGTTGGTGTATAAGGAGGTAACATCAAGACTCGCCATAATCATGCCTTCCTCCCATGAAACATCAGACAAGATACTTAGGATGTGCTTAGTGTCCCTGATGTACGCTGGTAAGTTCCGTACTAGTGGTTGCAGAAAATTGTCTACATATTGAGAGAGTCTTTCAGTGGGGCCCCCTATGCTGGAAATGATAGGCCTACCTGGTGGGTATTGTGCGTTCTTATGTATTTTGGGTAGGGTATAAATACAGGGGAATCTAGGTTTGTCTATTTTTAGATATGTCAGTTCCTCCCTGCTGATCAGACCCTCGTGCCACCATTTCTCCAGGTGGGTGTTGATGTCATTCTTAAGTTGTTCCATAGGATTTCCAGTCAGTTTCTCATAATATGTTGCATCTCTTAGTTGTGTTAAGATCTCAGTATTGTAGTTTGTCGTGTTCATTACCACTATGTTCCCCCCTTTGTCTGCCTCCCTGATAGTAACATTTGGTAATTTGGAAAATTCCACAAGTGCTTTACGTTCATCTCTATTTAAGTTCTCAGGCAGCCTATTAGATTTCTTATTGTGTTTCAAGTGGGTGTATAGATCTTCAGTGACCAATTTATGAAACATATCCACACTGTTACCACTAGGTAGTGTGGGAGTCCATCTGGACTTCTTGTGTAAGCCACTAGATATGGTGTAATCTGGTTCTATATCATGATCCAATAACAGTTCATCTATGGACATATGGTCCCTGTCATCATCTACTATAGACAACAATATCTCCCCATCTCTGATATCTTGTATTGTAGGAATTACATGAGTCGTGTACGGGGCTTGTGTTTCTATGCTTTTATTCACAGTTTGCATGCAATCAAAATGTTTCTTCAATTTTAATTTACGAGTGAATTTGAAAAGGTCCACCATGGATTTATGGATGTCCCCCTGTTCCTTTGGGCAGAAACTCATGCCACGTTCAAGTACAGAGATCATGTCAGGTGATAATGTTTTGTCACTGAGATTCACCACTTGCACACCATTCCATTCATCTATGTCCTCCCCTATTTCCTCCAAGACCTCAATCTCATTCCCTGTCTTCCTGCATTTGGATCCTCCTCTTTTTCCCCTCCTTGTCCTTTTGGTGTATTTGCCATTTGTCTTGTTTGATCCCTGTCTCCCAGTTTTTTTCGTTTCACCTCCCTTAAAAAAGCACTACATTGTGCTGCATCATCAGATGATATTCCCTCATTCTCACTTGGAAGGGTCTCTAATGAGGTAGATACGGAGCTTGCTGGAGTTATGTTTTGAACTTGTGCCGTAGCCCCCTTTGTACCTTTCTCTACTAAATGATCATATTTCCTAGCGTAGGTGAATACCCTACCCTGTTTGTAGTCTGTCTCATCCCTTTTTATCTTTCGCGCTTTGCGTTGTTTTATATCTAACTGGTGTTTCTCTAGTATATTTTTGAGAATTTCATAGTTCTTTTCTGTAGCTTCGGGGAGGTTAAGTTCTTTAATTTCCAATTCCAATGTCGCAATTTCCCCCTGTAGTTTTTTAACTTTGCGAGAGGCATTCTCAATTAAAATATTCATGAGATTATTAGAATTGGAAATTAATTCCTTTTCCCAGGCTAACAGGAGATCTTCTTCCAGGTCGTCATAGGTGGGTAATATTTGTGAGTGGAGTCCTCTAGGGATTCTCTTAAGGCGAACATACTGCTCTAGAGTGGCGCCATCCCACCATTTTGAATTCTCAGCTATCTTAAGTTTCTCTAGTTTGACAAATTTTACTCTCAAACCTTCATGTTTCTTGTTTGTGTTCCCGCTTGCCAGAGAGGTAGTGACTGTTTCACCTCTCGCCAAACTATCAAAAAGTTCCGCGGCTTCTTTTCCTCTATCCATAGTATCCTCAGTAATTCATTAATTCAAGCCTCTGTAGCTGCCCCACCAATCTAATACAGTGAGATTTGTGAACGGATGACTTGTCTTGGTGGAATTGGCGCTTAACAGTATACAGGCAGATATTCCTATTGGTCCATATATAGGTTGTTGGGTGCTTAGGCATGGGTTGTCATCCTAACCCACCAATAATCAAAACGATCAGAATTTCAAGGACAAACCTATCACACCAACAGAAATTATTAAGCAAGCTTATATAGTTATCTCCAAATTCAACATAAAAGCACAATGTGACAAAAAATAGAATTCATTTAATTTCAAAGGCTTTCCCTCAGTCCAGCCAACACGTGTTTCGTCGCCTGGGCGGATACCCACGACTTCCTCAGGGCTGGGAAAAAATACAATATGAAAATATATTGGAGTTGCGAGATACACTATCTTACTCCCTGTTTTTGACGGTACCAAGTGGTTTCGAAAAGGAATACATTGTTCTGTAGTATTAACTTCATCATATCCATAAGCATTTCCGTGTGTGCCCATTGGGATGCTGGTCTTTTCTCCAGAAATTTTCTAGCTGCCCTAATACCCAAATCTGTTCTTATGTTGGTGTATAAGGAGGTAACATCAAGACTCGCCATAATCATGCCTTCCTCCCATGAAACATCAGACAAGATACTTAGGATGTGCTTAGTGTCCCTGATGTACGCTGGTAAGTTCCGTACTAGTGGTTGCAGAAAATTGTTTACATATTGAGAGAGTCTTTCAGTGGGGCCCCCTATGCTGGAAATGATAGGCCTACCTGGTGGGTATTGTGCGTTCTTATGTATTTTGGGTAGGGTATAAATACAGGGGAATCTAGGTTTGTCTATTTTTAGATATGTCAGTTCCTCCCTGCTGATCAGACCCTCGTGCCACCATTTCTCCAGGTGGGTGTTGATGTCATTCTTAAGTTGTTCCATAGGATTTCCAGTCAGTTTCTCATAATATGTTGCATCTCTTAGTTGTGTTAAGATCTCAGTATTGTAGTTTGTCGTGTTCATTACCACTATGTTCCCCCCTTTGTCTGCCTCCCTGATAGTAACATTTGGTAATTTGGACAATTCCACAAGTGCTTTACGTTCATCTCTATTTAAGTTCTCAGGCAGCCTATTAGATTTCTTATTGTGTTTCAAGTGGGTGTATAGATCTTCAGTGACCAATTTATGAAACATATCCACACTGTTACCACTAGGTAGTGTGGGAGTCCATCTGGACTTCTTGTGTAAGCCACTAGATATGGTGTAATCTGGTTCTATATCATGATCCAATAACAGTTCATCTATGGACATATGGTCCCTGTCATCATCTACTATAGACAACAATATCTCCCCATCTCTGATATCTTGTATTGTAGGAATTACATGAGTCGTATACGGGGCTTGTGTTTCTATGCTTTTATTCACAGTTTGCATGCAATCAAAATGTTTCTTCAATTTTAATTTACGAGTGAATTTGAAAAGGTCCACCATGGATTTATGGATGTCCCCCTGTTCCTTTGGGCAGAAACTCATGCCACGTTCAAGTACAGAGATCATGTCAGGTGATAATGTTTTGTCACTGAGATTCACCACTTGCACACCATTACATTCATCTATGTCCTCCCCTATTTCCTCCAAGACCTCAATCTCATTCCCTGTCTTCCTGCATTTGGATCCTCCTCTTTTTCCCCTCCTTGTCCTTTTGGTGTATTTGCCATTTGTCTTGTTTGATCCCTGTCTCCCAGTTTTTTTCGTTTCACCTCCCTTAAAAAAGCACTACATTGTGCTGCATCATCAGATGATATTCCCTCATTCTCACTTGGAAGGGTCTCTAATGAGGTAGATACGGAGCTTGCTGGAGTTATGTTTTGAACTTGTGCCGTAGCCCCCTTTGTACCTTTCTCTACTAAATGATCATATTTCCTAGCGTAGGTGAATACCCTACCCTGTTTGTAGTCTGTCTCATCCCTTTTTATCTTTCGCGCTTTGCGTTGTTTTATATCTAACTGGTGTTTCTCTAGTATATTTTTGAGAATTTCATAGTTCTTTTCTGTAGCTTCGGGGAGGTTAAGTTCTTTAATTTCCAATTCCAATGTCGCAATTTCCCCCTGTAGTTTTTTAACTTTGCGAGAGGCATTCTCAATTAAAATATTCATGAGATTATTAGAATTGGAAATTAATTCCTTTTCCCAGGCTAACAGGAGATCTTCTTCCAGGTCGTCATAGGTGGGTAATATTTGTGAGCGGAGTCCTCTAGGGATTCTCTTAAGGCGAACATACTGCTCTAGAGTGGCGCCATCCCACCATTTTGAATTCTCAGCTATCTTAAGTTTCTCTAGTTTGACAAATTTTACTCTCAAACCTTCATGTTTCTTGTTTGTGTTCCCGCTTGCCAGAGAGGTAGTGACTGTTTCACCTCTCGCCAAACTATCAAAAAGTTCCGCGGCTTCTTTTCCTCTATCCATAGTATCCTCAGTAATTCATTAATTCAAGCCTCTGTAGCTGCCCCACCAATCTAATACAGTGAGATTTGTGAACGGATGACTTGTCTTGGTGGAATTGGCGCTTAACAGTATACAGGCAGATATTCCTATTGGTCCATATATAGGTTGTTGGGTGCTTAGGCATGGGTTGTCATCCTAACCCACCAATAATCAAAACGATCAGAATTTCAAGGACAAACCTATCACACCAACAGAAATTATTAAGCAAGCTTATATAGTTATCTCCAAATTCAACATAAAAGCACAATGTGACAAAAAATAGAATTCATTTAATTTCAAAGGCTTTCCCTCAGTCCAGCCAACACGTGTTTCGTCGCCTGGGCGGATACCCACGACTTCCTCAGGGCTGGGAAAAAATACAATATGAAAATATATTGGAGTTGCGAGATACACTATCTTACTCCCTGTTTTTGACGGTACCAAGTGGTTTCGAAAAGGAATACATTGTTCTGTAGTATTAACTTCATCATATCCATAAGCATTTCCGTGTGTGCCCATTGGGATGCTGGTCTTTTCTCCAGAAATTTTCTAGCTGCCCTAAGACCCAAATCTGTTCTTATGTTGGTGTATAAGGAGGTAACATCAAGACTCGCCATAATCATGCCTTCCTCCCATGAAACATCAGACAAGATACTTAGGATGTGCTTAGTGTCCCTGATGTACGCTGGTAAGTTCCGTACTAGTGGTTGCAGAAAATTGTCTACATATTGAGAGAGTCTTTCAGTGGGGCCCCCTATGCTGGAAATGATAGGCCTACCTGGTGGGTATTGTGCGTTCTTATGTATTTTGGGTAGGGTATAAATACAGGGGAATCTAGGTTTGTCTATTTTTAGATATGTCAGTTCCTCCCTGCTGATCAGACCCTCGTGCCACCATTTCTCCAGGTGGGTGTTGATGTCATTCTTAAGTTGTTCCATAGGATTTCCAGTCAGTTTCTCATAATATGTTGCATCTCTTAGTTGTGTTAAGATCTCAGTATTGTAGTTTGTCGTGTTCATTACCACTATGTTCCCCCCTTTGTCTGCCTCCCTGATAGTAACATTTGGTAATTTGGACAATTCCACAAGTGCTTTACGTTCATCTCTATTTAAGTTCTCAGGCAGCCTATTAGATTTCTTATTGTGTTTCAAGTGGGTGTATAGATCTTCAGTGACCAATTTATGAAACATATCCACACTGTTACCACTAGGTAGTGTGGGAGTCCATCTGGACTTCTTGTGTAAGCCACTAGATATGGTGTAATCTGGTTCTATATCATGATCCAATAACAGTTCATCTATGGACATATGGTCCCTGTCATCATCTACTATAGACAACAATATCTCCCCCATCTCTGATATCTTGTATTGTAGGAATTACATGAGTCGTATACGGGGCTTGTGTTTCTATGCTTTTATTCACAGTTTGCATGCAATCAAAATGTTTCTTCAATTTTAATTTACGAGTGAATTTGAAAAGGTCCACCATGGATTTATGGATGTCCCCCTGTTCCTTTGGGCAGAAACTCATGCCACGTTCAAGTACAGAGATCATGTCAGGTGATAATGTTTTGTCACTGAGATTCACCACTTGCACACCATTACATTCATCTATGTCCTCCCCTATTTCCTCCAAGACCTCAATCTCATTCCCTGTCTTCCTGCATTTGGATCCTCCTCTTTTTCCCCTCCTTGTCCTTTTGGTGTATTTGCCATATGTCTTGTTTGATCCCTGTCTCCCAGTTTTTTTCGTTTCACCTCCCTTAAAAAAGCACTACATTGTGCTGCATCATCAGATGATATTCCCTCATTCTCACTTGGAAGGGTCTCTAATGAGGTAGATACGGAGCTTGCTGGAGTTATGTTTTGAACTTGTGCCGTAGCCCCCTTTGTACCTTTCTCTACTAAATGATCATATTTCCTAGCGTAGGTGAATACCCTACCCTGTTTGTAGTCTGTCTCATCCCTTTTTATCTTTCGCGCTTTGCGTTGTTTTATATCTAACTGGTGTTTCTCTAGTATATTTTCGAGAATTTCATAGTTCTTTTCTGTAGCTTCGGGAGGTTAAGTTCTTTAATTTCCAATTCCAATGTCGCAATTTCCCCCTGTAGTTTTTTAACTTTGCGAGAGGCATTCTCAATTAAAATATTCATGAGATTATTAGAATTGGAAATTAATTCCTTTTCCCAGGCTAACAGGAGATCTTCTTCCAGGTCGTCATAGGTGGGTAATATTTGTGAGCGGAGTCCTCTAGGGATTCTCTTAAGGCGAACATACTGCTCTAGAGTGGCGCCATCCCACCATTTTGAATTCTCAGCTATCTTAAGTTTCTCTAGTTTGACAAATTTTACTCTCAAACCTTCATGTTTCTTGTTTGTGTTCCCGCTTGCCAGAGAGGTAGTGACTGTTTCACCTCTCGCCAAACTATCAAAAAGTTCCGCGGCTTCTTTTCCTCTATCCATAGTATCCTCAGTAATTCATTAATTCAAGCCTCTGTAGCTGCCCCACCAATCTAATACAGTGAGATTTGTGAACGGATGACTTGTCTGGGTGGAATTGGCGCTTAACAGTATACAGGCAGATATTCCTATTGGTCCATATATAGGTTGTTGGGTGCTTAGGCATGGGTTGTCATCCTAACCCACCAATAATCAAAACGATCAGAATTTCAAGGACAAACCTATCACACCAACAGAAATTATTAAGCAAGCTTATATAGTTATCTCCAAATTCAACATAAAAGCACAATGTGACAAAAAATAGAATTCATTTAATTTCAAAGGCTTTCCCTCAGTCCAGCCAACACGTGTTTCGTCGCCTGGGCGGATACCCACGACTTCCTCAGGGCTGGGAAAAAATACAATATGAAAATATATTGGAGTTGCGAGATACACTATCTTACTCCCTGTTTTTGACGGTACCAAGTGGTTTCGAAAAGGAATACATTGTTCTGTAGTATTAACTTCATCATATCCATAAGCATTTCCGTGTGTGCCCATTGGGATGCTGGTCTTTTCTCCAGAAATTTTCTAGCTGCCCTAAGACCCAAATTCACTCGTAAATTAAAATTGAAGAAACATTTTGATTGCATGCAAACTGTGAATAAAAGCATAGAAACACAAGCCCCGTATACGACTCATGTAATTCCTACAATACAAGATATCAGAGATGGGGAGATATTGTTGTCTATAGTAGATGATGACAGGGACCATATGTCCATAGATGAACTGTTATTGGATCATGATATAGAACCAGATTACACCATATCTAGTGGCTTACACAAGAAGTCCAGATGGACTCCCACACTACCTAGTGGTAACAGTGTGGATATGTTTCATAAATTGGTCACTGAAGATCTATACACCCACTTGAAACACAATAAGAAATCTAATAGGCTGCCTGAGAACTTAAATAGAGATGAACGTAAAGCACTTGTGGAATTGTCCAAATTACCAAATGTTACTATCAGGGAGGCAGACAAAGGGGGGAACATAGTGGTAATGAACACGACAAACTACAATACTGAGATCTTAACACAACTAAGAGATGCAACATATTATGAGAAACTGACTGGAAATCCTATGGAACAACTTAAGAATGACATCAACACCCACCTGGAGAAATGGTGGCACGAGGGTCTGATCAGCAGGGAGGAACTGACATATCTAAAAATAGACAAACCTAGATTCCCCTGTATTTATACCCTACCCAAAATACATAAGAACGCACAATACCCACCAGGTAGGCCTATCATTTCCAGCATAGGGGGCCCCACTGAAAGACTCTCTCAATATGTAGACAATTTTCTGCAACCACTAGTACGGAACTTACCAGCGTACATCAGGGACACTAAGCACATCCTAAGTATCTTGTCTGATGTTTCATGGGAGGAAGGCATGATTATGGCGAGTCTTGATGTTACCTCCTTATACACCAACATAAGAACAGATTTGGGTCTTAGGGCAGCTAGAAAATTTCTGGAGAAAAGACCAGCATCCCAATGGGCACACACGGAAATGCTTATGGATATGATGAAGTTAATACTACAGAACAATGTATTCCTTTTCGAAACCACTTGGTACCGTCAAAAACAGGGAGTAAGATAGTGTATCTCGCAACTCCAATATATTTTCATATTGTATTTTTTCCCAGCCCTGAGGAAGTCGTGGGTATCCGCCCAGGCGACGAAACACGTGTTGGCTGGACTGAGGGAAAGCCTTTGAAATTAAATGAATTCTATTTTTTGTCACATTGTGCTTTTATGTTGAATTTGGAGATAACTATATAAGCTTGCTTAATAATTTCTGTTGGTGTGATAGGTTTGTCCTTGAAATTCTGATCGTTTTGATTATTGGTGGGTTAGGATGACAACCCATGCCTAAGCACCCAACAACCTATATATGGACCAATAGGAATATCTGCCTGTATACTGTTAAGCGCCAATTCCACCAAGACAAGTCATCCGTTCACAAATCTCACTGTATTAGATTGGTGGGGCAGCTACAGAGGCTTGAATTAATGAATTACTGAGGATACTATGGATAGAGGAAAAGAAGCCGCTGAACTTTTTGATAGTTTGGCGAGAGGTGAAACAGTCACTACCTCTCTGGCAAGCGGGAACACAAACAAGAAACATGAAGGTTTGAGAGTAAAATTTGTCAAACTAGAGAAACTTAAGATAGCTGAGAATTCAAAATGGTGATATGGCGCCACTCTAGAGCAGTATGTTCGCCTTAAGAGAATCCCTAGAGGACTCCGCTCACAAATATTACCCACCTATGACGACCTGGAAGAAGATCTCCTGTTAGCCTGGGAAAAGGAATTAATTTCCAATTCTAATAATCTCATGAATATTTTAATTGAGAATGCCTCTCGCAAAGTTAAAAAACTACAGGGGGAAATTGCGACATTGGAATTGGAAATTAAAGAACTTAACCTCCCCGAAGCTACAGAAAAGAACTATGAAATTCTCAAAAATATACTAGAGAAACACCAGTTAGATATAAAACAACGCAAAGCGCGAAAGATAAAAAGGGATGAGACAGACTACAAACAGGGTAGGGTATTCACCTACGCTAGGAAATATGATCATTTAGTAGAGAAAGGTACAAAGGGGGCTACGGCACAAGTTCAAAACATAACTCCAGCAAGCTCCGTATCTACCTCATTAGAGACCCTTCCAAGTGAGAATGAGGGAATATCATCTGATGATGCAGCACAATGTAGTGCTTTTTTAAGGGAGGTGAAACGAAAAAAACTGGGAGACAGGGATCAAACAAGACAAATGGCAAATACACCAAAAGGACAAGGAGGGGAAAAAGAGGAGGATCCAAATGCAGGAAGACAGGGAATGAGATTGAGGTCTTGGAGGAAATAGGGGAGGACATAGATGAATGTAATGGTGTGCAAGTGGTGAATCTCAGTGACAAAACATTATCACCTGACATGATCTCTGTACTTGAACGTGGCATGAGTTTCTGCCCAACGGAACAGGGGGACATCCATAAATCCATGGTGGACCTTTTCAAATTCACTCGTAAATTAAAATTGAAGAAACATTTTGATTGCATGCAAACTGTGAATAAAAGCATAGAAACACAAGCCCCGTATACGACTCATGTAATTCCTACAATACAAGATATCAGAGATGGGGAGATATTGTTGTCTATAGTAGATGATGACAGGGACCATATGTCCATAGATGAACTGTTATTGGATCATGATATAGAACCAGATTACACCTTCTCTAGTGGCTTACACAAGAAGTCCAGATGGACTCCCACACTACCTAGTGGTAACAGTGTGGATATGTTTCATAAATTGGTCACTGAAGATCTATACACCCACTTGAAACACAATAAGAAATCTAATAGGCTGCCTGAGAACTTAAATAGAGATGAACGTAAAGCACTTGTGGAATTGTCCAAATTACCAAATGTTACTATCAGGGAGGCAGACAAAGGGGGGAACATAGTGGTAATGAACACGACAAACTACAATACTGAGATCTTAACACAACTAAGAGATGCAACATATTATGAGAAACTGACTGGAAATCCTATGGAACAACTTAAGAATGACATCAACACCCACCTGGAGAAATGGTGGCACGAGGGTCTGATCAGCAGGGAGGAACTGACATATCTAAAAATAGACAAACCTAGATTCCCCTGTATTTATACCCTACCCAAAATACATAAGAACGCACAATACCCACCAGGTAGGCCTATCATTTCCAGCATAGGGGGCCCCACTGAAAGACTCTCTCAATATGTAGACAATTTTCTGCAACCACTAGTACGGAACTTACCAGCGTACATCAGGGACACTAAGCACATCCTAAGTATCTTGTCTGATGTTTCATGGGAGGAAGGCATAATTATGGCGAGTCTTGATGTTACCTCCTTATACACCAACATAAGAACAGATTTGGGTCTTAGGGCAGCTAGAAAATTTCTGGAGAAAAGACCAGCATCCCAATGGGCACACACGGAAATGCTTATGGATATGATGAAGTTAATACTACAGAACAATGTATTCCTTTTCGAAACCACTTGGTACCGTCAAAAACAGGGAGTAAGATAGTGTATCTCGCAACTCCAATATATTTTCATATTGTATTTTTTCCCAGCCCTGAGGAAGTCGTGGGTATCCGCCCAGGC
This sequence comes from Lissotriton helveticus, assembly GCF_964261635.1. Lineage (NCBI taxonomy): Eukaryota > Metazoa > Chordata > Amphibia > Caudata > Salamandridae > Lissotriton > Lissotriton helveticus. The sequence continues at coordinate 158,260,523 of NC_136072.1, read as the reverse complement.
GACGAAACACGTGTTGGCTGGACTGAGGGAAAGCCTTTGAAATTAAATGAATTCTATTTTTTGTCACATTGTGCTTTCATGTTGAATTTGGAGATAACTATATAAGCTTGCTTAATAATTTCTGTTGGTGTGATAGGTTTGTCCTTGAAATTCTGATCGTTTTGATTATTGGTGGGTTAGGATGACAACCCATGCCTAAGCACCCAACAACCTATATATGGACCAATAGGAATATCTGCCTGTATACTGTTAAGCGCCAATTCCACCAAGACAAGTCATCCGTTCACAAATCTCACTGTATTAGATTGGTGGGGCAGCTACAGAGGCTTGAATTAATGAATTACTGAGGATACTATGGATAGAGGAAAAGAAGCCGCGGAACTTTTTGATAGTTTGGCGAGAGGTGAAACAGTCACTACCTCTCTGGCAAGCGGGAACACAAACAAGAAACATGAAGGTTTGAGAGTAAAATTTGTCAAACTAGAGAAACTTAAGATAGCTGAGAATTCAAAATGGTGGGATGGCGCCACTCTAGAGCAGTATGTTCGCCTTAAGAGAATCCCTAGAGGACTCCGCTCACAAATATTACCCACCTATGACGACCTGGAAGAAGATCTCCTGTTAGCCTGGGAAAAGGAATTAATTTCCAATTCTAATAATCTCATGAATATTTTAATTGAGAATGCCTCTCGCAAAGTTAAAAAACTACAGGGGGAAATTGCGACATTGGAATTGGAAATTAAAGAACTTAACCTCCCCGAAGCTACAGAAAAGAACTATGAAATTCTCAAAAATATACTAGAGAAACACCAGTTAGATATAAAACAACGCAAAGCGCGAAAGATAAAAAGGGATGAGACAGACTACAAACAGGGTAGGGTATTCACCTACGCTAGGAAATATGATCATTTAGTAGAGAAAGGTACAAAGGGGGCTACGGCACAAGTTCAAAACATAACTCCAGCAAGCTCCGTATCTACCTCATTAGAGACCCTTCCAAGTGAGAATGAGGGAATATCATCTGATGATGCAGCACAATGTAGTGCTTTTTTAAGGGAGGTGAAACGAAAAAAACTGGGAGACAGGGATCAAACAAGACAAATGGCAAATACACCAAAAGGACAAGGAGGGGAAAAAGAGGAGGATCCAAATGCAGGAAGACAGGGAATGAGATTGAGGTCTTGGAGGAAATAGGGGAGGACATAGATGAATGTAATGGTGTGCAAGTGGTGAATCTCAGTGACAAAACATTATCACCTGACATGATCTCTGTACTTGAACGTGGCATGAGTTTCTGCCCAAAGGAACAGGGGGACATCCATAAATCCATGGTGGACCTTTTCAAATTCACTCGTAAATTAAAATTGAAGAAACATTTTGATTGCATGCAAACTGTGAATAAAAGCATAGAAACACAAGCCCCGTATACGACTCATGTAATTCCTACAATACAAGATATCAGAGATGGGGAGATATTGTTGTCTATAGTAGATGATGACAGGGACCATATGACCATAGATGAACTGTTATTGGATCATGATATAGAACCAGATTACACCATATCTAGTGGCTTACACAAGAAGTCCAGATGGACTCCCACACTACCTAGTGGTAACAGTGTGGATATGTTTCATAAATTGGTCACTGAAGATCTATACACCCACTTGAAACACAATAAGAAATCTAATAGGCTGCCTGAGAACTTAAATAGAGATGAACGTAAAGCACTTGTGGAATTGTCCAAATTACCAAATGTTACTATCAGGGAGGCAGACAAAGGGGGGAACATAGTGGTAATGAACACGACAAACTACAATACTGAGATCTTAACACAACTAAGAGATGCAACATATTATGAGAAACTGACTGGAAATCCTATGGAACAACTTAAGAATGACATCAACACCCACCTGGAGAAATGGTGGCACGAGGGTCTGATCAGCAGGGAGGAACTGACATATCTAAAAATAGACAAACCTAGATTCCCCTGTATTTATACCCTACCCAAAATACATAAGAACGCACAATACCCACCAGGTAGGCCTATCATTTCCAGCATAGGGGGCCCCACTGAAAGACTCTCTCAATATGTAGACAATTTTCTGCAACCACTAGTACGGAACTTACCAGCGTACATCAGGGACACTAAGCACATCCTAAGTATCTTGTCTGATGTTTCATGGGAGGAAGGCATAATTATGGCGAGTCTTGATGTTACCTCCTTATACACCAACATAAGAACAGATTTGGGTCTTAGGGCAGCTAGAAAATTTCTGGAGAAAAGACCAGCATCCCAATGGGCACACACGGAAATGCTTATGGATATGATGAAGTTAATACTACAGAACAATGTATTCCTTTTCGAAACCACTTGGTACCGTCAAAAACAGGGAGTAAGATAGTGTATCTCGCAACTCCAATATATTTTCATATTGTATTTTTTCCCAGCCCTGAGGAAGTCGTGGGTATCCGCCCAGGCGACGAAACACGTGTTGGCTGGACTGAGGGAAAGCCTTTGAAATTAAATGAATTCTATTTTTTGTCACATTGTGCTTTCATGTTGAATTTGGAGATAACTATATAAGCTTGCTTAATAATTTCTGTTGGTGTGATAGGTTTGTCCTTGAAATTCTGATCGTTTTGATTATTGGTGGGTTAGGATGACAACCCATGCCTAAGCACCCAACAACCTATATATGGACCAATAGGAATATCTGCCTGTATACTGTTAAGCGCCAATTCCACCAAGACAAGTCATCCGTTCACAAATCTCACTGTATTAGATTGGTGGGGCAGCTACAGAGGCTTGAATTAATGAATTACTGAGGATACTATGGATAGAGGAAAAGAAGCCGCGGAACTTTTTGATAGTTTGGCGAGAGGTGAAACAGTCACTACCTCTCTGGCAAGCGGGAACACAAACAAGAAACATGAAGGTTTGAGAGTAAAATTTGTCAAACTAGAGAAACTTAAGATAGCTGAGAATTCAAAATGGTGGGATGGCGCCACTCTAGAGCAGTATGTTCGCCTTAAGAGAATCCCTAGAGGACTCCGCTCACAAATATTACCCACCTATGACGACCTGGAAGAAGATCTCCTGTTAGCCTGGGAAAAGGAATTAATTTCCAATTCTAATAATCTCATGAATATTTTAATTGAGAATGCCTCTCGCAAAGTTAAAAAACTACAGGGGGAAATTGCGACATTGGAATTGGAAATTAAAGAACTTAACCTCCCCGAAGCTACAGAAAAGAACTATGAAATTCTCAAAAATATACTAGAGAAACACCAGTTAGATATAAAACAACGCAAAGCGCGAAAGATAAAAAGGGATGAGACAGACTACAAACAGGGTAGGGTATTCACCTACGCTAGGAAATATGATCATTTAGTAGAGAAAGGTACAAAGGGGGCTACGGCACAAGTTCAAAACATAACTCCAGCAAGCTCCGTATCTACCTCATTAGAGACCCTTCCAAGTGAGAATGAGGGAATATCATCTGATGATGCAGCACAATGTAGTGCTTTTTTAAGGGAGGTGAAACGAAAAAAACTGGGAGACAGGGATCAAACAAGACAAATGGCAAATACACCAAAAGGACAAGGAGGGGAAAAAGAGGAGGATCCAAATGCAGGAAGACAGGGAATGAGATTGAGGTCTTGGAGGAAATAGGGGAGGACATAGATGAATGTAATGGTGTGCAAGTGGTGAATCTCAGTGACAAAACATTATCACCTGACATGATCTCTGTACTTGAACGTGGCATGAGTTTCTGCCCAAAGGAACAGGGGGACATCCATAAATCCATGGTGGACCTTTTCAAATTCACTCGTAAATTAAAATTGAAGAAACATTTTGATTGCATGCAAACTGTGAATAAAAGCATAGAAACACAAGCCCCGTATACGACTCATGTAATTCCTACAATACAAGATATCAGAGATGGGGAGATATTGTTGTCTATAGTAGATGATGACAGGGACCATATGACCATAGATGAACTGTTATTGGATCATGATATAGAACCAGATTACACCATATCTAGTGGCTTACACAAGAAGTCCAGATGGACTCCCACACTACCTAGTGGTAACAGTGTGGATATGTTTCATAAATTGGTCACTGAAGATCTATACACCCACTTGAAACACAATAAGAAATCTAATAGGCTGCCTGAGAACTTAAATAGAGATGAACGTAAAGCACTTGTGGAATTGTCCAAATTACCAAATGTTACTATCAGGGAGGCAGACAAAGGGGGGAACATAGTGGTAATGAACACGACAAACTACAATACTGAGATCTTAACACAACTAAGAGATGCAACATATTATGAGAAACTGACTGGAAATCCTATGGAACAACTTAAGAATGACATCAACACCCACCTGGAGAAATGGTGGCACGAGGGTCTGATCAGCAGGGAGGAACTGACATATCTAAAAATAGACAAACCTAGATTCCCCTGTATTTATACCCTACCCAAAATACATAAGAACGCACAATACCCACCAGGTAGGCCTATCATTTCCAGCATAGGGGGCCCCACTGAAAGACTCTCTCAATATGTAGACAATTTTCTGCAACCACTAGTACGGAACTTACCAGCGTACATCAGGGACACTAAGCACATCCTAAGTATCTTGTCTGATGTTTCATGGGAGGAAGGCATGATTATGGCGAGTCTTGATGTTACCTCCTTATACACCAACATAAGAACAGATTTGGGTCTTAGGGCAGCTAGAAAATTTCTGGAGAAAAGACCAGCATCCCAATGGGCACACACGGAAATGCTTATGGATATGATGAAGTTAATACTACAGAACAATGTATTCCTTTTCGAAACCACTTGGTACCGTCAAAAACAGGGAGTAAGATAGTGTATCTCGCAACTCCAATATATTTTCATATTGTATTTTTTCCCAGCCCTGAGGAAGTCGTGGGTATCCGCCTAGGCGACGAAACACGTGTTGGCTGGACTGAGGGAAAGCCTTTGAAATTAAATGAATTCTATTTTTTGTCACATTGTGCTTTTATGTTGAATTTGGAGATAACTATATAAGCTTGCTTAATAATTTCTGTTGGTGTGATAGGTTTGTCCTTGAAATTCTGATCGTTTTGATTATTGGTGGGTTAGGATGACAACCCAAGCCTAAGCACCCAACAACCTATATATGGACCAATAGGAATATCTGCCTGTATACTGTTAAGCGCCAATTCCACCAAGACAAGTCATCCGTTCACAAATCTCACTGTATTAGATTGGTGGGGCAGCTACAGAGGCTTGAATTAATGAATTACTGAGGATACTATGGATAGAGGAAAAGAAGCCGCGGAACTTTTTGATAGTTTGGAGAGAGGTGAAACAGTCACTACCTCTCTGGCAAGCGGGAACACAAACAAGAAACATGAAGGTTTGAGAGTAAAATTTGTCAAACTAGAGAAACTTAAGATAGCTGAGAATTCAAAATGGTGGGATGGCGCCACTCTAGAGCAGTATGTTCGCCTTAAGAGAATCCCTAGAGGACTCCGCTCACAAATATTACCCACCTATGACGACCTGGAAGAAGATCTCCTGTTAGCCTGGGAAAAGGAATTAATTTCCAATTCTAATAATCTCATGAATATTTTAATTGAGAATGCCTCTCGCAAAGTTAAAAAACTACAGGGGGAAATTGCGACATTGGAATTGGAAATTAAAGAACTTAACCTCCCCGAAGCTACAGAAAAGAACTATGAAATTCTCAAAAATATACTAGAGAAACACCAGTTAGATATAAAACAACGCAAAGCGCGAAAGATAAAAAGGGATGAGACAGACTACAAACAGGGTAGGGTATTCACCTACGCTAGGAAATATGATCATTTAGTAGAGAAAGGTACAAAGGGGGCTACGGCACAAGTTCAAAACATAACTCCAGCAAGCTCCGTATCTACCTCATTAGAGACCCTTCCAAGTGAGAATGAGGGAATATCATCTGATGATGCAGCACAATGTAGTGCTTTTTTAAGGGAGGTGAAACGAAAAAAACTGGGAGACAGGGATCAAACAAGACAAATGGCAAATACACCAAAAGGACAAGGAGGGGAAAAAGAGGAGGATCCAAATGCAGGAAGACAGGGAATGAGATTGAGGTCTTGGAGGAAATAGGGGAGGACATAGATGAATGTAATGGTGTGCAAGTGGTGAATCTCAGTGACAAAACATTATCACCTGACATGATCTCTGTACTTGAACGTGGCATGAGTTTCTGCCCAAAGGAACAGGGGGACATCCATAAATCCATGGTGGACCTTTTCAAATTCACTCGTAAATTAAAATTGAAGAAACATTTTGATTGCATGCAAACTGTGAATAAAAGCATAGAAACACAAGCCCCGTATACGACTCATGTAATTCCTACAATACAAGATATCAGAGATGGGGAGATATTGTTGTCTATAGTAGATGATGACAGGGACCATATGTCCATAGATGAACTGTTATTGGATCATGATATAGAACCAGATTACACCATATCTAGTGGCTTACACAAGAAGTCCAGATGGACTCCCACACTACCTAGTGGTAACAGTGTGGATATGTTTCATAAATTGGTCACTGAAGATCTATACACCCACTTGAAACACAATAAGAAATCTAATAGGCTGCCTGAGAACTTAAATAGAGATGAACGTAAAGCACTTGTGGAATTGTCCAAATTACCAAATGTTACTATCAGGGAGGCAGACAAAGGGGGGAACATAGTGGTAATGAACACGACAAACTACAATACTGAGATCTTAACACAACTAAGAGATGCAACATATTATGAGAAACTGACTGGAAATCCTATGGAACAACTTAAGAATGACATCAACACCCACCTGGAGAAATGGTGGCACGAGGGTCTGATCAGCAGGGAGGAACTGACATATCTAAAAATAGACAAACCTAGATTCCCCTGTATTTATACCCTACCCAAAATACATAAGAACGCACAATACCCACCAGGTAGGCCTATCATTTCCAGCATAGGGGGCCCCACTGAAAGACTCTCTCAATATGTAGACAATTTTCTGCAACCACTAGTACGGAACTTACCAGCGTACATCAGGGACACTAAGCACATCCTAAGTATCTTGTCTGATGTTTCATGGGAGGAAGGCATGATTATGGCGAGTCTTGATGTTACCTCCTTATACACCAACATAAGAACAGATTTGGGTCTTAGGGCAGCTAGAAAATTTCTGGAGAAAAGACCAGCATCCCAATGGGCACACACGGAAATGCTTATGGATATGATGAAGTTAATACTACAGAACAATGTATTCCTTTTCGAAACCACTTGGTACCGTCAAAAACAGGGAGTAAGATAGTGTATCTCGCAACTCCAATATATTTTCATATTGTATTTTTTCCCAGCCCTGAGGAAGTCGTGGGTATCCGCCCAGGCGACGAAACACGTGTTGGCTGGACTGAGGGAAAGCCTTTGAAATTAAATGAATTCTATTTTTTGTCACATTGTGCTTTTATGTTGAATTTGGAGATAACTATATAAGCTTGCTTAATAATTTCTGTTGGTGTGATAGGTTTGTCCTTGAAATTACATAGTAAGTTTACTCATATTTACTTCCCTTCTCCCACTATATTATCTCCAATGTGTATTTGACATCTCTTCTTCATCTCCGGCCTCCTTTCTCTCACTGTCTGTCTCTGATGCATCCTATCGCTGCCATTTTGTGTAATTACAGAAGAGAGTAAAATAAAATAGTTCAGAACATGAAAAGGGGGCAAAGTAGAGTACTCCTCACCCCCTAGGCCTTCTCAGGCGGTCCCAAAAGGATCAGTTCCTGCTTTCCTGAGAGATTATGGTATGAGTTCCATATACCACAATAACTTGCATTACAACATGCAAGATATCTACAGAGGACACGGTGTACATTTCTCAGATGAGGGGAACAGAGTCTTTCTCTTGAATTTTAGACTCTGCATCGGTACCTACTTGTAGGTACTTAAATCACCCACATAACACAACAGCTCTTTTTAGAGCTACCCTACCTCTAAGCACTCCAAATTCTTATTTTACACTATTTTCTTTCACTGTTTTTCCCTGTGCTACGCTCAGGGTACGCGTACCTGGAAGCGTACATGGGAACGCACCCAGCGCTTACCCCGCGAAAATTTTAAAAAAAATAAATAGTTTTTTTGCCCTTCAGGGTCCTTCTAGGCCCCCCTCAGAAAATCTAGGGGGTCAGGGGGGTCTACCCTGCCCCCTTTTAATCATTTCCCCCCATTTATTTTCACCTCTTGTGTCTCGATTCTACCGAGACACAAGATAGCGGACTCTCCGGACTGTTTAGAATGTTGACAGACACCCAAGAGCCAATCAGCTTTCCCCTCGCGCACTTCCGTGGCGAGCAGGGTGCGCTCCCCGGTACGCGTACCGGTAAGCGCTAGAAGCGCGCATATAGGTATATATGTGTTTTTGAAGTTAATTTAAAAAAAAAACCACTGGAGCAATTTTCACCAAATATAGAAAAGGCACTTCTGCGTACCAGTCCCTACAATTTTGCAAAGTTTGGTCTAATTCCGTTCAGCGGTTCGGGCTGTAGCCTTGTCTATTCGTCCTAAGGAAATTAACATGGGGGAAACATGTTTTGGGACCCCCCTTTTTTCTCGGCCCCCACTTCACGAATCCCCCCGAACCTTTCAGGGAAGGAGCAGAGCGGAGCTGGCCTTAATTTTGGAAAGTTACAGGCAGATCCCTCAATCTGCACCAAAGTTATTCCCAATAGAATGTTGCGGATTTCCTATGGAAAACAATCCTAACTATAACTACCTACTGGCGACCGCCAGTAGGTAATTACCTACTGGCGGTCGCCAGTAGGTATATATAGTTAGGATTTTTTCTCTATGGGATTTTTGAAAATTCTATGTCTAATAACTTTGGCGATTGTGGACGGAATTGGCAGAAATTTTCAGGAAAATGGAACATTATGTTTCTGAGCAGCCCCAGGAAATTTGGGGGGGGGTTCGTCAAGGGGGGGCCGAGAAAAAAGGGGGGTCCCAAAACACGTTTTTCCAATGTTAATTTCCATAGGGCGGTTGGCCTCACTTTTAGCCCGAACGGCTGAATGGATTTGCACGAAACTTGGCAAAATTGTAGGGACTGGTAGCCCGATGTGCCTTTGCTAGGTCTCAATATATGTGCTCCAGTGGATTTTGAGAAATTAACGTTCAAAAAAAGATATATATCTGTAACAGCGGACCGGATGGTTCTCCGGCGTCTGTAAACATTCCAAACAGTCCGTAGCGGCCGCCATCTTGTCTCTCGGTAGGATCGAGAGACAAGAGGAGGCCAAAGCGAAGGGGCAAATGACCATAAGGGGGCATAGTAGATCCTCCCTGACCCCCTAGGTTTGATGTGGAGGTTTTAAAAGGGCCCCGCGGGGCAAAAAAAAATAATAATAATAATAATCGAACGGCTGAATGGATTTGCACGAAACTTGGCAAAATTGTAGGTACTGGTAGCCCGATGTGCCTTTGCTATGTCTCAATATATGTGCTCCAGTGGATTTTGAGAAATTAACGTTCAAAAAAAGATATATATCTGTGACAGCGGACCGGGCAGCGCTCCGCTTCGCGTACTTTTCGCGTTACGGAGCTTTGTGAAGCGAAGCTGATTGGTTCTCCGGCGTCTGTAAACATTCCAAACAGTCCGTAGCGGCCGCCATCTTGTCTCTCGGTAGGATCGAGAGACAAGAGGAGGCCAAAGCGAAGGGGCAAATGACCATAAGGGTGCATAGTAGATCCTCCCTGACCCCCTAGGTTTGATGTGGAGGTTTTAAAAGGGCCCGCGGGCCTGGGGAGCGTACTACAAGGAAACAAGAATGATTGACTTTTAACTTATTGTATGTTTATAGACTTTTTTTTTTCTTTTTTTTCTGCTGAGTGACGTCTCGGCCTATCTCCACGGGATGCAGTCCCTACCATCTCGGCGTTTAAGCCCAGGGGGACCGGTAGTGTGGTAGAGATAACGTCTGTTAACGTTCGATTCGAAGGAAATCAGGAAGTGTTGATAAACATTGTCTGCGCCATCTTGCCTTTTTTCAAATGCCACACTTTTGTCGTGCACGGCAGCCATTTTAGATGCCTTGACCAGACCCACTCTCTGCACGCTGTCGATCCTTAGCATGGCTCCCCACCCTCGCAAGCATCTCCCCCAGGCACTGGTCACCCCCGCTCTCTGTCTTACGCATGGGCAATAAACCTCCCCCCATCTGCGCTGCTCTTCCCTGAGAATCACACCCTGTGCCTGTCCGACACCTCCCTTTCGCCCTATTCACTACCGCACCCTCTGACACTCCTCTTCCTCTGTGTCCGATTGTCCAGGCCGGTCCCAGGCTATCAGCTAGCCCTGCAGATGTAGTTTATGGCCCCAGCTGTAAAGAATCACCCCTCTTCAAAGGAGTTATAGTAGATCAAGGCCCACACCCGATGAGATCCGTCACACCACACGCGTTCCTACTATCTGAAAACCATTCTGTATTGTGATTGGGGAGGGGACCGAGCCTGAAGCGGAAGATTCCAGGGATGCCTCTTTGTACATCAAAGTTTTTACAATTATGTGTCACATTAAAAATATATAGCACTCCAACAAAGTAGTAGGATTATAAAACTTTAATAACTTATAAATATATACAACAAAACAAAAACAGTAAAAACATTTAAACATTTTTAGGGAAAAAGAAGGAAGTAGCAGTCGGTTGTGCGAATAGTCCCAACGCAGCACAACGTCCAGATTTCTGGACGGCACCCAGGTGATGTTGCCTGGGTGCCGCACTGATTTCGGTATCCGGCGTGGGGCGTCGCGGGGGGTGGGTCATCAGTAGCGGTCTGTTGTGCGAATAGTTCCAAGGCAGCAGAACAATGGCACCAAGGTGATGTCCAGTAAGTTGCCGCCCTCCGAATAACGGCGTGGGGCGCCCGGGGGGGGGGGGGTGAGGCGGCGTGAACGGGCCTCCCCAGGTGGAGGCTCGTCTGCTGTAGTGGGGCGCCCCTTTACCGTTTCAGTTGCCATTCCGTCCGCTTTTGGTCCACTGTGTCAAAATCCGCCATTCAGCTGAGTTGCGCCCACTCTTGCGGTGCAGCGATAGGCGGCTGCCACAGGACTCTCAAAATGGCGGCAGGCTCTTTCCTTTTTGGGCCTGGTCCACTGAAATGGCCCTGGGACACCTTGGAAATCGGACGCTAGTCTGCTAGGTCTTGGACCCCATTCTCGAAAGCGTTCCCTCAGCCTTGAGGATTGTACAAAAGTCTTGGGGGCCCCCGACTCCTGCAGGCTTCCGGTGGGGAGCGGCTGCAATGATTGCTCGCGGAATGACCACGACGGAGCCACGAGATGGTGGTGCTTTCATGCTGACGCCAGCTTCAGTCTGAAACATCCAGAAACAAGGTGGGGCTTTCATCGTTTGGGAAAAAAAAAGTTTTCATCCAATGAAAAGTGTTATTTTTAGGTCATATGATCAAGCCTTCCATCATTAGGAAACCAAAAGTAAAATAAACCAATGAAAAGTATTATAAACAAGTCACATGACCTGTTATGCGGCATAGGGTATAAAAAGCGTAGAAAATCCGTTGGCACGTGAGGCAGCGTCAGTAGCGGACCGATGTGCGAATAGGCCGAAGGCAGCACAACGCGCCAAGATCCGGATGGCACCGAGGTGGTGTCTAGCAAGTTGCCGCACTGGTGTGGCCATCGTACAATGCTGAAAGTGGGCGTGGGGCGCCCCGTTGGCCTGTGAGGTGGCGTCAGTAGCGGACCGATGTGCGAATGGGGCCAAAGGCAGCGCAACGCTCCAAGATCCGGATGGCACCGAGGTGGTGTCATAGTTGAGAGTTCTGAGCAGCGGTTGTAACACTGTCTGAAGCTTATTTGCAGCTGCTGCAGCTTCACTACGCGCCAAGATCCGGATGGCACCGAGGTGGTGTCTAGCAAGTTGCCGCACTGGTGTGGCCATCCTATAATGCTGAAAGTCGGCGTGAGGCGCCTCGTTGGCCTGTGAGTTCGCGTCAGTAGCGGACTGATGTGCGAATAGGCCGAAGGCAGCACAACGCGCCAAGATCCGGATGGCACCGAGGTGGTGTCTAGCAAGTTGCCGCACTGGTGTGGCCATCCTACAATGCTGAAAGTGGGCGTGGGGCGCCCCGTTGGCCTGTGAGGTGGCGTCAGTAGCGGACCGATGTGCGAATGGGGCCAAAGGCAGCGCAACGCGCCAAGATCCGGATGGCACCGAGGTGGTGTCTAGCAAGCTATGCAGCTGAGTTGCGTGCGCACTTGCGGCGAATAGGTCGAAGGCAGCACAACAATGTTTTCTGAATAGAAGACACCACAAGGCGCTGAGATTCGGTTGGCACCGAGGTGGTGTCTAGCAAGTCGCCGCATTGGTGTGGCCATCCTACAATCCTGCTCCGAATAACGGCGTGGGGTGCCCGAAGGGGGGGGGGGAGGCGGCGTGAACGGGCCTTCCCAGGTGGAGGCTCGTCTGCTGTAGTGGGGCGCCCCTTTACCGTTTCAGTTGCCATTCAGCTGAGTTTCGGTCGCTCTTGATGCTACAGCGACAGGCGGCTGCAACAGGACTCTCAAAATGGCGGCCTGTCCTTTGGATTTGGGCCTGGTCCACTAAAATGGCCCTGGGACACCTTAGAACTCGGACGCTCGAATTTTTTTTCCTTTCCTCTACATGCAAAAAAGGTAAATTCCCGATACGTTACACGCTTCATCTGCCACGATGTACTCTCCAGAGGAACCGAAAAAAAATATAGTTATGGTAACTATACCATGCATCGTCATATGGAGAGGTGGCACCGATTAATTATAGTGCTGCATAAAAGAGAGATTTGGAGGAGAACCCCCGACCTGCCAGTACATTCATCAAAGAACTGGCACTGACAGCATCAGAGGCAAGGGAAACGGTCCCAAATATTTAGAAGAACTTTGGAAAGATTAAAATGACATGTTTAGATTGTGGCAAATTAATTTCATGTGGACAGATGAGTGTTACTCTAATAAATACAGCATATGAACATCATCATAGTCGATGGTTGGTAGAGACATTTTGACTATATCCTGGACCTGCCCGTCCTCGCCCAAAATGGCGCCAGAATAAATGGGAGTCGTAACTCCTTGTTGTGTACTGGTTGCAGAACATTGAAATCACGAGATACGTATGCAGTTTTGAAGCACATGGCGGGCGGGGACGAGAATTGATTGAATATTTCGACATCCCTATTGATATTAAGTTCTGATGTGTTATTGATTACTGTACTATTGAAAGTTCGAATTAACGTCACCCATGGTACTTGCCCGCAAATGTATATCTAGATAATTTTATTGTAACTGGCCCTGTCGTATTTTAATTATAAAATGTACGTCCACCGATTCCGCAACTGTTAGACACCTTAGTTCTTGCAACCTAATGGCCCGCCCGTTACGTTCCTCCACAGTGTAAATGTCTACTCATCATATACGATTACAGTTTGCTCCGTGGCCGGCCCACGTGGTTATAGGCCCGTATTTGTATACTGACATTTTCACAATAAAGGTTTTTAAAAGAAAACATGGTAGTAGTATTTACATTGGTAAAGTTTTTAATAATAGTCACTGTTTTAGAATCAGTAAAAGGCAAGTGAAATAAAGCATTCGAATTACATGAAGGGTAAAAGGTATAATACGCAGGAACGCAGTAAAGATAAATGGTCAAGGGTTGTTGTGTTTTCTACTCCTGCAACATAAAGTGATCGATAAGAATCTGATATTCTGGCGTATCGGCGACTAAGACAGCAGGCCGACCCTCTTTTGCTCAACGGCTCCGTCATGGGACGAAGAAACGCCCTTTTTCTTGAAAAAGGAATATATTTTACTTGCAGGACAGTTGTAAATTTTACGGGAAAGTACATTAGCCTGGAACATTATAACATATGTTTAAGAAAAAATAATGTTCGAAAGTAATAAAAAGCGTAATTTTTAGGTCATATGACCAAGCTTTTCATCATTAGAATAAGAAAAGTAAAATGAACCAATGAAAAGTTTTATTAACAAGTTACATGATCTGTTATGCTTACGTTACGCGGTGCGCGCCGCGCCCCGGATCACTTCCGGATGCGCTAACGCGGCGCGTCATATGACGCATTACGCGACAACGCAGGTCCAGAATATAGTCAAAATGTCTCCACCAACCAGCGGTCGGAACACAACCCCTTTCAGCAGGCTAAATAGTTCTGTTAAATGACAACAGAAGGGACAGGCAACAAGAACCATCAGTCAAAGAGGGGAGGGCAAGTTCTTCTCTACCGGGTCACGTTGGGGCGCTACCGGAACTGATCGAATTGGTAGTCTACAGAGTTTCTGGATGTTTCAGACTGAAGCTGGCGTTAGCATGAGAGCACCACCATTTCGTAGCTCCGTCGTGGCCATTCCACGAGCAATCATGCTAGCCGCTCCCCACCAGAAGCCTGCGGGAGTCGGGGGCCCCCAAGACTTTTGTAGAATCTTCAAGGCTGAGGGGACGCTTTCGAGAATGGAGCCCAAGCTCTAGCAGACAAGCGTCCGAGTTCCAAGGTGTCGCAGGGCCATTTTAGTGGACCACGCCCAAATCTGAAGAGCCGGCCGCCATTTTGAGAGTCCTGTGGCAGCCGCCTATCGCTGCACGGCAAGAGCGGGAGCAACTCAACTACATGGTGAGCGAGACGTTGTATTCGAAAGAGCGGGCGGTAAACAGCTGAATAGCGGAAGAGGCACAGTGTAGCAAAAGCGGGCGGAATGGCAACTGAAATGGTAAAGGGGCGCCCCACTACAGCGTGTCTTTAGGTGAAACGGATTGTGGGACAAGGTCAAGAATGGAAGAGTTACCAAAAGGCAAAAAGTTCCGCTTGATCTCGGGAGCCGGCCACCTATGTCGCGGGCGATCTCAGGCCACACCAGGAGAACACGACTTGGGGAGGGGGCCGGAGCCAAGCGCCCCCTCCGAGTCCGCGCCATCACACCGTCCCTCGGGGGCCTCCGTTAAGCGGTTCAGGGTGGCACCGCATCACATTGTTTACAAATGCAGTAACGTACTCAAACAGCCCCCACTTACTTTTAGAATAGTGAAGATGAAGCAAGTGCAAATAGGCTTCAGACAGTGTTACAAGCACTCTTCAAAACTTTGAATCATCAGAGTGCATGAGTTTCATGCTCGATCGATTGAGCTAGCCGGATCGGGCAACAAAAAGTTTAAAATAGTTATGTAAATAGTTGTTTAATAAAATGTTTTACCCTGTTACTTTGCTGGTGTGTTGTATATATTTGCATAGAGTTTATCGTTATTTTGGGCGGGGTGGGTGGCGGAGCCGAGCTGTCTTGCAGCCATCATGGTGTGGAGTTCAGTTCATCTCACTAGTTTCGTATTTGTCATGAGGGGTTGTTCCTAATGTTTCTATTTTAGCGAGGTCAAAAAGAGATCCCATTAGTGGCCTACTGATTTTGTTCGATTCCTTTTGTTTTTTTACACGATTTTTCGCTATCTGCAAAGACTAAACAGAGTATTGCGACTCTGTGCTTGTTTGTAAATAGAGAATGAACCAAAGAGAACCAATTCTAAAACAGTAAATGCTTGGATAACAATCAATCAAATGGAGAGAGAAGCAGGCACGACGGATTACAACGGGGGCAAAGGCCTGCGTTAACTACCCTTCACTATCTGCAAAGAGAGAGTACTCCTAATAGAAATGAGGGGGGGGGGCAGCATTCAAAGCAGATCAGTGTGCATAAACACGAAAATGTTTTTTCTTACCACGTACTTGACATTCGACAGCTTATGATATTTGCTATTAAAAAACCATTGAAATTCACTGAAAAAACCATAGGTTATAGACCATATATAGTTAGGAATTAGCATTTACAAAACCTTGAAAATTCACTGAAAAAACCATAGGTTATAGACCATATATAGTTAGGAATTAGCATTTAAAAAACCTTTTTTTACTCACACAAAACCATTGAAATTCCATATATAGTTAGTAGTACTAACTATATATCGCGCACCCGCAATCCACTGCTGATCATGTCACATATTACATCATTCATGACATGGTCAGTGACATCACTGATGACATCACTGATGACATCTCAAATGACATCACTGATGACATCACTGATGACATCTCAAATGACATCACTGATGACATCTCAAATGACATCACTGAAGACATCACTGATGACATCTCATTTGACATTACTGATCACATCACTGATGACATCATTCATGTGATAATACGATGAACCTCTTCAGACTCTAATATAACCTTAGATACACTCAGTGTAAACAGACACTCACAGACTGTCACTCATCCATGGAGTTACTTACACACCTAGTCAGTCATGCAAAGAATCAATCACACCTCCATTTCCTCAACTATACAGTTATACACACCTTACTTATTCAAACATATACTAACACATATTTACTCTCTTTTACAATCCCTGATACAAGTTCACAATCATCCATACAGCCACTCACACATTCACTGGCTCTTGTGCACAGTTATTTATATATGCCAACTCTCACATGTACTGTGTTTTACATATGTACTTACTTTGACATGTAGCACTGAGATATCCATTCACTCACCAATGCACAGAGTCATACACCTCCCAGCCACCCACACACACACTCAGTCTCCCATACAAATACTTGAGCAACCAATCAATAACCCATATACTTACTCATAGAGCTACTGATCAACACATGCAGCAGTTTACAGAACAACAAACATAATGATGCACAAATTAACACAGTTCAGTCACTAACCCATGCACTCAGTGAGACACATTTAACCACTCACTCATACAGTCAGTCATGCACCTACTAAATCCTTCATCCAGACACTTCTACATCCACTCATTCTTCAATATGTAAGACATATTTTAACTTTACAGAAATACACAGTGACTGGATGTTGTCATCAGTGATGTCATTTGAGATGTCATCAGTGATGTCATCAGTGATGTCATTTGAGATGTCGTGATGTCATCAGTGATGTCACTGACCATGTCATGAATGATGTAATATGTGACATGATCAGCAGTGGATTGCGGGTGCGCGATATATAGTTAGTACTACTAACTATATATGGAATTTCAATGGTTTTGTGTGAGTAAAAAAAGGTTTTTTAAATGCTAATTCCTAACTATATATGGTCTATAACCTATGGTTTTTTCAGTGAATATATATATATATATATATATATATATATATATTTATTTATTTTTTCCTTTTTTATTTTTAGAAATTAAGCACTGTATAAGGAACAGCAGTCCTTCTCCTTGCAGAACGATTCACTGCAGTCCCTTTTAAGGCCCACTTTCCCAGCACACCCTTAAAATGTAGAAAGAAAGAACAGAGAAGGAATTCTCACCTACTTCCCGGCGTCTTCTTGGAGACCATGCTTTATGAACCCACTTTCGAAAACCCGAGCTGGCGAGTTTATTTTCTTGTTTAAAACGCTGTCAGGGATTTGTTTTTCAAAAGGGAAATGGTTGCCAGTGCCGGGGCTCGGGGCCCTTTCCAGGAGAGCTGTTTATTTGCCATTACTTTGCCATTACCTCTGGCTTAGGGCCTCTTTATTGCGTTTGGCATATGTGTAAACAGCCCGCTGGAACCTCTCTGCGCGCGGAAACCTCCAAGGAGGAAGGCTAATGCTGTTGTACACATTTCACAAATCATGCAAAAAACACGGAGGACTGCTGCGGGGCAATTTTTGTTGTTCATATGAAATATGGGAGGGTTCTCTCATTCAGAGAGAGGTTTGCAGCGATGTGACCCTGGGTCTGGGCTGCAGAACTGTGCAACTGTGCAAGTAAGTGCCGCCGAGCAAGGCACATTCATAGCATAGGGCTCACGGCAGAGGCGCAACTAGAGCCAAATTTCGGAGGTGGGGGGCAGGGGGGCTGTTTGAGGGCTAATACAGTTTGGGGGGGTGAGGGGGGTATTTCTTCCTGCAATAGGCAGAGTGGAGATGCAGGGACTTTAAGAAGGGGTGAAAAAACAACAAAGCCTCTTTAACAAGTAAATGGTCTT
Source organism: Lissotriton helveticus (assembly GCF_964261635.1). Lineage (NCBI taxonomy): Eukaryota > Metazoa > Chordata > Amphibia > Caudata > Salamandridae > Lissotriton > Lissotriton helveticus. Next base: position 158,242,420 of record NC_136072.1, on the reverse strand, counting down.
TTAAAGACCTGTGAAGTACTAGGTTGCAGTTGCAGTAAGACAGACTCCAGACCAGCCAGCCCACTGCAGCCCCGAGAACTGTGTGTGTGTGTGTGTGTGTCCCGGGAAGCTGTCTCAGCCTGGGCTGACACACACAATGTGTGGGGGGTGAAGCCCTTTGAGCCCTATGAGCGTTGCACGCCTGGCTCAAAGTGTGTGAGCACAACAACGCATATACACTGCATAGCGCATGGAAGTCAGAGAAGAAAACGGCCAGAGCGTCCAACTTTGAAGCTGCAGAAACAGGTTTGAGCCTGGCAAAGCCTCAAACATCCTGCGATTTTGGGCAAATCACTTAGGGCCAGATTTAGGGTGCCCAATACCGGTCGGTAACGGCTGAAATTACCGAATTTTGGCCATTACCGACCGGTATTGGTCATTTGGGATGTAGGTGGCCTAAATTCCAAATTCGGTAATTTACGAATTTGCAATGTAGGGAGCACTCAAATGAGTGCTTTTCCCATTTTAGGATTCGTTATTTACCACCAACTATAAGTTCCTTAACCACTTTAGCAACTGCAACACCACAAATGTGGTATATAGACTGCTATGTTGCTGTGGCCTCCAGTGTATTGGGTTAACCACGAGAAAAATCAAGGTGCGCATTCAGGAACACCTTAGCACGATTAGGGCTGGTAAACTGACTACCAAGTTGGTACAACACTGCCACAAAGAGAAACATGATTTCACATGGACTGTGCTGGAAGTAATAAAAGGGAATCCACAGAATATGGAAACAGCGCTGCTGAACAAGGAAGCAAGATGGATATACAGAGAACGCAGTGACATGGTAGGCCTGAACGAAATTCTTGAGTGGAATCGAGTGAAATAGTCCTTTAAGGGCCATATAGCTGCATGAAGAATTTAGGATAATCTTCCTCCCCACTCATGTTGTGTACATTTTCTGTATGTGCTCCTTGTTGTCCAACCAGCAATTATATGGGCCGTTGATTGTGCCCGGTATTCCGTCTGGGGCACTGTGGGACCTGCATGGTACTGTACCACGCTATATGACTAAGAGAGAGATTGGGATAACAGTCGGTCTTGATGAGTGAAGCCTTGCCCCATGGCGATTCCATACCCGGTACCCCAGGAGTCTGAGTTATAGTATCTCAATCATACCCATTGGGTCAATACACCTTGCCCGGTGGTGATTGGTTGTAAATATGTCAATGCATTTGCATATACATGACTGTCAGGGTTGCATTATCTTGCCCTGTTCACTGGTAAGTGAGCTTAGGTGTGGGCACTGTGTATCGATTACTCTAGGTCTGCCGCGGGAGTATTTGAATCCAGTGGCATACTGAATGCCTTCTAATATCTTACCACCTCACGCATTATACTGTAAATTTCCCCACTCCAAGACGGCGCAATAAAAACGTGACCTAATCTTAGAAATCTATCTGAAGTGTTCACTGGCATTTAGATCACGGGCACACATATACATACAACTACAACCTCTTTCGTTACTCCTTACATTAAAGAACAGTATGGCCCATGGGGGGGCCGAAAATGGCACTAGGTCGACTAATTGTAAACTCCAGACAATGAATTAAGCCGTCCTCCAGCACCGGTCCAAGATGGCGCTCCCGTTCCAACTAGGAACGTCTCCTTGTGCGCAGGCGCGATATACCACGTGACCGGACGCCGCAGACAAGCTTTAAAAACAAACGCCAGCGAGAGCGCGGGGTTCCTGGGATGATATAAGGTCCTGGTTCCGTACTGTACGGTGAGGAGTGGGGGGCTTAGACGGATACATGAAGTTTGGAGTTGTAAACAGGCGGTCACACTAAGTGATGTAGGAATGAGTGATTGCTAAAGAAATTGAGCGGTGTGTACTACGTTCGGGTGTCCGCTGCACAACACATTGGAAAGGGAACTATGAGAATATTATGCATTAGGCTTTGGGAGTCTTGAACTCGCTCGTTTCTGCTCTGGGATATTACCCGGTGTTGTTTGCCATGGGCCCCTAGTCCTTAACACGTTTGAATACTTGTGCATAAAAAAACCATAAAAAAACCATAGAAATCAGCGCTGCTGTGCAATTCCGCTTTACAAATGCTGGGTGTTTCATAATACCTTTCTTCACTCCCCATAGATTGATATCTCAATCGGTTTTAAACGAATCGAAGTGTGATTTGGCCAGCCGGTATGAGCTGCCCATGCTGGCCTGGGGTAAATATATAATTATATAAATATAAGGATATTTGAAACCATTATTCAATTGTGGAAACCTAAGAATGTGTATTGATCACTGGGTGTGTCTCTGGTTTTTATCTGTGTCTCGACTCAACAGTGTCCAGAAAGGATGTTCCAAAAGTTGGTGCAGTGACCGAGTGTTGAAATACCCTGATGAATCTGCCAAAATTATTGGGGCAGTGAAACATGTCGGTATCAGGTACTGGTAGGCGATACTAAGCTACCAACCTCTTTTTTTAATTCAACAGTTCACACTAAAACGAAGAATAAAGTAATTGAGTGGGTGTGTCTGTTGATTTTATGTCACTCTGTCCCTTATGAGTTAATGTTACACAACTCTTTATTTAGCACCTTTACACGCATTTCATTTTATGTGTTGTACCCAGTTTGTTTTCTTTTGGGACTGGAAGGCAACCGATGATGAGAAAGGGGCAGTGAGTTGGTAACATCAGCCAACATCCCCGAGGGTTGTTCGCCCGTGAGGTGCCTTCCGCTCCACCACACATTTTTTTCCTTAAGGTTTGTGCACATGTGGTTGAGTGTGGATATATGTACTGCCATTAAAGAAGGCAGACATTGGTTGGACATTGTCCTGGACACTACTTGAGTTGAGAACGGAGTAACTCTTTTGGAACAGTAGATCTAGCAGGGACAACAAGACATTAGAGGATCTATACCTCACTGCGATAGAGAGCAGGGGGTAACTTTGGTATGTAAATATAAAATACAACCTTAGTACTGTGTACTCATGTCTATTAAATGTATTAATTGTCCTAGGTATAGGGATCTTGGTGTTTATTGAGGGTAAATAAAGGGATGTATGACGTTACAACGCATACTTTTACTCCGCAGACCATTACAACGCGACTTTTACTCCGCATACCGTTACAACGCATAGCGCCTTGGGGCGCTGGATAGTGGTAAGTATAATTTACTATTCTAACTCCAGTCCCCGTGGACCCTAGGGAAGGTGTTGGATAGTAAATTATACTTATTACCTATCCTAGAGCGCCCCCCAGCGCAATGCGTTGTAATGGTATGCGGAGTAATGGTCGCGTTGTAATGGTAGTGCGGAGTAAAAAATGCGTTGTAACAGGTGTATACCAAATAAAGAGTACCTTTGAAAATGCAAATCAGTGCATATTCAACTGTGCCATGTGGCACACATACATGCCCTTAGGGCATGTATGTGTGCCGCATCTGCACACAAGCACGATTCAGGGGTGCAACAGGGTGTCAAAGTGACACCCTGCCACCCTTGACTGTGTTCCCCCTTTTACCGAATCGGTATTTACGGATTCGGTAAATTCCATTCATTCCTATGGGCCTGGAGGCCTATAGGGATGAATGGGAAATACCGAATCAGTAAATACCGATTCGGTATTTACCGAATCTCACCGATTCGGTAAAAAATACCGAATGATTACCTACATCCAATTTACCGACTCTAAAATACCGAATCGGTAAAATTCGGTATTTTAGAATCGGTAAATCTGGATTACCTTCATCTAGCCCTATATCTCCCCGTGCCTAAAAATGAATGAGTCCGTCTGTAATGCGACTGGTACTCGTGTAAAGCGCTCTGATACCTTCGGTTCGAGTTTGCACTATATAAAACTGCAACAACAAAAATGTCTGTTCAGTGCATACGAACCGAACCCTGGGATGCAGGGCAATGCATACAATGATGCTGGAACAATTTTCAGAGTGTGGGTGCTGCCGTCAATGTTACGTCACTGAAGTCATAGGAATTGTGAAAAATCCAAGTGTTGCACAAATACCAAGTGTTGCAAATGAGCCCCACCCATTCTGCCTGAGCGTGGTTAGGAAGCAGTCGGTGTGTTGTTAAAGGTTTATGAAGCGTGGCAAATACCCAAAGGGCAATTCTAGCGCTAAACAGGATTCCAGCAGGACTTTATGTTGTGTTAAGGTTTATGGTGCGGGGTAATGTGGATTTTTGCAATGGTGCATTGTTGAGCACAGTGTCCTGAATATATAACTAAAGAATGGAGTGATAGAGTACTGCCATTAAACATTTTTCATTGAAATGACCGCTAAACTCGCATCACACATGTAGATTTACAGCTAAACCTATATCACATAGGAACGATAACACGTGGCAATCAGTTTTCAGTCAGTATTTCTCTCTTACGCATCACCCAAGTATAGGGTGCCCAGAATTTTAAAGCCAAAAACCAGGACATTTCACAAAGATGGAAGAAGGACTACAATTTTACTTCAAGGTGCGCACAGAATGACTTTGCCCCTCAGCAGAGAAGTACAGAAGGGCATTAAGAACATACATAAAATAGATTTTTTCAACCCAGTATTTTGCCTGTTAATGAAATTGCTTTCTTGAAACAACTACCAAATATCTCTGCTTTGTAAAACATTTTAAAAAATCACCTTCCGCCATTTTCAGATGACCCTCTCTAAAAACCGGGCCATGAGCGAAATTTCCTGAAATCTGCTGTACAGCAGGTGAAAAACCAGGACTTTCCTGGCAAATCTGGGACACCTGGTCACCCTACCCAAGTAAAGTGTCTTGGGGGCATATCAACAAGGTGGCGCTATAAAATTATCGCCGCTTTTGTGTCCGTTTTTGGACGAAAAGCGGTGATCATTTATCTTTTCATCAGCAAGGTCACGCTATAGCGTGAATCCTTGTCTTAGCGCCCTTTCCCGTAACGCCCACCTTTGCATCTCTAATGAGAATCGAAGTGGGCGTTCCATCCCAAAATAACTGGAGAAATGTCGCTAACCGACATTTCTTCAATCTTCAATGGGCACGCTAACAAGCATAGCGATAAGAAAAGTAGCGCTAACCTTGGTTATCGCTACTTTCCTTAGGCCTGATTTTCCTGTGACTAAACAATGTTAGCCAATGGGTGGTGGATTATAGGGCTGAGACCACTCAGCCCTATCAACAAGGATATATCCGTTTCCCATGGAACATCGCTGGAAAACCAGCGATGTTCCATGGAAAACATCGCTATCACAGGAATAATTATCGCCATTGCGCTATGCGTTGGTAATACAGCGCTAGCATGGCGATAATTATCTGCGATAGCCAGCGATAAAATTCCTCACGCTAAGGGCGGCCAGCGATAATTATAGCTGCCGCTTGTTGATATGCCCCTTGGTTTGTTATGCTCCTATTAAAATCTTAGTTTTCATCACACTACAAAATACAAAGAAATCCCCAACATGCCTCACTTCTTCCTATCTTGCTGCTGATACTTGTTTCATTATTTGTCTAGGTTTTTTTATTGATTACTCGAGGTCATACATATGCACTACAACAAGTACATTATCATAGTTATATTTGTGGTCTGAAAGTTTACAAGTAGTGTTGGTCGGTATTACAGCAAAATACAAGTATTGTCTGCATCGAGGCATAATCATATGGTTGGTATTTCTATTTCCTCTATTGATAGAGCACGTCAGGCCTAGAAAATCCCAGGCCCTTCCCCAATGTGACCCTCTAGCCCTGGGTCCTTCCCAATCAATGGCGTAACAATAGCCCCCGCAGTGCGAGGGGGCCCCCTCCAGCACTGTGCATGGGCGGCAGGCTCCTGGCCTGAGAGCTCATGACTAGTTCTGGAGCGTGGTGGCCCCCCTCCATGAATTTTGCAGGGGGATGGCTCAAGTTTCGTTACGGCACTGTCCTCAATGCACATAATTTTGTCATTCTCGGGTAGCATAGAGGGCAGCTTGGCCGTATCCGGCGCCAGAATGCCTACATCGCTGTGGCTATTCCCATGATTTCCCATGTCTCATTCTGCTAGATAAGCCCTAGGGGGCCCTATCTGTCTTTTAGTTGTGAGGTAATAGGGAGCATAAATACGTATGTTTTGATTTGATCGTTGCAGACTGTCAAGTCTTGAAGGCGGTCAGTAGCCCCAGGAGTGCAGCGTCGTCCCAAGTTCATTGCTACCATGCAGTTGGCCAAGATTAGTGCTTTTGCTATGAAACGTCTGGATCCCTTGGGAGTGTCCTTGATATAGCCCAGTAGTTTAGGAGTGGGTGGCCTGATAGTAATGGTCTGTCATTTGAGTCAACAGGGCCAGAACCGCCTCCCACTAAGCCCAAATAGAACGGCGTTCCCACGCCATGTGGGGGAGGCCCGCAAGCTCCTCTCCGCAGCGCGTGCAAGTATGAAAGCTGGTCGGGTCTATACAGTGTGGCAAGTTGGTGTACTATATGCTCTGTGTAAGTATTTGAAATGTAAGCATTTATGTTGGCAATTCATGGATATTCGTTACCATTTGCGCACAGAAATATTTGTATAGGTAATTTACAACTATTTAAGTTGTGGTTTGTTAGAAAACATTTGACCTCCCACAGCATTCCCTCAACAGCAAGATTGTCACTTAGTTCACATTACAACATTCACTTACCTTTCAGTTAGCAAAAGTAAAAGTAAACAGCAATCTCCAGTTAGCCCCTTAACTGATCTGGCCTCCCGATTTCCCCCGTCCCCTCTCTGAGGGGGGCCCGGCCAAGAATCTGGGCATCTGGTTTAATGAAGATTTGAGGTTCTCAGAGCAGATAAAAAGACTGACGGGAGCCTGCTTTGGGACCCTTAAATCTTTGGGCAGATTTTTTCCCTTACTGCCCCAACCGGCCAAAGAAACGGTCGCCAGAGCCCTTATACTGTCCCGCCTAGACTACGCCAACGCTCTCTATCTGGGCTCCCCCTCCTATTTGCTAAACAGGCTGCAGCTCATCCAAAATGCGGCGGCGAGACTTCTGATGGGCATTCCCAGACGCATTAGCATAAGATCCCAACTGGCTTCTCTTCATTGGCTGCCGGTGGCCCAAAGAGTTCAATTTAAGGCTCTGGTTCTCACTCACCGAGCACTACATGATACCGGCCCAGTCTATCTCAGGGAAAGAGTGTCGTTCCACGTGCCAAGCAGATACCTTAGATCTGCCTCCCAACGCCTGCTGGTAACACCGCGCTTTAGGTGCACCAGATTGGGCGGCCAATCATTCTCAGTTAGAGCGGCTACCCTCTGGAATGCCCTTCCGTTCAATCTCAGGGACACCAGAGACCTTAGCTGCTTCAAAAAGCTTCTTAAAACTCACCTCTTCAACCAAGCTTACTAAAATTATGCTGTGCTTTTTCATGTGATCTCTTTGTGGTTTTCGCGCCAGGATACTCAAGAGTAATTGTGCGCGTAATAAATACCCATATAACATTAAAAAAAAAGTGCTGCACACGTTCAGCAGCCGACGGCACCACTACCTCCGTAGTCGGCCGTTGAACGTTCGAACTGCAACTGCGCAATGGAACGTCCAGCACTGGAGCTGGACGTTCCATAGCAGCTATGAGGTTAAAATAATGCAACATTGAAACATATCTTTACAGGCCTATTTATTTCTCATTCCCCTCCTGACCTCCTGCAAGATTATTCTGAAGATACTGTTGCACCTCCTGCACCCCTACTTCCAGAGCCTCTGAATGCATATGCAATGTACAGATACCAGAGACTGAGGAAGAGAGTAAAGCATGCCTACTGCATATGACCAGAAGGAGAAGGAGCAAAAAAATGCATATGAAGAAGCTGGAATTCTCATCTAGATTTTCTAACCAAATTCTAGAATCCCAGGTCAGGTCGACTGAACCTTTTTCCCTGTCTTAAAAGCGTGGAGGAAAGATCTTTGTTATCATATCATTAACCAACATTGCAGTCCAATTTTAACATAAACTCGAAGAACCACTGACTACGAAGTGGAATTTTTAAGAATTTATTACATAGCCAAAAATAATTGGATGTACAAACATCTCAGCAAAAGATTCAGGAAATAAACCGGAACTAATACATACATGATCCTACGCAGGAGTCTCAGACGACTCAAGGTGAAAAGCAAAATGCATAACAAATGCACTATGGTGCAGCCAGCGCTGGCCACATCACAATTCTTTTTTTTTTTACTTTCAGCCATGCTCCATAGCTTCCCTGTGCTGTACAACATGGCTAAAAACATAGCCAAAGTATAAAATTTTTTTGTTTTATTGGGTGGTAAACAACACAGAGAAAGGGACATTGGGGGCAACAGGGACGGAGGGTGTAGGGGAAAATGCACCATGATACGGCCAGGGCTGACTGCGTCATAGCACTTTTTTTGGTTTATTGTGTGGCGGGAGTGGGAGGCAACACAGAGGAAGTGGGGTGAAGGTGGGAAGAGCAACAACAAGGACAGCAGGTGGGGTGAGAGGGAGATTAACAACATGGACATCAGGTGCAGTGGGAATGTGCGCTAAAGAGAGCAATAGCCCCCCTCCCTGAGCCAATAGTGGCCCCAGGGACATAAGGTTCATCCCTGAATAGAGCACTTGGCCCTTTAATATCATAGAGCGCAATAATATATTGGAGCATTCCATAATAATACCAGGTGTATTCCCATTGTTAGAAATGGGATTTCTGGTTGGCTAGGGAATGTTTCTAAGCCAGGCAGAAACCACCACTCTAGTCAGGGCCAGGGAGTTACACACCATAGATAACCCCTGCTCACTACCCTTGGTAGCTTGGCAGAGCAGTCAGGCTTATCCCAGAGGCAATGTGTAAAGCGCTTGTGCACCACACTCACATATCAGCAACATACTTGGCACGCCACAAAAGAAACTCCACACAAGGTTATATAAAAATAGCCTTTGTAGTATCATAAAACACATTAGAACACCATCATATATATATACAGTGTGCCGCCAGGCATTTGTCATGACTTTACAGGGATTACGTGAATTATTTGGCCAATCGGGCCTTTGTCACCAACAATACATCAGGCTGACCAGTAACTACTGGTAGGATTGCACTTAGTGTGAAGCACTAGACATAAAACCTCATCAGCAGTGCACCATAGTAAACACTTGCAGCTGTGCACACATCCAGGAATACCATGCGTACATCATGCCCCTCTTAGGCGTAGACTGCACAATATGTTATGCATAAACAACGTTATCAGCAGTGCAGTACTATGAACACTTGTAAGTTGTACACATTATTGGAATATCCTTCCGATGTCACCAAACCATATAGGGTGAGGTAGCCCTGCACACCTTCCTGGTAGGCTTCTAGGCCACCTGCCCACCTACAACCAAAATGTGGTAATCCCTGATCCCGATTGGGACCTCTGATGTGCCTCCGTTGAGGTTTCCCCTTTTATACCCCAAGATACTTGCATCAATGACCCAGCGCCCTCCCCAGGGTATGCACAGCACAGGGTGGTGTATGGCAGCACTCCAAGGCAGCGGGATGACTTTGCCGCACCCCTTGCAGCTACCAGTCACCAAGTAGCGGCCCGCGATGGGCTCAGAAAAATGGCAACTGCTGCAATCGGAAGAAGCAGTTACCGAAATCCAGCCAGCTTGCTCCGGTCCTTGACTTGCCCCCCCAGCAGGCCCTCACCTGCCTCAGCAGAAGCTCAAGTAGGCAGGATCCTACTGAGGCTGCTGCCCACAACTGTGTGGTGCAGTGGCGGAATCGGGATGGGCTGACTTGTGCATCCCGCGGTCTGTCTGGAACGCCGGCGGCCGGTACCCTGTTGTACCACCCGGAGGGTCGGGAAGTGGGAGTGGTTGTCGGCCACACACACAGAAAAGTCTCCATCGACTTTTGCTCCTCTCTGCTTTGGTCATTTAGGGCAGGGAGCCCCGCTTACAACCAGGCTCAGCCCCTCGGCCTATCACTCTTGCCTGGCTTCCGACGGCTCCCCCGTTGATATGGCAACCGGCTGGGAGGGGGAAAGGAGCCGCGCTCCCAGAAGCACCCAGCATTTTTCCCTCCACCACGGAGGAAAGTGCCACTGCGCTCTTCCAGCGCTTCTCATCAGATACACCACACCGGCAGAGCCCCCTGCTGTATCTCAACTGGCACACGCTACCCAGAGCTGGGCAGGCAACCTGCACTGCCACTTTTTCTGCCTCACGACGGCAGCACTCTCACTCGTGCTGGTAAGGGAGCAGAGTAAAAAGCGCTCCTCCCAAGATTCTGCAGTTTCTGCTTGGTGTAAATAAAGATGAAATGCTCGCCTGGCGCTAAATCCAAGAAGTCACACAGGGCAGAGCTGGGCACAGGCAGGCCAGCTCACAGAAGAATGGGAGTCCTCATGGCCACAAAGTAGGCAGCAGGTCAGTCACACGTGGTGGTCCCTCCTGTTCAGTTCCACTTCCAAGCAAGCTCCAGTCCAACTCAAATGGGGTCACAGCCCCAGTACTTATAGTGCATATGTCTTTGTTCTTCCTCTGGCACAGTGCTCTGAGCCCAGTCCAAACCAGTTCTGGGGGCACTTTACAAATGTAATTTCAGTGCAGAACACTCCCCATTCAAAGTGTAAGCCGTAGCTCCAGACACACCACAGGGGGGTGGAGCCATCCTTCGGGATCAAGTTTGCGCTATATAAAACGTTATAAATAAATAAATCACTGTGGAAGGCAGGCACTGCCTAGTCAGGTGCAGGTGACTTTTCCCACCACTCCAAATGCAGACCAGGCCTATTCAGCCTAGCGCTGACTCATCTGGACTCTCTGGAGCCACTGCACCTCCCCAGCCTCTGTCACTCCAAGGCCAGACAGTCAATACATAACAGGCAGGCACAAAGACACATAGCACACAGAAATGCCTACTTCTAAAAGCGGCATTTTTAAAATAGTGATAATAAATCTGCGAACACCAAGAAGCAGCATTTATTAGCACTATTTCAAACATACAAAACTTGATCACGCTACCCCTCTCATGTCAGGAATTACCACTGAAGCTCATATCAGGGAATCCCCAATGCATTCCTATGAGAGGGCAGCCTCACAGCAGTGAGAAACCAAAAAGGCTGTTTGTCACTACCAGGAGATGCTACACAGTTAAGGCACATGTCCTACCTTTTACCTACACACCACCCTGCCCATAGGGCTAGCTAGGGCCTACCTTAAGGGTGACTGAGATGTATTAACAGGAGAGTCACAGACCTGGCAACCATTTTATATGCCTGACTCACAGCGGCAGTAACTGCGCGCAAAGGGTACTGCAGTGGCAGAGGCCTGAGAAAGGTTTGAAAGGCTACTTTGTTGGGTGGCGCAAGCAGCATTGTAAGCCCATCAGAAGCATTTAATTTACCGCCCTGGGTGTATGAGATACCACTGTACAAGGGACCAAACGGGTGTAGACCAATCTTACCAAGTTTACCATAGAGACCACATGTACTTTAGCACTGATCAGCAGTGATAAAGTGCTCAGAGTCATAAAACCACCAACAACAGGTCAGAAAAAATTACAGGAGAAAGGCAAAAAGTTCTAGGATGACCCTGCAAAAGGGCCAAGCCCAACACCCATTAATACGAAAGTTAAAATATTGTGATATACAGTATGTGAGGTCCACAACTGGGGTTGTGACTCTGTAAAATCATTGTAGCACATCTTTGATTGTTTTGTGAAAAACACTAGAATAATCTAGATTAATTTTTGTTTAGAACAAGAGAAATTATTGTATTACTGAGGATTTTGTGAACAAAATGGATGTCAAAATGCTCTAAACGATAAACTATATAAAAGGGTGTGTGGTCTAGTTGTGGAAGGATCAAGGAAAGTAAAGAAGGAGATTGTATCTATATATGAAATGACTGATGCAAATGAGACCGGCTCAGTGGAAAGCGTCATGCCGAAACAAGACGGCTTCTAATTTGCTGCGCTTTCTTAAAAAAAAAATATTGCATAAATAAATGATTTGAAACCTTATTTGCTCATGAGGAGTGGATATCCCTCCCCCTCGCCCCCCACCCGGAATTGATGCTGCCGAATAGTTGCTGAGCAAGGAAGGAAGATCGGGGCAGACAACTAAGCCTGTGAGGCTTTCCGAAGGGGTTCTAGCATGAATTATTATAGTATAAATACATTGTCTACCCATGGGGTTTGTTGGATGCTGCATGCAACAAAAAAATGCAAAAATTTCTTGTAACAAAATACATGTCTGCAGGCTATAATATGGTGCAGTAACAATCCAACCATAAAAGGCTCTTGGTATTAAGATATGCATATAAAAAAAATATATAAAGCCTATTGCCTCTATTATCGCTTTTCATGATGATGAGATCAAACCTATGGCATCTGAAATAACGTTTCCCAAATAACCTTTCTCATTGGCTTGTCACCATAACCAACTCATATCTACTATATTTAGCATCCACTTTCCCACAATGCAACCATCCGGTATTACAAGGTAAAATTTCAAATATGTACAAAATGACATTTGTTAAAACAATATAAAATCCCCCCAAGAGGGTCAAATAAGGATTTTTATTGTGCAAGATGTCTAGCTCCTTGTTTGTTTGAGTGGGTCATCAACACCCTTACATACTACAGTACATAATACAGTAATCTGTGAGATTTCATATAACAAAATGCCTGCTTATGCCTGCTTGATGGTCCTTACAATAGAAACAGCCCATAGAATATCTGTAAAGGAATTAGAAGAAATTTCAGCATTGGAGAAAGAAATCCTGGACAATCAATTAATCACCGACTCCAAAGGACTACTGGAAAAAGTAGAAAAAGAAATTGGAGAGTTCAAGGATTTCACAGTAGCTCAAAAGAGCAACAAATTTGAATCAGATAAGAAGAATTTCTCCCTGGAGTCAGTCTACCCGTACTTAAGGAAAGAGTTTTATACCAACGCAGAATCAAGGAGATTCTTACAGGATAATCAAGGACGGTCACGCCGCAAGTTTATCTCATTTTCAGATACATCCTCCTCAGGGAGTGAATCAAACAACACAAATAGATCTTACCAAAATAGGCAAAGCAACCAATCAGAACAACAACAAAGACAACAACAAAATCAAAATCCTTTTTTAGGCCAGGGCCCACAGAAAGGGAGGGGTCGCACACGACCAGTGCAACCATGGGAAATGAGGACACGGTCCCGATTCTACAAGAATTAAACCTTCCCCCAATATTCAATTTATCTGGAAAAAGTTTAACAGAAGCGGAGACATCAATTCTTACAAAAGGTCTGGCCTTTGTTCCATCCAGACCAACAGACTATGTCAGAATGAAACTAGAGGTTCTAGAATTCTGTCGTAAAATTAGATTAAAAACATTCTTCTTGGAAACCATCGAGGACCGTCAACTAGAAGTGTCAGGTCTAAAGAATAAATCCACCTTCTGCCCAGCAGGGTCAAAGATACCTAAAGAAGTTATCACTTTCGAGCGCACAATCCTATCAGGAATTTCCACTTTTGAGAAAAAAAGAAGCTATGTGAAATACAATTTACCAAAAATAGAAAAAGACGCATTACTCGCATTAAAAAATGACAGATCAGTCGTCATAAAACAAGCAGATAAGGGGGGCGCGGTGGTAATCTGGGATGTTAATAAATACAAAACGGAAGTTCACCGTCAATTAAACGACACCACCTGTTATAGACGTATTACAAAGAATCCCACGATGGAATTCCAGAACCAACTTTTTCCAATCTTACAAAAAGGACACGACCAAGGGTTTGTTGGACCAAAGGAATTGGCATTTTTACAAAACAAAACCCCCAGAATCCCAGTATTTTATGTACTACCTAAAATACATAAAGATGAAAACAACCCACCCGGACGTCCAATTATATCTGGATGCGAATCCCTATTTGAACCGATAGCAAAATACATAGATTTCTTTTTAAAACCATTTATCGAACTAGTGCCAGCCCACCTGAAGGACACAACTGCCTTCCTCCGAAAGATTGAGACCGTACAATTTGACCAAAACCAACAACTCATGGTCACATTAGACGTCGTCTCACTGTATACCCAAATTCCCCAAGACCAAGCCATAGAGACATTGACATTCTTTTTGGACCAACGAGATAGACCGTTCCAAGTGCCGACGGAATTCTTAGTTGAATTGGCAACAATGGCCTTACAAAAAAACTTCTTTACATTTGACTCTGAATTTTTTCTACAGGTAAAAGGAGTAGCTATGGGGTGTCCTTTTGCCCCCGAATTAGCGGTATTGTTTATGGGGTTATATGAACAAAAATTCATTTACAATGACAACCCTTTTAAAGAGCTGATCTCCCATTACATGAGATACATCGATGATGTATTCCTCATCTGGACTGGCAGCCCTGAGAGCCTAAATGATTTTGTTAACTGGTTGAACGCACGAAGCAACGACATCAAGTTCAGTTGCACATCATCTAATACATCAATCACATTTTTGGATGTTAAAGTAGAACCATCAGAAGGAGCACTTGCGACAACACTTTTCCGAAAGGCGACCGACAGGAATAAAGCTTTGCTTTATTCAAGTAACCACCCACGTGGCCTGAGGCAAAATTTTCCCTTCGGCCAATTCCTTACAGTACGTAGGAATTGTTCACGCAAGGAAGATTATTTCGAACATGCCAACCAACTCAGAGATAGACTCCTCCAACGAGGGTACCCCAGCAAGCTATTAAAAAACTCACTGAAGAGAGCTTGGTGGACGCCACGTGAATCTCTTCTGCAGAAAAAGCCCAAAAAGAAACAGAAACGGATAGTTTGCGTATCCACGTTTTGCCCGGCTTCAAATCAATTGAAGAAATTAATTACATCAAACTGGCACCTAATAAAAGGTTTACACGAGGACTTGAAAACACCACCGTTGTTTGCTCACAAGAAAGAAAAAAGTGTGGCGAATCACATTGTGAGAGCTGCCCTACCCAATGAGAAAGGCCCGACATTGAGGAGCATGTTCGGATTCCCACCCATCACCGGACACCACAAATGTGGATCATGTACTTGCTGTGAAGAGACAATTGAAGAGTCAGTATTCTCTTTTAACAACATTACTTGGAAACATGATACGTTCACAAACTGCAAGACTAAGAACGTTGTGTACGCAATAATATGCTCTTGCCCAAAGCTATATATAGGCAAAACTACGCAAGAAGTCAGGCAACGTATCACCCAACATAAGTCTAGGTTACGCAGGGAAGTAGAAAATGCACCATTGGTCAACCACTGGATCATCATGAAACATGACAAAACTAAGTTGAAGTGGACTGTAATCTCAAAAATTGAAAATGACCCAAGAGGTGGCAATATTGAATCAAGATTAAACCAAAGAGAAGCGCTGCTCATAATGAAATATGATGCAGCAGTGACCACACTGAACGAACTGTCTGAAATCTACAGACCCAACCCGTAAAAAAACTTCCGAAAAATCATGAAGACTACAATTCCCAGAATCCTCAGCTTCCTAGCCACTCCCCCAGTGAAGTAGTGGTAGAAGGCTCATTCAGTCTCTCCAGACCGAAGAGGAAGGAGCGAGAATCAGCGCGGCATATTTTCCTAAGCGGCATTGAAATAAATGGTAAGAATGGCGAACCACCGCTCCTCCGCGTCCTCAGTTCAACATCAGATAACGCGGATCCATTAAACGGCTCCCTCACGCTTCCCCTGTTGTCTCTTCCAGACTACGAACCACCTGCACCACGCCATCGTGAGTTCAGACTCCGGTAGGAGCAGCAGCCGAGTTTTTCATTAACACGGAGTATCACTCCGTTACGGGTAAGCAAACGCCCATGGTGACAAATATCGATCCAGTCACGATTTCATACGTTAGACAGTGAGCACTAACGGTCCTCCCCTCTGCCCCATTTTTTGCAGACTAAACACGACAGTGACAACCTTCCTAGAACAGGTAGGAGCATCACATCATGTAACCTTAACTAGATGAACGTGGTTGTTTAAATGTAGTACACTTATCGTTTCTTTTCCAACTTGTTCCAGCCCTTCCTCCTTTCCATCTTTTCTGCATCACGGAATACCTTTTTTGGAGCCATGACCCAAATTAGAGGTAGGCTGAGGCTGGGTTGTTTGTAGATAAGGTGTTGAACCCTTAGAACAGGAATTTATTGGTTTTGTTCCTTTCCCTTTCAGTTAATGTGAGGTCCTGAAGAGAACCCTGACAATTACAGGGCTCGAAACGCGTCGACCGACCAGGTCCCAGGTCATGTTCTAGAGTCCTCCCCAAGGAAACTCCTAGGGCAACACGATAAATGACTGCCTTGTTTTTCTTCTTTTTTGTCTAAAAAGTTAAAATTCAATCTGAAGTAGACTAAAAAACGGACTTTACATCTGTTGAACTTAAAAATTTTCTTTGACACTGGGACCAGTGTGTATGTTTTGTATGAATGGAAGGCCATGAATGAGTTGTATGGAAGTTGTTGAATTTTTTGTACATACCTAATCATTTGTATATTTTGTGTTGTTTGTATATATATGTACATAGAATGTTTTGTATTCCCATGCATAAAATTAAAAAATGATGCAGACCTAAAAAATTAGGCTATAAAAGAAACAAAATAAAAAACTGCAATTCATAAAGCAGGTGTGCATGTCTTTGTCATGTACACTATATAGTTGAATAGTGTTTATTTAACAAGTATTCCAGCACTGGCAAGTGTTAAGTTTATTGCGTAGTATATTGGTTCAGCCTTGCTGTAGTTAGGAGCCAAGACCCCTTCGGTTCCCTAAAATGCTTAAAAGCTTTAGCACAGCATAATAACAAGCAGTCTTTATAAGCCTATTGCCTAAAAACACATGTTTTTTCACAATAAGAAAGTCAGGCGTCTCCCAAATACTTTCACAATAAATAAGCCAGGCCTTCTACCTTTGTCATAACTTTTCATAATAAACCGATCAGGCTTATGACATCTGACATAATTTTTACCAGTGAAACAACCGGGCCTACATCCTTTTAATTGGCTTATACTATAAGTAAGGCCCCCCGTTTTCTGGTTTTACAGATTTTTACAGATGAATACAGACAGGAAACCATTTATTTTCCTGACTGTATTTATTTTTAAAAGTGGATAAAAATGGAAATTGGGTGCTCTTTGAGTGAATCTAAATACACTTTGCCATGACTGACAGGCCAATAACTGTGTCGATTGATAGGTAAGGGGGTTAAAAAAGAAAGGAATTTTAATAAAGAGGCTTAAACAGCAGTAGATATGCACAAGGCTGATACCAAAATGTGCATATTTTCATATAAGTGCATTGATTTATCTTCTGCATGTGTTCATATCACTGAAACCTGGCAGGCAGTCAAGCATGCCTGCATATTTATTGGTTAAATAAATGTGGAAATATATCAGTTTCAGCTTTATTTTTTTCGCAAACACAAATAAATATGGATAAATACAGATAAAGTTGACATAAAATAAATATGGATAAATACAGACGGAAATGTCCCCAATTTTTTTCCCATAAAACCGGGAGCCATAACTATAAGCAACTAGGGCCCAGGCACCCATCGGGCACACAGTCATAAAATTTGGAAAGGCAATTCCTAGAAGCCTATCAAGAATGATCACTGTGCAAGTAATATCTTCCCTGTTTGTCAAAAGCGGTACAAACACCAACACCCTTGCCTCCTACAGTAATCTGTGAGATTCTGTCTAACACAATAGGCTTTAATACAGAGTAATAACAATCTACCATTAAATGCCATTTGATTTTATCATATGTTTTTCACCAGGCACACTGCCTGTATCATAAAGTTTTATAATAAAAGTTTAAAGTCTTCTTTGCACCCCGCTCAAAAGCACTAATAATAAAAACAGAATTCCCAAAAATGTAAAATCAATTAAGGTAAAACGTGATTGACCGGGGAACATATTAATTTTATCATTGCTATATAAACCCTCTCCATAATAAACAAATGCAAGAATTGTATGAACTAAAGCATAATGTATGAAAAGTCAGAAGCAATCGCTGTGATAAACCTAGCAAAAATAGTACTATGGTGGGGGGAGGTCAATTTGGGCCAGATGTACAATGCATTTTTATGTCTGCAAACGTTTCAATTCATAGTTTGAAACTGAAAAAATCCTTTTTTCAATTTACTAATCCCATTTTAGGAGTCTATAACTTTTTTCTAACTCCTAAAGTAGTTTAGAAATGGATAATGAATCATTATTTGGAAGGGGCATGTTGAAGGCATCCAATCCAAATAGCAACTCTTATCCATATGTATCAATGGTTTAGGACCAAAGTAGCGTTGTAAACCATTGAATCAGTGCTCTAGTCTCAGGGTCATGGGTCCTAGCACAAGCAATGAAACTAGGCCCCCCAGCTGGCATTAAATACTTCTATAAATGAGATGAAGGGTGCCATCATGCTCCTGGACAACAACGTCACTGTAATTAAATGGGTCTCTCAGGGGCATATTACCAACAACTAGCGATAATTATCGCTATGTTGGCTTAGCGGCAATATTTTTATCGCCGTGGTGCGGTGATTTTTATCGCTTAGGAACCTTGCTATTATCAAGGTTTATCTCCTAAGCGATAAAAATCGGCCGAAATGCTTGAATATCGCTGAAAAGTCCGCGATATTCATGCATTACCGAGCTAATGCTCTTAGCCATGTTATCCACCTACCATTGGATAACATGGCTAAGAACTGCTCAGGGGCAGGTGTTAGCTTTTGGAGATATTCGCGCTTAGCGCGAATATCTCTAAAAGTTGGTAATAGGAGATAGCGATGTTAGCGACTGTTTCCAGTCGCTAACATCTTGGCACGCCCACTTTGCATGTCATTAGTGATAAATTCCACTGACATGTAAAGCGGGGCCCAAGATGGTCGCTATCTCCTACTAGCTGTCGCTAACTGGTGTTAGCGACAGCTAGGTAATAGGGAGATAATTTTATCTCCGCTTTCTTGGCTTTTAAAGCCAAAAAAGCGGAGATAAACCCCCTTGATAATATGCCCCGCAGTTCCTCGTTCTACTTGGCATTCTTTTGTGCCTCTCATATCATTCTTACATTTAATGCACTCCTCTCTATCCTCTTCCTCAGTCTCTCTCTTCCCTATCTTCTGTCTCTCACTCACCTGCATCTCCTTCCTTTCGTCTCTCTTTATTTCTGGTCACTTTCTGTTCCTTTTTCTTTGGACACTTTGGTCATCCTTATCTCTTGTCTCTTTCTTGTTCAACCATATTTTCTTCTCCCATTATGTCCCCTTTTCCTGTGTTCTTCCCTGTCCTTTTACCCTCTCCTTTTCTTTCATTCCTTTTCTCTCTCTTCTTTATTGTCCCTTATCCTTTACTCCCTCTGTGCCCCCTACACCCACCCAGAAAAGTAAACAGAACCAAACCCCTGGTATTCACTGTGTCAAAAACAAAAACAAATCAGAGCAGGCAACTTCTGAAATAATATCAGTTGGTGCAGGGCAGACTGGACCCCCATCCACTTCTGGGCCCTGGTGCATTGCACCTGCTGCGCAATGGTAGCTACACAGTTGGGGTGGAAACCCATTCACAAAAAAGGGGAAGGGCTATCCTTGATATCCTTCACCCCTTGTAAATGTTTTAAAACGTTTGTTGGGGAGTAAGTAGTGGTCCAACATCTACTCTCAAACACACTTTTAAACACTCTATGATTTTTTAAATGTAAAAGCAGTCCTGTTTACTGTAATGAAAATGCACCACATTTAAAGAAAATTATTTTAAAAGCGAACACAAACATGGCTGTCTGCTCACCTCCAAAAGGCCACCATGCTTGTCACGACAATCATTCGTAGTGAGTCACAATTTCCGACCTACTTCATGATTATTGATGTTGTAGGCTGTATTACAAGCCAGTACAATTTGAAATTTTAGACTCAAACTATTAGTACATAGGTCGGTTCTGAAAATTTCACACTAGTCAAAAATTACTATTAAGGGTGTGCATGACCATTTCTGTCTGTGTCTATTTGGTGGTGGTCTTTAGAAGACACGTACAGGCAGACACGTTTAAAATGTATACTACGTTCAAGTGGAGCCAAGGCAAAGGTTTTGTTGCTGCAGATACATGGTCAAATGTCTTTAAGCCTTAGGCCTATCAGGCTCCAACATTGTGTGCTTTTTGAAAAACATTGCAAAAAGAATAATCAATCTTGTAGTGATGACTGCACCAGCAATCATAGCCTGAATACAGGTACAGAACATGTAGGCTAGAGATAACCCTTCTGAGCCATAGATGTTTTCAGACAGAGCACTTACTTGAGGGCCCAAGGCCAATTACCAAACATCCGCAGGAAAGGAGAAAGGGTCACAGCTGAGGAGTTTTTAATGATGTGAAAGATACCATGAGGGTAGGTATGGGAAGGAAAATGTCTGACCACAACAAAGATGCAAGAAAGCGAATACACTGTGTGACTGGGACTGGGAAAGCACTCAACAAAATGCACTGTTGCCAGGTGATGTATTGTCTCCAATCAATTACTTAACCCATTGGGTGCGTAGGACAGGCCCTGGCCGTCCGACGTCACAATGGGTGTGTGCGGAGGAAGGCCAGGGGCTGTCCGATACACACCCACTCATTAATTCACCCACACCGCAGCGGAATTTGCGCCACGGTCAACGGGTTAAATGCCGACTTAGTCAACATTCACCTGGAAGACAAAGCATCAGGGCCCTAGATGCCATTTTGGAGAGGTCTGTTCACTTAGTGTCTTTTAAAGCTGCCATCTTGAAATGGGCTGCACATCAGCTGGGACATTGACCCTGAAGTTTCAGCTGCCATGTCACACCCAGCGTCAACAGCCTCCAGTCACGTTCCTGTCCAAGAGAAGGCCCAGTGATAAAGCATGCCATGACAAGTGGGTAAGAGCTTTCTTCCCCAAAAAATCTTCTCCATGATCTTATATCCATTTGAAGTTGGATGTTATGGCCACCATATTCCTAAATGTAGGGGGTCATTATTTGGGAGCATGTATAGCCAGTAATATTCCTCCCTATCCGCTTTGGTTGTGGACAAAAATAAATAACATAACAGAGAATTGAATAATTCAAATATAAAAAATAATATTAAATTAATTCTAAACTTATATATGTGCATGTGTTAAATACGTTTTATATAATTATTTTCTGAATGTAATATCAACATAATTTAAAAATAATACTACATTAAACTTTTCTAGAAAACATTTAATGATTTTAAAATTAATTAAACATATTTTTTAATAAGTTTATTGAATATTAAATATAAATAGCAATTTTAGCGAGGGCGAGTAATTCATTTTAAATCATTGTTCAAAATGTCCCTAAACTTTGCCATAGGTAGATCTCCATCTCCATTGCAGAGGTCTGACACCGAATGGTGGAACAAAAAATACTGTCATAATGTTATTTACAGTCATTTTATTGAGATAAAATCAATTCTAGGAGGCTTCCTCTTGTATGTCGACAGCTAGGTGTAACTCTCCACTCGGAAATAGTGAATAGCAAAAACATGGAGTTACACTGAAGAGAAGGAGTAGTTATACTTATGTAGTAATCCACGCAAATACTTTAAATACATTTCTGAAGTATCTTTAATGGAGTACAAGATATCTGCTGCAACCATCAGCAGTCTCACCAAGTACTGGTTTACATTAGAACATTCACTGCGATGCAGTTCCACTGCATCATGACTGCATCATACAATTCTAAACAATACTACACATCTTCCCCCCTATGGAATCTAACAGAAAAAAAAGTAAGAAAACATTAGAGAAATAATAAGTCTATATATATAAAAAAAACATTTTGCAAGAAAATATTTACAAAATACAAATGCATATATAAAACAATACATTACAGATGAGATACTTTGCACAAACTACCAAAACTCCATTTCTTGCCATCCTCTAGTTCAGCCACAGAACCTTTAACAGAAACTACTTTATGCAGCTGAGAAAACCTACTGTCCCCTTTTCCTGTGTTCTTCCCTGTCCTTTTACCCTCTCCTTTTCTTTCATTCCTTTTCTCTCTCTTCTTTATTGTCCCTTATCCTTTACTCCCTCTGTGCCCCCTACACCCACCCAGAAAAGTAAACAGAACCAAACCCCTGGTATTCACTGTGTCAAAAACAAAAACAAATCAGAGCAGGCAACTTCTGAAATAATATCAGTTGGTGCAGGGCAGACTGGACCCCCATCCACTTCTGGGCCCTGGTGCATTGCACCTGCTGCGCAATGGTAGCTACACAGTTGGGGTGGAAACCCATTCACAAAAAAGGGGAAGGGCTATCCTTGATATCCTTCACCCCTTGTAAATGTTTTAAAACGTTTGTTGGGGAGTAAGTAGTGGTCCAACATCTACTCTCAAACACACTTTTAAACACTCTATGATTTTTTAAATGTAAAAGCAGTCCTGTTTACTGTAATGAAAATGCACCACATTTAAAGAAAATGATTTTAAAAGCGAACACAAACATGGCTGTCTGCTCACCTCCAAAAGGCCACCATGCTTGTCACGACAATCATTCGTAGTGAGTCACAATTTCCGACCTACTTCATGATTATTGATGTTGTAGGCTGTATTACAAGCCAGTACAATTTGAAATTTTAGACTCAAACTATTAGTACATAGGTCGGTTCTGAAAATTTCACACGAGTCAAAAATTACTATTAAGGGTGTGCATGACCATTTCTGTCTGTGTCTATTTGGTGGTGGTCTTTAGAAGACACGTACAGGCAGACACGTTTAAAATGTATACTACGTTCAAGTGGAGCCAAGGCAAAGGTTTTGTTGCTGCAGATACATGGTCAAATGTCTTTAAGCCTTAGGCCTATCAGGCTCCAACATTGTGTGCTTTTTGAAAAACATTGCAAAAAGAATAATCAATCTTGTAGTGATGACTGCACCAGCAATCATAGCCTGAATACAGGTACAGAACATGTAGGCTAGAGATAACCCTTCTGAGCCATAGATGTTTTCAGACAGAGCACTTACTTGAGGGCCCAAGGCCAATTACCAAACATCCGCAGGAAAGGAGAAAGGGTCACAGCTGAGGAGTTTTTATTGATGTGAAAGATACCATGAGGGTAGGTATGGGAAGGAAAATGTCTGACCACAACAAAGATGCAAGAAAGCGAATACACTGTGTGACTGGGACTGGGAAAGCACTCAACAAAATGCACTGTTGCCAGGTGATGTATTGTCTCCAATCAATTACTTAACCCATTGGGTGCGTAGGACAGGCCCTGGCCGTCCGACGTCACGATGGGTGTGTGCGGAGGAAGGCCAGGGGCTGTCCGATACACACCCACTCATTAATTCACCCACACCGCAGCGGAATTTGCGCCGCGGTCAACGGGTTAAATGCCGACTTAGTCAACATTCACCTGGAAGACAAAGCATCAGGGCCCTAGATGCCATTTTGGAGAGGTCTGTTCACTTAGTGTCTTTTAAAGCTGCCATCTTGAAATGGGCTGCACATCAGCTGGGACATTGACCCTGAAGTTTCAGCTGCCATGTCACACCCAGCGTCAACAGCCTCCAGTCACGTTCCTGTCCAAGAGAAGGCCCAGTGATAAAGCATGCCATGACAAGTGGGTAAGAGCTTTCTTCCCCAAAAAATCTTCTCCATGATCTTATATCCATTTGAAGTTGGATGTTATGGCCACCATATTCCTAAATGTAGGGGGTCATTATTTGAGAGCATGTATAGCCAGTAATATTCCTCCCTATCCGCTTTGGTTGTGGACAAAAATAAATAACATAACAGAGAATTGAATAATTCAAATATAAAAAATAATATTAAATTAATTCTAAACTTATATATGTGCATGTGTTAAATACGTTTTATATAATTATTTTCTGAATGTAATATCAACATAATTTAAAAATAATACTACATTAAACTTTTCTAGAAAACATTTAATGATTTTAAAATTAATTAAACATATTTTTTAATAAGTTTATTGAATATTAAATATAAATAGCAATTTTAGCGAGGGCGAGTAATTCATTTTAAATCATTGTTCAAAATGTCCCTAAACTTTGCCATAGGTAGATCTCCATCTCCATTGCAGAGGTCTGACACCGAATGGTGGAACAAAAAATACTGTCATAATGTTATTTACAGTCATTTTATTGAGATAAAATCAATTCTAGGAGGCTTCCTCTTGTATGTCGACAGCTAGGTGTAACTCTCCACTCGGAAATAGTGAATAGCAAAAACATGGAGTTACACTGAAGAGAAGGAGTAGTTATACTTATGTAGTAATCCACGCAAATACTTTAAATACATTTCTGAAGTATCTTTAATGGAGTACAAGATATCTGCTGCAACCATCAGCAGTCTCACCAAGTACTGGTTTACATTAGAACATTCACTGCGATGCAGTTCCACTGCATCATGACTGCATCATACAATTCTAAACATTACTACACATCTTCCCCCCTATGGAATCTAACAGAAAAAAAAAAGTAAGAAAACATTAGAGAAATAATAAGTCTATATATATAAAAAAACATTTTGCAAGAAAATATTTACAAAATACAAATGCATATATAAAACAATACATTACAGATGAGATACTTTGCACAAACTACCAAAACTCCATTTCTTGCCATCCTCTAGTTCAGCCACAGAACCTTTAACAGAAACTACTTTATGCAGCTGAGAAAACCTACTTTCTCCCTTCCCCACAAAACTAAATGTTCTTACAACAACCCAATCACCTTCCACAAAGACCAACTCCTTAGCACATTTCCTATTATCAAATTCCTTCTTATTACGCCACTGACAGTCTTCAACTCTCGACCTCATCCTTTCCCTATCAACCCAAACCTGATTTTTTTCCTTCAACCACATCGGAGACTCCTTAGTACCCGGTTCTCTTCTCTTCAAAGCCACAAAAGGAGAAATTCCAGTTACGGAATGAGGCGTAATTCTATGACCCCACATCATTCCCCGTAATTCATCTTTCCATAATAATCCATTAGCCAAAGAAAGTTGAATACAATCCATTACAATTCTGTTCACCCTTTCTACAAGTCCATTGGCTTGTGGACGGAACAAAGCTACTCTCTCATGACTAATTCCAAGACTAAAAAGAAAACTAGTCATTTCCGAAGAAACTAACTGAACGCCATTATCAGTTCCAAGAGTTTTCGGCACCCCTTCTTCCAAGAAAACTTCTTTTAAAAATGCTATCACATTTGCAGTGCAGACTTGCCCCATTGATTTGCAAGTAAACCATTTACTATGGTAATCAACCAATACGAGTAAAAAACGATTATTGCTTCCCACCTTGTCAATCGGACCCAAAACATCCAAGCCTAATTTCTCCCAAGGTTTCATAGGTAATTCCACACATCTCAATGGAGGTTCTCTTGTATCCTTTACCTTATCACTATTGCTGCAAGCATGACAATCTCGCACAAGATCTTCCACATTCTTGTCCATCTCTGGCCACCAATAAGATTCCCTTAATCTTCGCTTTGTCAAACTCCTAACTAGGTGCCCTTCATGTAAAATTCTCAACAACTTTGACCTCAACAAAACCAGTGAAACTATCCTATTTCTTCTTATAATGTTGTCACCTTGCAAGCTAAGTTCTTCCTTAACCGACATGTATTGTTTATGAACTGTCCCTTCGCTAAATCAATTCCAAGAATTCATAATCAATTCTTTCACCTTCTTATATTCCTCATCCTTCTCCGTAGCTTCTCTCCACTCATCCTGACTAACAGCAAATTCACTGTCTACACTAACAACAAAATCCTCCAAAATTTCCACACAAGAATCATCTTCCACCGGCATTCTTGAGAAACAATCCGCAATAACATTTCTATTGCAACGCACATACTCCACCACACAATTGTAGTCTAAAACAGATAGCAACCACCTCGATATACGGGGAGTTACACTTCCATCTAAACCCATCCACCTTTAAAAACATGGACTAAAGTTTTATGATCCGTTTTCACAACAAAAGGCAACCCCCACAGATAATACCTAAAATGCGCTCTTCCCCAACAACACGCCAGTGCTTCTTTTTCTATAGTAGAATATGATTTTTCTGCACCCTGCAATCTGCGAGATGCAAACCCAATGATAGTTTCATTACTATCTGACACCTGTAATAGCACTGCCCCAAATCCAACATTACTCGCATCCGTGATCAAAACAGACTTTTTCTTAAAGTCAAAATGTCCTAATGACGGGGCATTGGAAAGACTATCCTTCACCTTAACAAACGCATCCTCACATTCAGCATTCCATTCAAACACCATTCCTTTTTTTTAAAGAAGCCTCATAGGTTCCACTAAATCAGCAAATTTAGGCACAAACCTAGAACAGTATTCAGCAAGACCTAAAAAGGACTTTAATTGTTCCTTATTAATAGGAGAAGGAGCATCTCTCACAACCTTCACAATACTACTCTTTGGTCTTATACCATCTGCTGAAATCGGATGACCCAAATAGTTGACCTGACTCAACCTTATTTGACACTTCTCCTTTTTGATTGTCAACCCACACTCGGAAATTCTACGCAACACTTCATCCATCAACTGATCATGTTCCTCAAATGAATTTCCCACAATCATGATGTTGTCTTGAAAACACAATACTCTGTCCATTCCCGTAAAAATATTTTGCACAATACATTGGAACACAGCTGAGGCTGACGTCAACCCGAACGGCATCCTACGATACCGAAATGCACCCAAAGGTGTCACAAATTATGTTAATGGACGTGACTCGGGATGTAAGTTCACCTGATGGTAAGCTGAGGACATGTCTAGGACACTGAATACACAACCCCCACCCATCCTACCTAGCATTTCTCCAATATTCGGTAAAGGTTGTCTATCCACCCAGATGTTTCGATTTAAATCTCTTAAATCAATACATAAACTAATTTTGTTTCCTTCTTTCGGTGCGACGACAATCGGAGATAACCATTCCGATGATCGGTTCTATAATCTTAGCCTCCAACAATTTATCTAATTCTTTGCTAAGTGGTTCTCTCATCATATGTGGTATTGTCCTAACCTTATGTACAACTGGTTTAGTATTTTGTTTCAAAATAATACGATGAGAAAATCCTTTCAACATACCCAAATTTTCAGAAAAAACATGTGAATGCTTTTCCATTAACATTTTTCCCCATTCATTGTTCATCTCCCCTTTAGAAGTCATATTTTCCACGTTTTGTTCCATAACCATTACTGGTTCCACAGCATTTGGATTGAGTACGATATTCAAATCTTTCTGATGACGCCATCCAAGTAAATTAGAAGAGGTGTGGCGCCGCGGCCAGGGCGACTGACTCCGGAATCTGGGGATCACGGTTCGATCCTCGGCACCGGCGGCAGATTAGCCCAGCACCATGTGACTCTGGGCAATAGCTTGCTTAATCTTCCCGACGGCACCCAGCGCCTAGAGACCCTAACGGGTGATTGTGCGCTTTACAAATGTGGATATTTTTATTATTATTATTATTATCCTTCTAGGGTAATATATACTCTTCCATAGACCCCATTATTTTTAAATACGATATTCATCCATTGCATTCCAAGAATATTAATTCTTGATCCACCATATCCTACAGCTCTCCCATCTGCTGGTAATAGATCTTTCATTTCACCATGCAATTTTTCTTGAAAAGTCTCTTTTGAAACCAAGGTAAAAAGACTACCAGAATCAGCCAAAAGACTTACTGTTCCTTTACCCAGAGTGATTTCGCAATGAGGTTTTTCCAGCTTTTCTGTACTTTCTCTCTTTACATTCGTGCAAACATTATCAATGTTATATGAAGTTCTGACGAGCTTCATAAATACACATTAATGGCTCAAAACACAGCCAATACGAGCCAATGTTTCAACGCAAATCATAATGATGATATATTAATAGTCTTGCACTGTTAATTCTTCATAGGAAGCGCATATAAGAAAAATCTTGATTTAACTTACAGAAGGATTGTTAATTTTCTTCTTCAATTGTAAATTTTCTTCTTCAGTAGTGCTAAATCAGTTTAGCATCGTTCCAGAGGTGATGGTTGAGCCATTTTCCTGTCCTCTGCACAGGTCCTCGTCGCCAATTTATGTAGTAATCCACGCAAATACTTTAAATACATTTCTGAAGTATCTTTAATGGAGTACAAGATATCTGCAGCAACCATCAGCAGTCTCACCAAGTACTGGTTTACAGTAGAACATTCACTGTGATGCAGTTCCACTGCATCATGACTGCATCATACAATTTTAAACATTAATACAACATGTTTATATTTTTGTGAATTCCGCCCCAAATTTGTGAGCGTTTTTGCGTAGCCTGAGTACAACAGTGGCAGTCTGTAATTTGCAGCAGGGCTGGTGAGAGCACACACTAACACACACTCACACGCGTAGACACATACTCCCACCCAGCACATATACACACACACATGCGTAGCATGTATGCGCACACAAATGCACGAACATTAATTCATACACACACCCAACGTTAAAGAGAAAAATTTACTGGCCCTCGGCAGTGATCTGGGATGGCGGTACAAAGCCTCTGTTGTTTCCTGGAGGCTTCGGAAGGAAGATCCCGCCACTTCTTCTCACTGACTGACATTTTCAAGCATCAGCCAATGAGAGGTGGACAGTCTGGTCCTTGTCGTGGGATGCAATCAGTGAGAGTTGACCCCACTTCTCTTTGTGACAAGCGTCACTGATGTGCACTTGTCCCTGGACACTTCAGGGCTGAAAACTGAAGGTCCAAGTCTATCAGTGATGCTCCCCTTTATCATGAAGGGGATGCTCACAGAAGCTTGCTGGGCTGAGGAGGTCAAGTCCACTGGGCTGTGAAATCTTCAGCTTGGTAAATTATCGGCTCAGACAGCCAGACACCTGTTCATTTAGCGCATGTACAGAATCTGGCTGCTTGACCAGAACATGAAGAGTGCCTGTCAGGCTGACCTTTCCTCAGCCTAACAGATACGTTTTCTGCATCTGAAAACGGTGAAAGGGCTGTTCCGTTCTATAGTATTGTGCCAGTGACGCACCTGGAGCGTGGATGGCCTTTGAACTGTGCCCCAATGTAGGGGTGTTATGGTGGTGCTCCCTGTAGTTTCCTGACTATTGGGTTTGTTCTGCACCATGTGGAGCAGAGTTAATAAATATGACCTCGGGCAGGTGTGAGATCATATGGGAGACCGGGTCTGGGCTGGGCATACCAAAACCTAAGTGTCAGCGTAATTTGGTCTACGCCTCCAGGCCCATTAATACCCACCTCAAATGTGTGCTGATGCTTATCTCCCGATAGTGCCGTAGTAAGTAGTACCACGACACAACATTGGCGACGAGGGGGTGTCTCCCCGCTGCCACTGGGACCGTGTGGCAGCTGCGGGCATGGTGAAAAAGTACGCGTTGCTCCTGCCATGTACCCGGTGCGACTCCAAGCAATCCGGCGTACACAGCGCTGCAGTCAGAGGCCACCCAATTCAGAATCCTGGAAGCTGGAGCCTCTGGATCTGGTCTGGCTATCCCAGCCAGAAGATATTCCCTGCTTTGGTGCCATGTGGATTCGGTGGTCGGCCGAAACAGTGTGGTGAACCGACCTCTGCTAGCCTCTGTGGCAGACTTGCTCTGGAGGGTGGCTGCATTCACAAGGAGTCAAGAAAAAAAGAAGTGGAACATACAGAGCCTAGAAGAAGTTCTTTATGGCTAATGTGCTCATGGCTTAGCGTGCTGGCTTGCAGTCCAGTTCAGTTGGGAGCTGCCCTTGGTGATTAGTGTATGACTCTGAAGACAGCTGACTGAGCTTACTGGACACAAGTATAAAAGAAAAAATAGAGGGTGACAGGGCAAAAGACAGTACAGGTGACACCCCATTCATACCACAACCATGGAGAATAAACACCAGTGGAGCCATTCACAGTCGAAGGCGCCCCGTCGGCACTAGCTCCTAAGTGGAAGGAATAGGTTGAGAGAGTGCTGCATTTCTTTGAAGCCACCAAAGTGGATAATGCACAAAAGAGAGCACTGATTCTTCATTTAGGGGAAGAGACATTTATAAAATATCTAAGGCCATTAATGAAGCGGCCCCCAGGATACATCTCACCCTCATAGCGGCTCTCACTGCGCATTTCAAACCAGTGGTAAACCAGGACTAATAGAGATTTGTGGTTTATCAAGCGAGGCAGCAAGCTGACGAATCTATTGATGTTTTTCATGCGCACCTAAAGGAACTTGCCAGCACATGTGGGCTTAACAATGAAAATGAGGAAATAAAAAGGCAGATCATCCAGGGGTGGCCTCAGCAAAATTTTGCGAGTGGATTCTAGAAGAGTTGAAAATCCCTAGCGAACATTCTAATGCTGGGCAGGACCAAGGAACTCTCCAGAGCCCACGCAGCTCACATTGAAGTGGCTTTACAGACCCGATGAAGACCGAACCAGTTAGTGATATCTCACCAAACCCCATGGCAGGAGATATTTGTTGAGGGTCATTGAACTATGCCCCCAATGTAGGGGTGTTATGGTGGTGCTCAGTGTGAGTTTCCTGACTGTTGTTTCGTTCTGCACCATGTGGAGTAGAGTTAATAAATATGACCCCGGCTGGGTGTGAGGTCATTTGAGAGCCTGGGGCTGAGCATACAAAAGCCAGTGCATCACCATTAACATTCTCCCAGAAGTGAGAGAGGGCAGCGATATGGATAATGAATAAACAGAGGAACATACCATCCAGTCTGTATTTATCATTGACACCAATCCTCAAACCTCACAGCACCTGCCACAATGCCAGATACGTGTGGGAGATCATTTCACCACTGCCGTGGTAGATACCGGGGAACCCATCAATATCATGTCTGCTGAAGCCACTGTACTTTGAAACCCGTCTCAAAACTGCATCCCTCAACAATTAAGGTGTTCGCCAAGATAGACCTCTGGTGATGCGTGGAAAATTCAAGGCGGCCATAACTTATGGATCCCACTCGGTGGAGTCTCAGGTATATGTTCCCGAAGAAGGCCACTGCCTGCTCTTAGGCTGTAGGGCGGCTGAAGATCTTGGCATTGTGCCCTTTGCTTTTGGGATACATCAGGAGGCTATCACTCAAATTCTGGAGGAATTCCCTATAGTCTTTGAAGGAATTGGGTGCCTGAAGGGCAAAGAGATCCACCTCCATATCGACCAGTCTGTGTGGCCCATAGCCCTCCGTCATTGGTGTATTGAATTTCATCTGAGACCCCTGGTGGAGAAAGAATTGGACTAGCTTGAGGTGGTAGGCATCATTGAAAGAGTAACAGCGCCAACACCTTGGGTAGCGCCAATTGTGGTGACTCGTAAACCCAAACAGCCTGGTAAGGTGTGAATATGTGTAGACATGTGCATGCCAAATGTTGCAATCAAAAGGGAACAACATGTTACGCCAACAATTGACAACCGGATTGGTGGAGTTAGCAGAGGCAGCTGGTTTTCGAAACTGGATTTGCATTCAGTATATTACCAGCTAGTGCTGTATGAGGAATCCCGCTACATTACAACTTTCCCAACACCTGTAGGCCTGTGGTGCTACAAACGTTTGAGATTTGTAACCTCCAGTGTGGCCGAAGTGTTTTAGAACACTTTTCAGGAACTTCTGGTTGACCTCCCTTGCGTCATTATTGTCAGCTATGATATTTTAATCTATGCTAAAACTGTTCCCAAACATAATGTGAGGTTGAGAAAGGTGCGGGAGAGGATTCAGGAGTCAGGTCTGACGCTCCACTGCAACAAGTGCAAGTTCTTATAGCAGAAGTTATACTTCTTTGGATATGTATTCTCGTCGAAAGTAGTGAATCCGGATCCGGACAAAGTCCGAGCTATCAAGAAGGTCCTGCTCCTGCACTGTGACGAAGGTGCACAGTTATTTAGGTATGGTCAATTATTGTGGCCGTTTTATCAGAGATCTCACTTCCTTGACCCAGCCCTATGCAAACTCACCAAAATGTCCATCCCCTGGTCATGGGGCCTTGAGTGAGAAGCGGATTTCCAAGCAACTAAGGACGCTCTTTCATCTAACACCAAGTTGGTCTACTTTGACCCTCGTGAGGATACCTTGATAGCTGTGGATGCTGGCCCAAAAGGATTAGTGCCGTACTGATGCAGCGAGTATGATGAGTGGGTCCCAGTGGTGTTCGCAAGTCGCTCTTTGCCTAGTAGTGAGGAGAGATATTCTCAAATTGAGAAAGAGGCAATGGCCATCCACTGGGGATGTCGCCACTTTCACCTTTATGTATACGGAAACCCATTCACCGCGAGAACAGATCACAAGCTGCTAATTCCTTTATTCAAGGGTACAGCCGCTAAGTCACCTACGCGAATTGAAAAGTGGATGCTCCAGCTCAAGAATTACAATGTCAGGTGGAGTACCACCCTGCATCTCACAACCCAGCTAACTTTTTGTCTCAACACTCTTGGGCGGCCACTCCTGAGGAGGAAGTGGATAATGATGAAACTGAAGAATATGTCCGGTATGTGACAGCCCAATCTTGTCCCATTCCACTTTCAATGGACATTCTATGGCAAACTACCAGCCAGGATAAAAGACTTCAGAAAAATCTTGAAACAGTGAAGGCTAACCATGGCACACCTTCAAGAAGAATTGGGCTCTGCTTACCCCTGAGTCTTTGAGAGCTTATATCACATTCATCAGGAGCTGAGTGCTGACCCAAATGGGTGCCTTTTGAGAGGACATCGCCTTGTCATACCCACTGCCATTACGGACATGGTTATCCAACTTGCCCATGCTAGACATCAGGGTATGGTCAAAACCAAGAATCTATTGCAAACCAAAGTATGGTTTCCCTTGCTCGGTGAAAAGATTGAGGAGGAAGTCAGACTCTGTTCCTGATGCCAGGTATCTGGGTAGGCCAATACCCCTACTTCAGTAGTGACCGAGAAGGAATCCCCCACGTCCGAGGGTGGGCACCAGTCTCGATTTTGGAAGCCTCCCAGATGGGAGACATACTTTGTAATGATTGATGACTACTCAAAATATCTGGAGGTAGAGATCCTATCCTCTCTGAGTGTCAGCGATGGGCTACCTAAATTGAAGAAGGTTATGTCCACCCATGGCTTGATCAAAGAACAGCAAACTGACAATGCCCTCCCTTCCAAGGGCAGGAGATGGCATCCTATCTAGCCTCCCTGGGGATCACTCACAAGAAGATTACCCCACGGTGGCCCCAGGAGAACAGGGAGGCCAAAAGATGTATGAGAACTCTGAAGAAGTCATTCGGATTGCCTCCGTGAGTCACCAACCTTTGGAACTTGCAATTTACTCTTTCCTTGGAGACTATTGCAAGACTTATCACTCTACCCCTGGTTGGGCCCCTGTGCACCTTTCCCTGGGCCGGTTAATTGTGGATTCCATTCCTCACCATCCAGGATGTATTACGGATCCAGTTGATAATCGCCTTGTCTATGGTAGGCATCAGAAATCCAGTGAGCAAGCAGGCCAGCGTCAATGAGCCAAGGCGACTGACTTACAAGTGGGCGATTTGGTGCTTGTCCAAGATCGATGTCCTAGCAGGAAATGCATGTTGCCGTTTGAGCGTAACCCCTGGACCATCATCTCCCTGCATGGCACCCGTGTCACCGTACAATGGGGACAAGAAACACTCACTCTGAACATTTCAGCTTTCAAGCGTTTTCATCAGCGACAAGAACATTTTCTAAAGGGGATGATGTACACCCCGCCTTGGAGGAACAGGATGAGAGTGTTAAAGTTGACTATCCACAAGGGGCACCGTTGGAGTCGAGTGCTGATGTACCGGAGGTTTCCAGTGGTGCTGAGGTCCCTGTGAGGAGGTCCCCTGCCAGGTTCTCTAGTTTACAGACTAGTCACAATAACTGTACTCTGTACGGTCTAAGGAGCAATCCTATGCCGTCTACAAGACTGAGGGATCATCTGGTGTAGGAATTTATATGGATTGTGACCAGGAGTCAGCACCAAAGAGGTCACTGAGAGGTACTGAATGTGGGGCTGAGGGGCCGCCTGCTTTCCTGGAGTGTCGCCGGGGTAGTGTACCCGGGGCTGCTTGGGCCGCAGTATTGAGGAGCTGGAGAGGTGGAAGTGGCGCCGGCGCAGAATAAAGGCGGACGTGGATGTCAGTGACCCTCTCCTCTGTAACCAGCAGCCCGTATGACCCTGGCTGGGGGTACCACGGATCACGAGACGCTCAACGGCCGTGTTGGGTAGCGATGGCCCAAACCTAAAGCAGAGAGGCGACTCCGGGGAGACTGCAGTATGTGAAAGTGCTGGAGGAGGCTACACCAGGGCTGAGGGAGATAACGCAGTGCTGGAGAGGCAGCCAGTCTTGCAGAGCTGACGCTACATCTTACCCCACGGTTTGCCCCGCGAGGATGCCGCAGCGGTGGGTGAACAGGAACCGGGCAGTGGTACGACGAGGAGACCCACCGTATTATATTCTTGAGGCAGGGAAACTGTTGGCAAGGCAGAACTAGCAGAGCGGCACGGCTGCATGAGGCTGGGGCACTGAAGGCGAGGGAGTTCTGGACAGACTGGACTGCTAACCCACTGACGTTCAATCATATACAGGGCCAGCGATAGTGGGAAGCACTTGAAGAGTTGGCGCATCACATCAGCATCAACCAGGTGCGTTTAGGGATCTGTGCATGGGCAGCGGCTGACCGCATGAAAAATAGCAGAAGCAGAGGCAGTGTGGACTGCTTGGCGGCCTGAGTGTACTGCTGGGGCCGACTTGACAGGCAGGCGGCCCCTCAACCGTCACCTACCCCCCTGGACATTGGACAGTCAATTTCCTTCGCCCCCCCCCCTGCTGTTTCTCACTCCTCATGTCCCTTTTACCCTTACTCTCCTTACCCTCCCTTGCGCATATTAATCTTGTCTTATATGCTAGTTAAATGTGTTGAACTACCAATGTAACCCGTACCTGATCTAATCTAGAGACCTAGCCATCTGACTGATGCCCGATGGAGCTACCCTGTGAGCTAAAGGGGAGACTGGCTGTGGACTCCCTCCTCGACCATCACCAACCCAGTCGACCATTGAGCAGTTTTTCCCTTCGTCTCTTCATACCGGCTACTCCCTCTTCCTTCTCAATCCCCCTTTGCCCCTATCTGCTCTATTTCTCTCCCCTTCTCGCTCTTCAATTTGTTGCATATATGTATCTATACCCCCTTACCCTTCTTAGATCCATTTACTTCATCTTCTATCCTCCTGAAATGTTCTTCTAGTATTTGATGTAATCGTGTAACTGATGTAATTTTGTTATTTATGTTGAACCTTATGTTTACAACTCCTCCCCCCCCGTCCGCTGTACAGGCACCTTTCTGCCCAATCTGTCCCTTATCGGCCTCCATGATTGTGCCCCTTGCCAAATCACTCTCTCTCCCCTTGTTGGAGAGGGTTCCAGCAGTAGTGCCTCGGAGTCTCTGAGTCCCATCTGAGAGAGTCCACTGTGTTAGGGAACTCACACATAATGGAAATAGGACTTAATTGGCCTCCTTGAATGTGCCCCTTGCCAAAGCAATCCCTCTCCCCTTGTTGGGGAAGGATCCTAGCATTCCAGTCCTGGAATCTCAGATACCCCTCTGAGAGAGTCCACAGTGTTAAGGGATTCTTCACTTAGCGGAGGTCTGGGATAGTTCCCCTTTATCTCTGTATGGCACCTCTTGCCAAAAGCACTCCCTCTCCCCTTTTTGGGGAAGGATCCAGTATGTAGGCCTTGGAGTCTCAGAGACCCCTTTGAGAGAGTCCACTGCATAAAGGGAACCTCTCGCAACAGAGATGGGGAAATTATACCACTTCCCCTGGGATCACAACTTACTGGACTTTGGACGCAGCTTTGACGCGTCTACCGGTTTGTGTCCCCATCACCCTCCCCCCCTCTTTCCATGCTGTGTCTCTCACCCTCCCCTCCTCTTTCCCTCCTTCACTCTGTCTACCTCCCCTTCTCCTACCCCCTCCCCTGAATCTCTCCCCTTTCCTGCTTTTCCCTTACGTATATGTCATTATTGTCTATCTCACCCATACATGTAACTATGTTGCCATGCTCTAACAACAGTGTAACCTTTATAACAATGTAACCTGCAACTATGGTCTGATACTCCTGTAAAGCGCTCTGATACCTCCGGGTCTAGCCAGCGCTATATAAAACCTTTTTAAATAAATTTAAAAAAAAAAATGTCTGGTATCAAGTAATGTCTACCTCTTCAGGTATGTGACCTTAACGCATGGTGATGGTTTTTCTTGTGTTTGCGAATTCCAGGACGTATGAATCCCTGTTCAAAGTACAAATGAAATAGCACGCAAGAAAGAATTGGATCCACGGGATTCATTGCTATGAATCCCTGTTCAGTTGTGAAATTTATTCAGGATATGTTAAGAATGTTTCAGTTATTTCATTTTGTATTTTGGGGATAAATGTAATGTCGCGCCAGTGACGCAATTGGAGCGCCAAGGGTCATTGAACGCTGCCCCCATGTAGGGGTGTTATGGTGGATCTCCCTGCGAGTTTCCTGACTGTTGGTTCGTTCTGCACCTCATGGTGCGGAGTTACAAAATATGACCCCGGACAGGTGTGAGGTCCTATGGGAGTGTAACATGTTCCGCGCCCCTAGGCCCATTAATACCCACCTCGAATGTATGCCAATGCTCATATCCCGATAGTGGCGTAGCACCACGACACAACACCTTCCACCCTTAACAACGAGCTGCGGCTGCAGTACAATAGATGAAGAGAAGCAGCCATTTTACTGATAGTTTGACGTTATAATCCACTCTTTTCTGTAGTTTCAACACTTAAATAAATCCTTCGCCTGCCTGCTGTCTAGCCACCAGTAAATTCTCGCCGAAACTTTAGGCTAGCCCACAAAACAAGCGAGTTGAATCATGAAAACGAAGTCTGCTGTCTAAAATATCGAATATTATTACATTTTCATCATGTAATGTTTCTCGTAAAGTAAAGTTGCATGTGCCTTAAGCCATCAATCTCGGAAATGTGTCAACAAAGGGGAAGGGAATGTTTGCAACACTCTGAAAAGTGTGACAGGCTGCTAGAGTTTCAGCACTCGCAAGCCAAATATACTTAAGGAGGCTTTGAAGTTGCACGGCTCGGGCAGCACTTTTTGGCCACGATTCAGAGAACTCTTTAGGGATAACGGATGACTTTTACCTATTTAGTGAAAGTGGGAGGGGAGAAAACCTGAATTCCTTGTCCACTCGGTCTCTGGAGAGCCGAACTTGGCCTCCAGCCAGCTCTGTGCAATGTCAACATTGAATATTTGAACTCCCGGACTCCATTTAACAACTTACTAAATAAATAAACTCATTGTGTGTCTGTGTTTAAAATTATTTCACCTTGCTCTCTTTAAAAGCGGCAACAGTTCTCGGTACGGTGGCCCTGGGGGCTCACTTTCTCTGTAAACAAACACGAACGCGGTCGAACAATGTTACCGCTGTGGAGCTCATCTCTGTGTGGTGAAGGGGTTTCCGCAAAGAAAAGCTTTTTTAGAGCTGTTAGGTGTGATTTGATATCCAATCATGATTCCAAGCAGGGCTGCGTTCAAAAAGTCGTTGGGAATTTATAATTTCTCCGGCCGACCGTGCATGTGTTTGTGGTGTGTGTGCTTTTGTTTCGAGAAATTCAGTCATGTCTAGCCACTAAAGCATTTTCTTAGAGTTAACAGTGCTTGTTTTAAAAATATGTGGCAAATAGCGGATCGTTTCTTTAGAGAATACAGCCTTCAGCCTCATTTTATCTCCCTCTTGCTGGTTCTTTTCCAACCCTGCGGTCTCCTTTTGTCACTGATTTCTTTTTTTTCTTTCTTTTTTTATCCCTTTTGTGTCTTTTTCTCTCTTGCTCTAGGACAATTTTATGTTGAGGAAAAATATGTGCTGTTTCCTAAATGAATGCCAGTGGACTTCACCAGCAGCCACCAGCTCAAATGAGGCATTGGGGTATCCCCATTTCTGTTCTGTTTCCCAGTGCACATTTGGATTGGTACCTCTGCATGATACTGAATGGCTAAAAACCCTGATTCCATTGACAATTAGAGCAGCATTTGGAAATAGGGTGCATTTTTATGGCAAGGCACGGAGGCTATCATCACACAACTTAAATAAGAGCAGCAACAAAAGTCAGAATTTGGGAGGGCGCGGCACACCTTTAACACAGGATGTAGAGTTGCCCTACTGTAATTAGTTCTGGCACCCAAACCAAAAATGTAATTGGCAGGGACTGTTACACTATCACAGGAACCTGCCTCCTGGGTCTCAGGCCCCTCCCCGAGCAGGGGAAAGTAGGCACCAAATTTGCAGACCTATTACTAGTCTTAGCAATAGGTGCCATTACCATACACAGGAAATCCTCCGCGGTCCCAAACTTAAAACAATGGGAAGCAACTTGTTGTGTCCTATGTAGAAAGACACCAGGAGCCAGGAAGTATATTTAGGTCTTCTTTATTAAGTCTTCAGTTCAGGTTACATCTCTCTTGACTCCAGCCAGCCTAGTGTGGTACCAGCCCCACCAGGAGCAGCCTGCCTTGGTCCTCAGCCCATCTCTAACTGCCACATTCATCCCACTCAGACACCCAGGCATTCCACGCATCACAGGCACACCAACATTCTAAGACCAAGTCACACACTGGCTGAGCAGCTAGAGGCAGCAGGGTTAGAGTACATGTTATACTAGTAAGCAGGATATAACATTATCCCTTTTTCTTTAAACAAAAGGAAAAAGGAAACAAGAGAACTAAGCACAGGTAATCTAATGTAACGAATGTCAAAGATGCAGCAAATGGAGAAAGCATCAAAGAAGATAGAACCATAAAAACAAGAAAAATCCATAATGGTAAATAAACCAGGCATTAAGAAATGGTTACTATACGATGGATCTAGTCCCCAAAAACAGATCTTCTGTAAAATTATCCCAAAAATGTTCTCCAAAAATGATACTCCTGGTGCTCACAACTCACGTGGTCTCCGACATACTTGAAACGGAGAGTCACATGTAAACATCCCACGACGAGGATTGCGCAAGCTGTTCAATGACGACCGCAGGTAGAAGATAGTACTTTGTTAGGGGCGCATGACGTAGACCCAACGCGTGTGTAGCAGAGGTGGTTGGCAACGCGGCAGAAAACAGCACAAATCCTGCCATCCGCCAACCACAAGATGGCGGCACGCTTGTGGCGTTACGCCAGGTGGCTCCCGGCACATGAATGCTCCAAAACGCCCCTGAACAATGGTAAAGCGTCACAAAAGAACGATCTTGGAACTGTGCGGCATGGAGGAATCTGAGGTAAGGTTCCTCACGCTGTATGCAGCTCGCGCCTCTTCTTTTAAATTTTCAAAAGAGCAATTGAACTGACAACCGCTACACGTAATAAAAAACAAACAGATGAATGGCTCACCTCAAAGGCGCTGTAATAGTACAATTGGTGAATTTCCTCCGTATTGTGATGCATAAAAATGTCAGTGCTTAAACATAACTTCGGCTATAAAATGCCAAATGTAGTACAGCGTCGTGTGTAGACTACATGATCACCAGAACAGTGCACCAACAGCAATACTCTGCTAAACTTACACTTGCAGACTTTAGTGCAAGAGACGGTCACTGTGGTACTCTGCACCAAAGCAAACAGGCATCGTGGCAGTCTCCGCCAACCGTCCAGACAAGAAGGTTGACCCTCAATTCCTCAAACAACACTCCCAAAAGTAACACGCAAAAGAGATCATTGTACCCATGTAGACAGCATCAAACGTGTAGGATCCAAGGGGTACACAAAGACATAGAGCTGGCACCTGGCTTCAAGAATAGTCACGTCCCTCCTTTCTTCAAACATGCAGCTGCACAGTAGCACATAGTATCTTATAGATGTACAGTCTTTGGTAGAAATACTGGTCACAATAAATGTTAAAATTATTATCAGTCAAAAACGTTGTCCAACAGTGCTACTACTGAAGGGAGATCGTTGTGACAATACCTTTTCTAAATAGATCTCTGTAGTCTTGGAAGTACTTTAAATAACAGCTACTGTGAACAAAAATACTTTAAAATTGTCTTAATCTTAAAAGACACTGTAGACACATTTGTGCGATGTGGCTGGAACACCAACACCTGGTTGTAGCTACCCATTCAACTCACAAACACTTTTGTACGTTACCATGTGGCTGGAACACCAGATGTGGCTGTAGTTGAACTACTCCTCCAACTCACTGTTGCTTTTATATTGAAAATGTTGTGGCTGGAACACCAAAACCGGTCGTAGTTGAACTACTCCTCCAACTCACTGTAGCTGTAGTATTCCCAGGATGTAGTGTCAGTTGAAGGTGACACTGCTCGCTGTCCATTGGAAGGACACTGGTGAGGCTGGCGCTGGCTTGCCTGGAAATACCTTCTTTATACTTGTAGTTGCTTGTAGGATCTGGTATAGAGTCAAAATATCGAGTTTTTATTATCGACTAGACATAATATCAAGTAAAAAATATAGAATAGACATAATATCGACTAGACAGAATATAGACTACCAAAATATTGACTAGAAAATTTTAATATCGAATAAAATGGACATAATATCAAATCAAAAATATAGAATGGACATAATATCGACTAGACAGAATATAGACAACAACAATATCGAATTTAAGGTAAGTTAATAATAATTTTCAATATTTGTGTAATATAATTCTGTAGCGGGTTGTGGATTTATAGGGGAATAGGGTGGGAAGTAATTTAATCATAATTAATTAAATATGTTATTTTATTTATTGGTATTTATTTAAAATGATTTGTCAATTAATTATTAATCGGTAATTAATTAAAATATAATTGGTAATTAATTTTAATTGATTAATTGATAAATATGGTAATTATAGTAATTTATTTTCTGTAGTGCGTTGTGTGTTTATAGGGGAATAGCTTGGGAAGTAATTTAATTGTAAGTAATTACATTTTAAAAATATTTTTATTTGTGTCTAATTTTTAATTATTTTTATATTGTGAATTAATTTATTGGTAATTGGTAAATAATTAGTATTAGTAGGTAATTTGTATTATTTGTTAATTTTTATTTGTAATTTTAATTTATTAATTAATATATTTTATACAATTGGAAAATATTTTAATTAATTTGTAATTGGTATTAATATTTATGTTATTTATATTTATATATGAAGTATTTACTTTCCCTACTATTGCACTCACTGGAGTGGGAATAGTAATTTTTAACCCTACGCAATCCAACGCTCTCCCTACTGTTGCACTCTCTGGAGTAGGAATAGTAATTTTTACCCCTACGCTATCCAACGCTTTCCCTACTGTTGCACTCACTGGAGTGGGAATAGTAATTTTTACCCCTACGCTATCCAACGCTTTCCCTACTGTTGCACTCTCTGGAGTTGGAATAGTAATTTTTATCCCTACGCTATCCAACGCTTTCCCAACTGTTGCGCTCTCTGGAGTTGGAATAGTAACTTTTACCCCTACGCTATCCAACGCTTTCCCTACTGTTGCACTCACTGGAGTGGGAATAGTAATTTTTATCCCTACGCTATCCAATGCTTTTCCTACTGTTGCACTCTTTGGAGTGGGAATAGTAATTTTTACCCTACCGCTATCCAACGCTTTCCCTACTGTTGCACTCACTGGAGTGGGAATAGTAATTTTTACCCCTACGCTATCCAACGCTTTCCCTACTGTTGCACTCTCTGGAGTTGGAATAGTAATTTTTATCCCTACGTTATCCAACGCTTTCCCTACTGTTGCGCTCTCTGGAGTTGGAATAGTAACTTTTACCCCTACGCTATCCAACGCTTTCCCTTCTGTTGCACTCACTGGAGTGGGAATAGTAATTTATCCCTACGCTATCCAATGCTTTCCCTACTGTTGCACTCTTTGGAGTAGGAATAGTAATTTTTATCCCTACGCTATCCAACGCTTTCCCCACTGTTGCACTCACTGGAGTGGGAATCGTAATTTTTACCCCAACGCTATCCAACTCTTTCTCTACTGTTGCACTCTCTGAAGTGGGAATAGTTATTTTTACCCCTACGTTATCCAACGCTTTCCCTACTGTTGCACCCTTTGGAGTTGGAATAGTAATTTTTATCCCTACGCTATCCAACGCTTTCCCTACTGTTGCGCTCTCTGGAGTTGGAATAGTAATTTTTACCCCTACGCTATCCAACGCTTTCCCTACTGTTGCACTCACTGGAGTGGGAATAGTCATTTTTACCCCTACACTATCCAACTCTTTCTCTACTGTTGCACTCTGTGGAGTGGGAATAGTTATTTTTACCCCTACGCTATCCAATGCTTTCCCTACTGTTGCGCTCTCTGGAGTGGGAATAGTAAATTTTACCCCTACGCTATCCAACGCTTTCCCTACTGTTGCTATCTCTGGAGTGGTAATAGTAATTTTTACCCTCCCACTATCAAACGCTTGCCCTACTGTTGCACTCACTGGAGTGGGAATAGTAATTTTTACCCCTACACTATCCAATGCTTTCCCTACTGTTGCGCTCACTGGAGTGGGAATAGTAATTTTTACCGCTACGCTATCAAACGCTTTCCCTACTGTTGCGCTCTCTGGATTGGGAATAGTAATTTTTACCCCTACGCTATCCAACGCTTTCCCTACTGTTGCACTTTCTGGAGTGGGAATAGTAAATTTAACCCTCTCGCTATCCTATGGAAAAAATATTGTATATGTTTTGTTAATAATATGTATATATATATATATGTTTTAAAATAAAAACTTTTTTAA
Source organism: Lissotriton helveticus (assembly GCF_964261635.1). Taxonomy (NCBI): domain Eukaryota; kingdom Metazoa; phylum Chordata; class Amphibia; order Caudata; family Salamandridae; genus Lissotriton; species Lissotriton helveticus. The sequence goes on along the minus strand of NC_136072.1, from coordinate 158,199,661 downwards.
AGTTACATTAATTATTTATCAATTTTAAGTTTATTTAAGTATTTTAAGTCTGTTTACATTAATTATATTTATTATTATATTAGTTTTAAATTAATTTTAAGATATTTAAAAAATCAGATATTATGACTGTCTATATTTTTTCCTATCGATATTTTGGAGTCGATATTTTTGTACTTACCTGTTTGTAGATAGGAAGTCGATATTCTGGCATTCGATATTTTTACCTCGATATTTTGGCAAGTCGATATTTTGACTGTCGATATTCTGTCTGTGATCCGTAGGATCTCTTGGTATCTCATGTAGTTCCTTAGTTTCTTTGTTTCTTTGCTGTACCAAGAGTCTCTAGGGTTCAAGTCTGCCCGTCGCCAAAAATATGTTGTGTCCTATGTAGAAAGTCACCAGGAGCCAGGAAGTATATTTAGGTCTTCTTTATTAAGTCTTCAGTTCAGGTTACATCTCTCTTGACTCCAGCCAGCCTAGTGTGGTACCAGCCCCACCAGGAGCAGCCTGCCTAGGTCCTCAGCCCATCTCTAACTGCCACATTCATCCCACTCAAACACCCAGGCATTCCACGCATCACAGGCACACCAACATTCTAAGACCAAGTCACACTCTGACTGAGCAACTAGAGGCAGCACGGCTAGAGTACATGTTATACTAATAAGTAGGATATAACACGACTGTTACGCGTTTCATATCGGAGAAGCCCAGCTTTACAAAAAGAGGCACGTGGCCTCCGTAAATTCCCAATAGCCATAGAACGGGATGAATTATGTGTAGCTATAGCACAGAACTGAACTGATGACTTAGTGACACCCCCCACCGAAAGACAACAGGCAGTACACAACGTCTTCATCCTCCCAATCCAATGTTTTTCTTTATGTATGCCCACCACATTATTTTGACAGTTGCCTGGACCTTTGATGGGCAACATGTGGATACCAATGGATTCCCCTTACCCTTGCTTCCATGCACAAGGACATCCACCATTAGCATCCTCCCCCGTCACACACATAATACCTCCTGCTCCAGCAAAGACATAAGTTAATTGGATCACCATTATAGCCCTCTCCACACACCTTCTCCAGTGGGGAATTGTTTGTAATGTTTCTTATTGTTTATGGTCCTCAAATTGGATAAGAGGTTCATCTCTATTTGTTAGCTTTGGCAAATTCTGTTATAACTTCCTGTATGTCAACAAGAGGATAATCATCCCCAGTATTGGCATAGTTATGCCTGTGAAATGGAGATGGCATTCCACGGCCTCAACTGGACTAATATTGTGCACATTATGATTGTATAATTTTGTCTCTCTCCTCTGGATGCTGCCGGGTGTTGTTATTGAAATGCTACAAAGTCTACAGTACTCTTCCATTTTATACGTTGGAAAACCAATAATTGACATGTGATCTTTTCTCCACCAGTCCACCAAGAGTTATTACCAATGGTTTCCCGAATTGTACAATCCATGTCTTTCCTAAATGCGGCCTGGGATCATTTTGTTCATTATATTTGTGGAGGGTTGGCAACACTTTTTGTAATCCAAGCAGTGTGCAATCCAGCAACACAGTATCATCTGCAAATTGAAGATGTGGAATGTGGGCGGAACTCAGTTTAGGAAAAAATAATAATTTCCTTCCTAAGGGCGGGGAGCAGATCAGCAGTGTAGAGGTTAAATAGTAGTGGAGACAGTACACACCCATGTTTTATTCCTCTATTAATAATCATTTTTCCTGACACTCTACTGCCTGAACCAATCTTCATCATGACCCATGTATATGTGTGTAGCTTTCTGATGGCACAGGACAAAGGTTGGAGGATTACCCAGAATGATAATTCACTTCTTCAACAGAGAAGCTCTATTCATCCTGTCAAAAGCGATGCTGTAACCCTAGTGGAAGGCATACAAGACTATTCCTTGTTTTATGGCCCATTGTGGTGCAAAATTAGTTGCTAAGATGTTATCCACTGTCTCTGCAGCTTTTTGAAATGGTTTCTGTTGGAGCGGTAACATTTTGCTTCCTTTCCTCAAGCTCCTCTAATAATGTATCTGCAAATATTTTAGCATCACTATCCAACAATACTATTGCCCTAAAATTCTTGGAGAAACTCAGTCTACCCTTTTTTGTGTATAGGATTCATTATGGATCCCCTCCAAGTCCCTGCCATTAACTGAGACTCTTAATTCTGGAATTAAGTTGATATAAAGGATTCTTCCAGGAGTGTATGTTTGGTTCAAAGATTGGCATTTTTATGCCATTAAGGCTTGGTCCATTCATGCTTCCTGAGGGGATAGTACCCCCAATAATACTTCAACTGTAATACCCATCAACGTTTTACATACACTTTGCTTATTCTCCTCCACTACCTTCAAACCTGACGTACTATCTGTATATAGTAAGTTGTACTTTAGAACTATTTTAGCATGGTTTTATGTGATTAGTGGATCTGAGTACAAATCTCTAAGATAGATCCTCAATATTCTGTCATTAATGGTCTTAAGTGCTTGGGGTGGTTGATCTAGATTACGCATTAGCCACCAGAATCTTTTTGCGTCTTATTGTGCTGCTCAACTTTGTGATATCATGCCACGGGGTAGCTTTGAACGACAATTTTTGTTTCCTGCATTCCACAGGGAATTGTTTTAGGTGTAAGGAAACTAACTGTCTTGCATCACTGTGGGGTGATTCCCAAAGAGTTTTACACTATGTAAGCCAGACGTACTCTTGGAAAAGGTCATCATTTTCATCTGCATGTAAAGGAGATGATTGGTTCTTTTGCATGCCTTAATGTATGACAGGAAACTCCCACTTTTATCTTCTTCTGAGTGACAGACTCAAAGAGAACTGAAGAGGTTCATTTAAAGTTTGGTAGGATAGGGGAACTACCTTAAATTCGTGGTATACCACCTCACCTATTGACTGTCCCAACCGGATTGCAAGCACATTCAGAACTTTGGACATGCTGATCGACCACACTGATTGAACCATTGATTGGTGCATTCGCAGATACATCTTTTGACAAAGGCATTTGACCAGGCAATCCTGGATCTCCCAAATTATGGCATGTGGTCCTGACCCGGCAGCCCAGCAGACTGTCTGCAAGGATGCAAATGATCCTGTACACATATTTAGTTTGGGTGATTGAAACTGAGGTTATGTGAACTGATGTATTGCATAAAAGCATGTAGTTATGCTTCACTAAGTGTCAACAGACTATATTGTGAAAGGGGATTAGACTGTGTGGCAGAGCTTTGGTTAATGGATCGGTCAAATAGAAGACATTTGGTACTAGAACCTGAAACCATAAATAACTCTCAAGAATGCTGAAGAGTTGTACAATAAATATAATATATGATGATACACACCAATAGAAGTAAGGTACAAAAATATTACTTATTTTTCCTACCAACTGGTAAAACAGTGGTGCATTGGCACTACCTGTCATTACAGGCAAGAAAACAGCTAGCAGTGGCCCTCATTGGCTCACGACTGGACTACTGCAATGCGCTGTATGTGGGACTGAATAAAAGTCTACTGCAGCGCTTGCAAGTAGTCCAGAGCGCTGCTGCCAGGTTTGTTCTTGATCTTCCCAAACGTGCCTCAGCTACAGCGGCTAGAAAGCTGCTACATTGGCTTCCCGTGGAGTACCGTATCCATTTTAAGACCCTATGTATGACCTATAGGGCATTGGCTAAAAACAGTGCCACTGGTGTAGGATCCATCTTGTCCCGCCATACTCCTGTTAGGAACTTGCGCTCCTCGAGTAAACTGCTTCTGTCAGCCCCTCGTTTCAGGAGAGCGAAGTGGGGGGGGGTAGGGCTTTCTCCACCTTGGCGCCTAAATGGTGGAACTCCCTCCCTCTGGATTTAAGATCTTTACCCACTCTCCAGGCTTTCAGAAGTGCCCTGAAGACCCATCTCTTTGTGCAGGCCTATTTGTAATGGTGATATGCCTATGCTTATGATACATTTTGTTAGGCGCCTTGATACCTTCGGGTTATTGTTTTGCGCAGTATAAATTTTATTCAATTCAATTCAATTCAATTGGGCTTGTATTGTGTATAGTAAGGACCTTGCATGAAGATAAAAGTAATAGTCCTTCACGCCCACCCAGAGAGGGCAGTCCATGTCCAAAGTTTATGCAGCTACTGATGCTGGCGGCCAATGACTCCTGCAGATAGAACAATGTACGTGACCCACCAACTGTCTAAATTAACGTATCACTTCCAGGACACACTTGAGACTCCAGACTGGGTCATTGAGGGGCATATACAAAAGAATGCCTGTGGGCCACAGGTCCTATACCAGGCTCTCCAGTCGTCCAAGGATCTGAATAATTCAATATTGCAGAATTAAATCTGCCTGCGGAAGGCAATGCCCAAAAGTTTTGGTGAAAATCTTTTTTTCCATCTCAATGCTCCCATCTGGAATAAATAAACAATCCGGCTAGGCGGCTCCATGGCCACTGGATGACATGGATTTCTAAAGACATCCAATCGCTTCAACATCTCTTTCAGGATGAGCGGATTAAAAGTTTCTGAGCCCTTCGTGCAGAATTCAGTCTCCCAAGTTCACAGGTCTGGAACTATATGCAATTTGTTAGTTGCCTAGCCTAAAAAACCAGCCAAACCTTCGTGATGCCCTCACCGCCAACTTTCCATAACTACCTTGAAAGTGTGGTTCATACAAAGAACTGATCTCAGGCATTTACTCAGTGATAATCTCTGACCTGTACTCTAATCCAACACAAAATTCTTACAAGGGGTGCGGTCTTAAAAAAGCCAGAAGGCCTACAAAGACGGCAAATGGGCTGCATTGATGGCCCTCCATGAAAAACCCTTGTGTGAGGCGTCCCTAATGTTCACCTATGTCAAAGTACTGCATGGCTGGCATGTGCCTCCGTATAAACTGTATTGGGCACATATCGCCCGCACTCCAATTGCTGGCACTGTGGTAAACCGGATGCGGACATTATACATATCTTCTTGGCCTGTCCTTGCGTCGCCACTTATTGGATGGCGGTCTGAAAGGCGTTGCACACTGCATAGTCATTTACAGTCTACCCCTCACTTCAATGGGCACCATTGCCTGATACAACCACCATGGATGTATGACGGTACAACGCGTACTTTTACAATGCGTACCGTTACCACGCAACTTTTACAACGCAAGTCGTTACAACGACTTGCGTTGGGGGGCGCTGGATAGTAAATTTTTTAAATTACTATTCCAACTCCAGTCCCCATGGATAGTAGGGAAGGAGTTGGATAGTAAATAAATTATTTACTATCCTGGAGCGCCCCCCAGCGCAAGTCGTTGTTACGACTTTCGTTGTAATAGTTACGTGGTAACAGTACCGCGTTGTAAAAGTTTCGTTGTAAAGGATGTTCCCCGCCACCATCAGTAGCTTGACCTCTCATGACCATCGATGGATTGCATCCTCGTAGGCCACAGCAAAAATTTGTTTTCTTCAAAAATTGTAATCAAATGCTTCTCTCAGATTGCGGACTGGTACGAAGCCATGGTTTCACTTGCGGCCTTTGAAAGATGAATATACAATGCAAATGATCAGTTACTCGAATTTGACTGTATCTGGAACCCTTTTCTAGAATCCCTAACGGCAGACTCCCACCGGCGCTTTGCTTACCCCCCTTTCGCAGAAAACTGTAAATGTTTCTGTGACCTGCACCACATCCAAGCTGCAGTGCACCTCATGGAATTATACAGTTCTAACCTGTATGCTGTTATTACACGCTGTTTCGGTGACTGATTTCTCAATGTATGTGTCCATGTGGCGGGGGGGGGGGGGCTTCTACAGGGTCAACAGATCTTCCCAAGGGAATGTGGTTCTGATATTTTCACATATTTTTTCTTTCCTCATCTGCGAGGCATACACATTATTTCTATGCTTGTGGATAAATTGTTTCATGCTGGTCTTTTTGCATATCTAAAAATGTAATAAAATATATTCAGAGTTTAGTTATTCCTAGAGATTGACTTATTTTAGGATTTATCTGGCCATCGCAGCTGTGTTTTTAGTTTTAATGACTCTTTCTCCCTTGTGCTCTTTATATTAAATTTACCCATGAAACAGCTCTAATTGTATCTCCAGCCATATGTAAGTTAAAAAATACATACAATATGTGTGCATAGAGGGGCTGTTGGTAGCCCTTTTTATTCCCTGAACAGCTGTAATTCACATTTTGCTTCTGCTCTCCTCAGCATGCATCACCGAGCAATGAACTAATACACTTCCACCATTGGCCCTCTTGTACTGAGTGACAGCATTTTTTCCTGATCAAGTGCCCATCCACATACAAAGAAGTGCCCCTCATAGGCAGGGCTGGCGGGCCATACTTTACTTTTCTAATATATTTTTCATTTATTCTTTATTGTTTTTTGTCATGCTTTTGTGTTTACACTATGCTTTCCCTGTATGGTATTTCAAAGTCTGCAGTAGGATTTCTTTGCACCACTAAGAATCATATTTTCTTGTGATGTGCCTTACAACTCAAAAAATCTATACCTATTCTAAGTCACCTGCCTGCTATGAAGCACACATACTGTTCTATTCAAATGAATGGTATGGTTAATTTTTTTAGATTTAACATTTTTAATGGCAGCATATCGCTAGTCCACACCACCATGTTTTCCCCTTATTTTCGTGGTTTATACTTGCAGTAAAATATGCAACGATTGCATGAACTTGCCAAAGCTTGATGTGTCGTTTTTAGCAATGCTTGGTCATTTTGTGCCATATGAGTGATAGGAAACCACACAGGGTGTACTTTCTAAAGTATCCCCACTATTTACAGTCAATACTTTCTCAATACAGCTATTATTCGTCTTTAAATATCTGTCACCTATATATACCTCTTTTCCATATGTAGAATGGTTTTACTTTGTAGCTCTGAAAATTGAGGAAATTGAATTACCTACCTTGTGTGAAGGCCTCACAACAAATGTTTTTTACACACATACATGAGCACACCTACCTTGGCTTGCAGAAGTGGCAGCTGCAGCTGTGGCAGTCTCTGGCCTGCTTTGGTATCCTGGACATACTCTGCAACCATGGTGCTAGCTTGGACCCTAGTCAGGCACGTGATCTGTCCAGTTGAGTAGGGTGAGCAAGTGTGAGCCAGTGCAAGCAGGAGATGGCCATCCGAATCCTCCTAGCCTGTTGGAACAGGGAGAAACAGACTAAGGTTCTAGCTAGTGTGGGCTGGCTGAGCAGCTCCTGTAATCACTGGGCTCCTCAGGGAGCAGCTTAGGAGAAAGAAAAGGAGAACCTAATGATCCTGAGGTGGTATTGGAATTATTATGACCTGATAGGGAGAGTTAGCTCTCTCTTTTTCCATAAAGAAAATGCTCCAAAATTTTGCAAAATAGAGCACAATTCACACAACCAGAACATTTAACTTATGCTTTCAGAAACTTTAAAATATCGGTGTTAAAACACGCTTAACTGCTGCATGATACATGTGAAGAATTTGGAATCTCAGTCGCTATAACCATAAATGTAGGGGCTGATCAGCAGAGTTATCAAGCACAAAAAATACATATTTTGTGACTGCATTCAACATAAATATCTCTTCAAAAACATTGTGCTATCTTACTATAGTGGGAACAATACTGAGAACAAAAATATTGACAATGTAAGACTATATAGGTTAGTATTGGTGTGCTTAAATTAACCCAATAAACACCTTGAAAATCTATATATCTTTAAGGTATTTAGATAAGAACAGTAAATCTACTTATTTATATACTCTTACTTTCTCAATACTTTGATCCAATGTCATTCGTTCACAATTTTATAGTAGCACAGTATTCTTGAAACAATATTATGATGTGCAACTTTTTGTGACTGGCTACAACATAGTAGGCTTTAGGGTGATTGCAAAAAATGTTGAAATGCACATGCAATAATTTGAGAAAAACCTAACTTTCAACCAGACAAACAGATTGTAAGCTGGGTGAAAAGTGCAGTGAAGGTATCAATCTGTTTGAAATTCATAAGACCTTTCTAGGAAGGTGTAACTGATATGATGATATTGGGACCTTTTTACAAACTTCATTTTGTAGTAAGGAAAGTACTACTGCATAAGCGCTAACACATATTAAAAAATCCTATTCACAAACGTCTGACCAGAGGAATCTGCCTCTGCCTCTACTATCTTTTCTGTATGAAGAGCTCTGCTAGGTGGAAGAGTTCCTGGCATGCATAGATACCTTTTTGTATAGTAAATATGGCAGGGACAAGACAGAGTGGCTGGAAAATGGAGAAACAATACAACTAAACTGGAGGGTTTTAACCAAATTACGGAGGGGTTGGGTTGGGTAGGGACATGCTTATTAATACAAACACACAACCTGAAAAGAATAGGCCCAATCGTATTCACCAGCTACACTTCTTAAGTTAATACAACACAAACGGTGTGAAAACAGGCTCAATTGTTCTCCAGACCAGCTTTGGAGTAAGTCAAGAACTGCACATGGCCACTCACAGGTACTGAAACACACTCCCATATAAAACAGTGGAGGAAGGAAAATAAAATAACACCCCTTAAAAACTAATGTTAAATAATTAAATGATTTCAACATTATAATTAAATATAATATATTTCTCCCAAGGCACGCACCCTGGTGCCAACAAAAGTGCCTTTATTCATGCATAATTGGAGTTGAAAATATCAACGCATTTCGGTTTCCCACCTGGAACCTGTTGCACAATTCTTTGTTCATGGTCCTACCTTTGTTTTTAAAGTATCTAAAGTTGAGTTCACAGGTTTAAAGAACTTGTGGATATTATGTTTGTACCATTTGGACTGGCAGTGGTAGTTTGTCTTGCTATTTCTCATGTCTATTTGTCTAGCCCAGTTAGAATTGATTGGATGAAATCATAATATTCTGTATAGTGTTAGATCGTATTAATTGAATGGCTATCCAGTTGTGCTTGATTTCACATGCTTAGGCTATGGCCAAGCAAATAATTAGCACGGTCCCATCTGTGATTAAATGTGGTCCTGCACAATGTACTTCACATTGTCGTACCCCCACAGAGGACATTAATACGCATTATTCACTGGAATTAAAGAATGATTAATAGCCTGCAACAAACTATATTCCATCAATATAAATAAACCTGCTGCATATAGAGAGATGATTTTTAAATGAAATATGCAACATCGCCCTTTGATAATGTTTTCGTTGATTAATTTGGCAATTTTTCTGTTTTCAGAGACAGCATTTATCGTGATGTACTATTTATTATATTCACTTCTTCTGCTAGAGACAGCTTTTTTTGTATGCCAATGAATGAACAACTCATTTGTTCTTTGTCTATGTTTAGCCAGGGTCACTTTATAGAAGTTAGACCAAAAAACATAGCTTTGAGAGAAAGGTTCCAGATAGGATCCAAAATATGTTGATCTCTTTGACTACAATTATACACTAATAAAGACACCAGAGTGAATGTGTATGTATATATTTCCTCCTGGCGATAGCCAGTAGGTAGTTATAGTTAAGACCAAAGATTCCATAGGAAAAGCATTTTTTGTTTTGCCATAACTTAGGCGTCGCTTGACGAATCTTCACAATTTTTTTTTAAAAGTCCTCTTTTTGGTTCAGCTGCTGTGTTTAAAGTATATATATATGTGTATATTTATTTATTTATTTAGTTTCTTATATAGGGCAGGAATTCGACCCCCTAAGGGGTATCTCCGCGCTTACGTTCTTACCATAAGCTGAACTAAACAAGGATACACAGGCAGAAATACTGGAAAGACTACCAGGTCAGAAAAAAAAGAGTCTTTAGGCATTTCCTAAATGCAGTCAAACTGGAATTTAGCCTCAGGGTGAGGGGCAGGGAGTTCCAAAGAATAGGGCCTTTATAAGATAGAGCTCGGCCTCCCTGTCTCTCCTTTTTGATCCTAGGTACTTGGAGCAGAGCTTGACTCTTAGAGCGCAAAGAGCGACCTGGTTCATAGAGTCTGAATATTTCAGATAGATATCTGGGGCCAACTCCAAACAGGCATTTATGAATAATGCAACAAATCTTAAATTTCACCCTCTGGCGAATGGGTAGCCAGCGTAACTTGTTCAACAAAGGGCGAGATGAAGATCTGGCTGGAACATTTAGAATCAGCCTGGCAGCTGTGTTCTGAGCTACTTGTAGCCTGCTCAACTGTTCTTCATTGGCGGAAATGAGCAGCCCATTGCAGTAATCAAGCCTGCTAATTACCAATGTCTGTACTAAAGTTTTTCTGTGGCTATCTGCTAAGTAGGGAAATATCCTCCTCAATAGTCCAATGACCCTCAGACAAGATCCTGTTTCCTGGGTAGCATGATCTTTAAGTATCAAAGATCGATCAAGCTTGACCCCAAGATTTTTCACTGTCTCCTTTGGACAAGGGGCAGGGCCTAAGTCAGGAGGCCACCACTCAGGTGACCAGAGGAGCGGGGCATCTCCGAAGAGCATGACCTCCGTCTTGCTCACATTGCACTGCAGGCAATTGGAGGTCATCCAGCTGGATATGGCTCTCATTCCTGCAGCAAAGGAGCTTTTAACTACTGGTGTCATGGTTTGGAAAGGGAACAAAAGCTGGGTGTCGTCAGCGTAGGATATTGGTGTGAACCCATACTCTCTCACAATTTCCGCCAAGGGGGCCACATACACATTAAACAATGTGGGGCTTAAGCATAAGCCCTGTGGAACCCCCTTGGTGAGCTCCCTAGAGATGGAAAAGTGGGAGCCTAATCGAACACTTTGTGAGCGGCCAGTGATGAAACTCTCTAGCCATGATAAGGCCACTCCGTCGATCCCTACCCTCTTCAGACGACTGATAAGAATGTCATGTGACACCGTGTCGAAGGCAGCGGACAAATCTAACAGCACCAGAATCATGGAGCCTCCTCTATCCTGTGCCATCCGGATGGTATCGGTCACGGAGAGGAGAGCTGACTCTGTGCTGTGATTTGGTCTGAACCCAGATTGAGAAGGGTCCAGACCATCCGCTGCCTCGATGAATTTAGACATGTGTGTATTGACATGCCTCTCCGTCATCTTACTTAGATGGGGCAGGAGGGAAATCAGACGGAGGTTGTTAAGGTGTGACCATGGTAGCGCCGTGTTTTTACGAATAGGGTTCACAACTGCCCTTTTCCAGACACTGGGAACCTGCCCTTCCTTGAGGGAAAGGTTGATCAGGGTTTGAAAGCTCGGGCTAATAAGGTACCCAGAGAGGCTATCATCTTTGATAGCATCACAGTCCTGACACCAAATATTTCTTTTTCAAAATGACCAGGAATAGACCACCACACAGTAAGTGTTTTTCTTAAGTGCTTTGTTTATTCTTCCAACAGCATGATGCGTTTCGACCGGGCTGCCTCAGTCTTTATCACATAACATGCAAAGACCCAATGCGTGATTAAATACTATTTCACTCACAATTAGCTCCTCCTATTGCACTCATAGAATTGGACAACAGACTATACAAAGAAAGATATTTGTGGCTAAAACCTGACATAAAAAACCATGCTAAAATATAAAAACCTTTTCCCATAAGGTAATCATATAAACATAATTGTAATTGTTATATACTGGTGATGTCCTAGAAGAAAAATAATCATGATTACATGCATATCAGACATACTGGGCAAGTGCCCCTACACGTAATGGAATAAATATTACCAAAACATGGATATATCATGATACCAAGATTCCAATATACTATCCAAAGTCTGAGGTCAGAGCAAAGTGCTAAGTGCAAAAAAAATGTGGTGAATCTTAAAGAAATGCGTACCAACCAAAAATTGATAAAATAAAAATAAATGCAATTCTACTATTAAATTCATAAGTAGCTAGCATACACTTAACCATAAATAGATGAAGCAAGTGTCAAGGACGCCAATAATTCAAATATTCAATATACAGTAAAATGCATAATGCAGAATTACTTCAAAATCCAGAATCAATCAGTTCATAAAGTGCTAATGCAATATCATACCCACAAACAGAGAATCATGTAGACTTAATCGATGAGTTTTAAATGTGTGCAAAAAATGGCTCAGAAATGAAGAACCTCTTTATGATCTAATTAATGTTCATTCTTAAATACATAAAACCCATTAGAAAAATAGAATAATTTTAATAAATACTAAAATCATGCACAAACAACAATCTACCGGAACCCCACTCGTCACAGATACCGAATAAAAAACAGTAAAACCAGAAATCCAGTAAAACCAGTAAAAATCTGTTCAAAATGAAGACCAAATTCCAATAAAAAGTCATTCATCCATAAAAAAGTATGTATCCAAAAATTCACCATGGTACAGGAAATAGCAGCATAAAGATATATTGGATGGATATCATAAACAATTATATAAGTCATATCCAGTATTCAATCCACTAGGCATTTTAGTGCCAAGTTGTAATATATACTGGCTTTCTAGTTGTCGCAGCTTTTTTTCTCTATTGCCTCCTCTTATCGATTTGGGGACTGCGTCAATTTCAAAATAACTTAGATCTTTCAAGTTATTTTGATGGACTAATTTAAAATGACGCGCCACAGGATAACTAGAGTCTCAGTTGACAATAGCACGTAGGTGCTGTAAAATGCGATTAAAAACCTGGAGCTTAGTACTGCCTATGTATTTTAACTGAAATGTGCATTCAAGTACATAGACAGCATGATCTGTCTTACAAGTAAAGGGTCCTTTGATCTTAACTGGGGTTGAATAAAAAGCATCAAGGAATTCTAGTTTGTTGGTAACAAACTTACACGCCCTACAGGAACTACACTTGTAGAATCCTGTTCTATTGGACAACCAATTGCCTGTGTCAAGTACTTCCGGACTAGTTTTTACTAGGGCGTCCTTCATCGAGGGAGCTCTTCTAAATGTAATGGCTGGCTGAGCATCTAGTTTAGAGGCAAGTGTAATGTCAGGCTTAAGGATTGGCCAATTCTTATTAATGATTTTTCTGACCTGTTTTTCATGACAACTAAAAGTAGTTACCGGTCTGACCACTGGTTTTTCTGTTCTAGAATCCCTTGTTTCATTGGGTGTTATACAGCTTTCTTCATTGATCATTGTCACTTCACTTGGCTTATTATGTACTTTAGATAAAGCCATCTGTAGATCCCCATCTTATAACCCAGTGCTAAAAATCTCTGCACAAAATCATTCAGATAGTCAGTTAAATCATTATCATTGCTGCAAATCCTTTTTATCCTTAAGAACTCCCCATAGGGGATGCTCTTAACTAGGTGTCTAGGATGGGTGCTACTGGCATGCAGTGTTAAATTCCCGGCCGTAGCCTTCCTATGTAGTTTAGTGTGGGTAATATTGTCGTTAACATATATCTCCACATCCAAGAATACTACTCTCTCTCTGCTAATGGTAGCGGTAAATTCCAAATTGAGTTTATTTCTATTGATGATATCAACAAAATCTTTAGCGGACTCAACCGATCAATGCCATATCACACTCACATCATCTATAAACCTCCACCACCAGAAAATATTGTTACTGAAGAGGTCACCCCAGGTGTGGCCTAGGACATGTTCCTCCCACCAGCCAACATGCAAGCATGCATAGCTGGGTGAGAAACATGCCCCCATAGCCACACCCCGGAGTTGTTGATGTACCTCTTTATTAAATAAGAAGTAATTGTTCGTCAAGCATATTTGAATCATTTTCAATTGCCGTTCGTTATGTTCATTGAACCTAACGTCCCTACTGGAAAGAAACTGTTGAACAGCAGCTAAACCATCATCATGGTTGATGCTTGTATATAGGGAACAAATGTACATGACAATAAAACAGTATTCCTCACTCCAGTTGACCTCTCTTAGTCTGCTTAAGAAGTGGCCAGTATCTTTGATGTAAGAAGGAACGTTCTCCACAAAATCTCTTAAAAAGTAGTCCACATATTTCGACTTGGGCTCTAGTAACCCTCGCTGAGCTGAGATGATGGGCCGACCAGTTACAGGACTAACTTGCTTTTGCAATTTCGGTATAAAGTACAATGTTGGCGTGATTGGATAATCTTTTTCAAAAAATTATACTCTTTTTTATTTATCAGCCCTTCCCTTTTCCATTGCTCCAACTCCTTAAATACCAGATCTTTCACCAATTTCATCTCACTGAATGTAGCCTTCCTGTAACATAAGGGGTCATTGAGATGTCTGTTGGCCGTTTTCAAATAGTCATCATGGGGCCAGAGCAATATATTCCCCCCTTTATCTGCTTTGTTCACTATTACATTGTTGTTCTCATTGATTTTACGCACGAGTTTGGAATACTGTTGTTCATTATATCTTCTATGTTTATTTTGACAAACAACACGTCTATTCAATTCCTTTAAATCCTCAATAACACAGTCACTAAAAATGTCTATGGCATCCCTCGGCATGACCGGGATGAAAGTAGAAGGTGGGCGAAATGGCCTTACTGCTGGACTTGTGCTGTCAATCCCCATTTGACGGAGCTCATCTTGTGTGCTCACAGCATTATCATCAGTATGCCCAGCCAGCGAATACACCGTTTTCAACATCGACACATCTGATGCCTGAAATTGCAGACTTGGTTGACTCTCAGCCGCTATCTTTGAAGCAGTGCCACACGCTTTGTTGAGTTTGTGGAATTTAATCAATTTCAATTTACGTATAAATTTAAAAACATCGATTCGTGATTGCACATATTTAAACCCATTCTTTGGGCAAAATGAAAGACCCAAGGCCAAAAGTTGATTTGAGCAGCGTCAAGATAAATATTAGTCAAATTAATCACCGTGTTGTTTGTGGTATCAACAGTTGCTTCTATTGTTCCGGGTGAGATTTCCCCCTCCCTCTTTTTCCTCTTCTGCTGACTCCTCCGTTTGCGCCTCTGTTTTCTGCGCTCGTTACGACTGCCATTTTTGATTTCTGGGGTTCTCTTGGTCTTAATGTATGTCTCTGGTCTTCTATGATAAACCCCAATTCCTCCGAAGGGGTGAAATTTGTCAGTACTTGTAACCGTTCAGTTGGTGGTCTGCCTTCATCCGAGTCACCACTACTAACCATTGAACTGGCATCATTCTCAGATGTAATAATATCCTCTTGTTCTTGTGCCCGAACAGATATCGTTTTTTGTCCAAGAGCTTGACTTTTAACAGATTTAAATTCTTTAGAGAAAGTGAAAATTCGTCCCGACTCCTAATCTTTTTTATCGCACCCAAACTTGAAAACTTTGTGCTCCTTAATGATGTTTTAATGTTTTTCCAGGCACTTTTTAATGTCTTCCCTTCCTTTTTTCACTGCCTCTTGATGTTCCAAGGCATCGAAATCATGATTAAGTATCTCGATCTGTTTCACAATCTCTACCCTGTCAATCTCAGCATATTTTATTAAAATGCAGACCATATTCATCGAGGCGTCAAGGTTATTGGAAGCCCATTCTTGTAGCATTAGGGGGTTGGGATTTTCAAAAGATGGCGCAATGAGAACCCGCAACTTCCTAGGGACTCGACCCACTTCTTTATACTTCTCCAGGGATTTCTTCTCCCACCACTTTGTGAGCTCGGTGCGCTGAAGTTTCTCCAATTTCTTCAACATAGCTTTCATGTCATTTTAATCCCCTGTATTGATATAAGTGTCATTTTTACTCCCAATCGATTCTGGTAGATTAAGAAATAAAGCGCCCGCCACCGCCTCGCGGTCTCGGTGCACGTCCACTGCTGTTTCCATATCGGCTTGAATTTTTAGAAACAGTTATGCACTCTCGAACCAAGCCAAAAGAAAGTCCGTCTGGTTCCGGATTAAATCATGAATACTGCAAATCTCTTCACCCGTATTATACAGTCACTAATCGCATAGGCTGCAATCACGGTTCACCTTCGATTTCCTGGGTTGCTCGCAGAGTCCTACAACTCCTCGATACCTCCACGCCGCTCCAATAGGATACGCCGGTGCAGCCGCGCAATTATTCCTCATGCGACTACGGGGGGGCTGGCTCTCGTTACTCCTTCCGAGTCAAACACCAATTGTCGATGCCGATATCCGCTGTACTCAGCCAGCCAACTTGCGAAGAGGGGTCAGTTTGAAACAGCGGTAGCAGCGGAACTACCAGAATAGTATCAAAAATCACAGTCCTGACACCAAATGTTTCTTTTCCAAAACGACCAAGAACGGACCACCACACAGTATATATATATTCTGCAAACAACTGTTCCCACAATACGAAACAGACTCCAGCACGCCCGGGTTAGCTTAATAGAGATCTTATTGCTGCCACGTATAACCAGGTAACGCGTTTCGACCGCGAAAGCGGTCTTTGTCAACCTATATATATGTATTCTGAATAATCCAAAGGTTAATGGAACGTTATAATCAGATGAATTTGCCAGTGACAACATTAACATTTTGAACTGAAAAAACCCACAGAAATTTACCAGTTATAGTTAGCAGCTCTAACTATAACTTGCACCCCTGGTTATGGAAGATGCTCCAGAGGCTAAAATGAAACCATATATTCTTTAAATTCATACTAGCTTCATCAGCCTTATGAGAAACAATCTGACATACTAAGTCAAACATATACTTCAAAAAGCAGCTGCCTGTCAGTTGATTCCCCAGTGGTCTACTGCAGCCTCCACTGTGTTCTAACTAACTAAAGAACTAACATTCTTAATTATGACTAAAGAGTGGCACACCTGGAGCCAGCATGATTAAATCTAGGCTGTAAAACATAAAACCTGCCTTCCAGGTGATAAACTGCAGGTTTACCACAGTGCTCTAATGAGCAACTAGGTTGCTCATATTCTGCATTTATGACAAAAGTATGGCAGGCCTGAATGCCATCTTGATGGGAACTAGGCTGTATAATTGAAAGCAATTCCTACAGGGATTACTGCAGTAAATGAAGAAATGAGGGGATTGATAACAAAAAAGTCTCCCAAGATGGCCTTCGCTGAAAAGAAAAGCCCTAATGTTGTTAAAATGGCACCCAAATGTAGTCAAACATAGCCCAATTACAAAAGTGTGCAAAATGCTTAAGTAACACGTGCAAAAAATAGTCAAGTGATCAATTGGCTAAAAAAAATTAAATTAGCCACAAGCCTAAAAGCCTGGTGCGTATAGCAGACGGGAGGATTAGTGGCAGTACAATGGACCATGGTGAGTAAGAGGGAGGGTGGCATGGGGCAGCAAGCGGCCACGTAGGGCAGGAGGTAGGGCTAGTAGCAGCACAAGGGACCATCAATCAATCAATCAACCAATCAATCAGGCAATTGTGAAGCGTGCTACTCACCCGTGAGGGTCTCAAGGCTCTGGGGGGGAGGGGGGAGCAGCTCCGGACAGTCGAGGAGCCAGGTCTTGAGGCTCTTCCTGAAGATGTGCAGAGTGGGGGCGTGTCTGATGTCGATCAAGAGCTCGTTCCACGTCTTAGTCACGATGTAGGAGAAGGCTCTTCAACCCTTTCTTGCTCTGCGGATGCGCTGGACCTCAGCAAGGGCGAGGTCGGTGGATCGGAGGTTTCTCTTGGGTACCTACAAGGAGATTCTTTTGTTGAGATATTGGGGTCCTGTGTTGTGGAGACATTTGTATGCATGGGTGAGTATCTTGAAAGTCACTCTCTTCTCGACGAGGAGCCAGTGGAGGTCTCGCAGGTGTTGGGTGATGTGTTTGTGTCGAGGGATGCAGAGGACGAGTCTGGTAGCGGCGTTCTGTATGGTCTGGAGTTTGTGGAGCAGAGAGTTGTTGATCCCGGCATAGAGGGCATTTCTGTAGTCCTGTCTACTGGTTATGAGTGCGTGGACGATGGTCTTTCTTGATTTGGGTGATCCATTTGAAGGTCTTGCATAGGATGCGGAGGGTGTTGAGGCAGGTGGAGGTGACGGAGTTGATCTGTCGGGCCATGGAGAGGGAGGAGTTGAGTATGATGCCGAGGATCTGGGCATGGTCTGTGAAGGTGGGGGGGCTGCTGAGGGAGGTGGGCCTCCAGGTTTTTTCTCATGCAGAGGGGGAAGGTCTGTGGACCAGGACTTGTGTCTTCTCCGAGTCGAGTTTCAGGCAGCTGCTGCTTATCTAGGATGCAACATCCTTCATTCCTTCCTGGAAGCTGAAGCTGGTGGTGGTGGGGTCCTTGGTGAGGGAGAGGGTGAGCTGAGTGTCGTCAGCTAGGATACTGTGCTGAGTCCACACTGTCTGACGATGGAGGGGAGGGGGCCATGTAGATGTTGAAGAGTATAGGGCTGAGCGATGAAACTTGGGGTACTCCTTAGTTGATCTCTGTGGGTTCAGAGAGGAAGGGTTGAAGTCTGATTCTTTGGGTTCTGCCGGTGAGGAAGGAGTGGAGCCAGTTGAGGGCAGTTTCTTGTTTGCTGGCATCGTGGAGTCTGGCGGTGAGTGTGCATTGGGAGACAGTGTCGAAGTCTGCAGAGAGGTCGAGTAGGGTCAGGGCAGCGGTGTGGCCTTAGTCGAGTAGAGTGCGTATGTCGTCTGTGGCGGCGAGTAGAGTGATCTTGGTGCTGTGCATTTGGCAGAGCAGGAGCCCAGCCCAAACTCCGGCCTCACCAAAATTGCGGTTCCATCATCTGATTTAGAGGTGAGGGAAGTGACAAGTCTTTGATGGCTAGCTCCTCCCTTGTAAACTGCTTTCTTTTCTGCCCATGCACCGAATGGTCATAGGTCAGTATAGTTCTGAAAGCTTGTCCTTTTTAGGGTGGTCCTTCTGACAATCTTTTTTTCTTTTTTTCAGAACAGGGAACAATGCAAATGAATCCTACAGCACTGCGAGGAAGCTTCCAGCAAGTCAGGGGCTTTTCTTTTTTGTTTTTCATAAACAAACCCTACTTCACAGGTTTATTTATAAAAATCAAAAGTGCCCAGATGGGAAGTGGGAATCTCACAATATGGAGAAAGTTCCTCCACAATTGGAACTCTGGTCTGGTGGGCATCCCTTCTGGGATCTTAGTGATATCTTATCTCTCTTCATATGGTATTTCCATGGTTAGGCTATTTTCTAGTCTCTTTCTGAGGCTGTGCATCACTTTGAAGTAATCACGATTGTCATAATGATCAGTGATCAATAGGGTTTTCATGGCAAAAATCAAATCTATCAGATATTACTCCATTTAATTAGGTGGGCAGCCCAATTATATGCCCAAAGATGCCTCATCACAAATTAGGCAAAGTTATTGTAAAAGGTTCCATCAGAAGAGTTTGATAAATGCTTTAGAATCAAGTAAAATCTATAAGTTGTTTTTCTTTAGTGTCTAAACATAGTCAGGTGCTCAGGAGGAGACAGAGGTACCTATTCTTCTTTAACTGGAAAGTTCCTAAAAATCAAAAACAAAGTTGTCCGGGCACACAGAAATCCAAAGGTTGAGGTTGTGGTTTCAACAGTTCTTTATTTCATATCGTGTTTCATCTCTTGCTGTTACAGTCACAGCAGACTTCATCAGGGTCAGTTCCAAGTGTCTGTGGCTGGTATGTATTTTATGACAAAAACGCATTAATGCCTTATTTCACTATGGGACCTGATGCGGCATGGACTTGTTCATCAGAGAAGTGGACTAACAAAGTATCAGCCCCACAGCATATTGTTGAGTCTCACACAAAGGATAGGGACAACTAAAGATTAATATATGGCCCACTCGCAAAAGTTTTTTTCATAAAATCCATACCCGCCACAGACATTTGGTACTGGCACTGATGAAGTCTGTTGTGACTGTAACAGCAAGAGACGAAACACATGTTATGAAGAATTCCAGTAGTGCGGCTGGGAAACTGAGAATGCCACACCTCACATATGTTAATGTTAATGTTATATGGACTTGTAACGCGCACAGCGGCCCCAGCCAAGGGGCGTCCTGAGCTAGCTGCATGAAGTTGAACGGACAGGAGGTGTTTGTACTGTCATAGTAGAGATATTGCACACTAAAAATTACATATTTGAAAATATAAATTTCTGAATGGGAAAATGTAAGTGAAGTTGCAGTCCTCCCATGGAGAAATTCCTTAGACTACTCCATCTTCTGCAATTTTGGTGGTGTTCCATTCCCATACCCACTCTGAAAACAGACTTGGTAGCTGTATTGAACCACTGAGATAAAATGTTTTTTAATGATAGTTTTATGACTGTGCCGAGGAAAGATAAACGAAACATATAGTATTATTTGGATATTCCTTTTATCTATTGTAATTGTATCTGTCCTCTGATACAATGTAATACGTTTGTTTTTTGGGATCTTATGTTTTAGGCAATTGCCTTTTTATTTGTCAAATAATTGAAAGCCATTACTGTGAGGTTGCTCCATGTCATTTGTGACTCCTTCTGCCACATTCAGGGACTTGTAGTGTTGTTTCTCCCTTTATAAGAAGGACCTTAAAGCTTGTTCATGCAAAGGACTTATGACATAAATGCGAGTGTTGACTGAGGTTGCTTCAGTGAACATTGATAGAGTCACTTGAAAGCTATGAAAAACAAACATATAGATTGATAGCAGAGACTTGCTTAAAATAATAATAGCTAGGAGACATTCCTATTGCAAGTATAATCCGCTTCTGCTTAGATACCTCCTTCAGAAAGGAAATGCCCTTTAGGAACGTAGGCTATGAGGTTGCATTTAGAGTGCCACAGGTGATGTCAGTCTTCCTCCATCCATTCAGAGTCCTCGAAAGTGAAAGAGATGCAGGGAGAAGTGAAATTGGAAGTGCCAGAATACTAGCTGAAGGAATAACAAATAACAAGGATCGCAGCTCTCATCACTTGCATAGAAGTTTTTCTGGTTTCAGAACCACTATTAAGTGCATTGTGGGACCTGCATCCAATGGAATCACAACACCTCTTTTGAAATGTTTGCTAAAACATGAAGAGACTGTTTAAGATAAATTCCCATCTAAGTTGGTATTTCCTAAATGTTAATTGATAGTGTTACATGTCCAATTTCTCCTTCCTCTTTCAGTTTCTTTCTCCCATTATTTGTTCCCTTAATAGATTGCCCTCAATGTCTTAAATCTCACCTCTCTAAAATATTTTGACCATGAAACTTATATGAGAAAACTGCTAACCTTTCTTCCTGTCATTCTATCTGTTTTTGGGATAAGATGTCAATTTGTCAAGAATACAAGTGGAGATCAATGATCAGAGTGAAACTTTGGGCGCATCATCTATGATATCTTGCATAAGTGCAGAAAAATGAAAGAATGCAGTATGGCATAATTAAGTTTAGTCGTGCCACAATTAGCATGAGTGTGCAATAATGTATGTGCAGTGCTTGGAAGACTTGGGACTATTCACAAATGTAAGCTTACGTGATGAGGTCTCTGAGTGTGGACTACTATACCTACAGCTAGGTGTACAACCCTCATGGATGGAATTAACAATTTCTGTGCGGCGAATGCTACCTGGATTTATACTTGCGAGTTTCCACCCTCAGAAATGAGGGGGTGGAGATGATCACAACGAAATTTATGACTATTAAGTTAATATTTGTAAACTTCTGGCTGTTTTTGGAGATCTCCACTATTGGTGTGGAAATCTCAGTATAGAAAATGATACGGAAAATTAGTAAAAGTAAATACAAATTATAATAAAATGAATATTAATTTAATTTTAAAGGGTTTTTTTAAACAGCCTTGCCTAGCTCCTCCTCACCTAGGACTATCCCACTAACAAGACACAACACAAAAGCTCAAACTTAAAATTGTACTTATTCAAATTTTAAATGAATTTTTTATATTTAAATATTTTTTCAATACATTATATTGATGTTATTCCCCTCTGCACCTCTTACAGCATCATATGTTTTAAATGTATTAAAAGCTTAGTTGCAAGTTATTTTTAATATTAAACATTTTTTAAATGATTTCTTATTTAAGTTATCATTTAAATTAAAATGTAATTTATTAACTAAACATTTTAAATGATTATAAACAACTTTTTAAAATTATTCATTGAAAATGTTAAAAAATGTAAGTTGAGACACAGTTTATTTTACATTTGGTCTTATATGTTGTTAGCCTTAATGTTTTTCCCTGCCTCCGTTGATTTCTACTGGAGTGTGTTTCAATACCAGTGGTTGGCGGTGTATGGTGCTTGACTTTCTCCAATGCTTGGCTGAAGTACATTTAAGCCTGTTTTGTAAGCATTACTACTGTAGCAAATGTAAGTGCGTATTTTGCTAATTGCAATTGTTTTACTCATTTACCCATTTGTGGGTGTGTTTTTGTATTCACATACCACTCCCTATCCCCCATTTAATATCCCTAAATCCTCCCTTATATTTATAATTATTCCCCATTTTCCTACCACTCCCCGTGTCCCTTTCACCTTTACTACTAGGGGCGAAATCAGTCCCACCGCTGCTTTTTCAGCAATCTTCCCGCCCGCCTACTTGGCGGTCTGCTCGCACCATTTAGATGTTAGCAGGTACATAAATGAAAGACCAAAACGGTTCCATCATCACCGGCATTAAATCCAAGTCATGCTGCTTGATGACGATCAAAACCAACACCGTTGTGGACGCAATGGACGGTAATCTCCACTGTTACCTGGTACCCATTAACTTGTCTGTTAACATTTGCACAGGACTCGTGCATTTAGAAATCGCTCGTACAAGCAATAGCATACCAATGTGCAATGCATATGTCTGTAATGTTGACGTTTCAGAAATTTAATGAAACACACCTATATCAACACATTGTATGTATAAATTTAGTGCAAGCTGCCTTACAAAAAATGGACACTTGCACGAAAATAGGATATCAAAAAAAAAATCTAAAAGTCACCATACACGTGTGTTTAAAGAAACATCAAAATATTACAGCATTAAAAACATATGCAACACACATCATAGGGATAAGAGCAATGTAACATGATGTTGAAATTGCACTAGACAAGGTGTGTGTTACCTTTACCTTAGAATTTAATAGTGAAATGAAGGCCAGTCACAAATTAGTAATAAGCAACATATACATCCATGTAAGATGTCCCCTTGTCTAGAGCAAGTCCTGTAATGTATCCAATACCAATAGTCACAATAGAATGTTTAAGGTGTCATGCATATGTGCTCATAGTGATCAGTAATTAGGGTGAAACAAACACACCTGTAGTAAAACATTCAAATACAATTTGTAACATCAAATAGTTTTGTGCAGGTGGCCATAACTACGATGAATGCCTGCATCTAAATTCAAATGACCATCACATATAATGTTAAGCAATGCATGCACTTTAAAAAAGTGGACACTAAATAAATCAGTTGTATCCCCCGCCATCATGGAAAAGATAAATAAGTACTTCACATTTTACTCAGAAACATTGCTAGGAAAAATAAAATTGCTAAGGAATATTAATGCCAGGACAAACTTGGTGAAACAAATAATTCATATTTATTCATACCAATGAGTGTCTCATAAATATAATTAAGCCAACTGGCAGTCCATTCATTGTACCAAACGTCCTGGGGACGGTTATGCTGTGGCACTCAGCTTGCCTCCTACATAACTGCCAAAGGGGACCTTCTCAGGAAGGGACATCTAGGGTTGTTTTAATTATTTATTTGAGGTTTTATAGAGCGCGAACGTGACCCGTTAGGGTATCAGAGCGCTTTACAGGGATAAACACCTTACATACAGGTTAGGCACAGGTAAAACACAAGGATGTGGATTAGGCAATTGACTACATTAGGACAAAAGCCAGAGTTATATACAATAATCAATACAGTACTGTAGTGTAGTTCCTATATTCCCAATAGGCTCTGCGCATTGGAATAATAAACCTTGTAGACTAGACGTAGGACTGAGGTCAACTAGGTCTCTACCGAGTTTATTAAACTTAATTGTGAGTGCCAGCTAGCTCAGAGGTCACTAGAAACGTTCTCGAATAAACAAGAAGGGATTAGTTTCTGACAACCATATAAAATGACAACTTTGTTTCCCCAGAATGAAACGTATCTCTAGAGTCGCGGAAACAATAGATAGTTATTTCACTCAGTCATTCGTGCATACTTCGTTTCACCAGAGTTGCTGAGAAAAGGAAAAGACGGGCGTTTTCAATAAAAGTATTTATTGAAAGTCTTATCTCTCAAGCATAAGAAATGTACTGCTACAATCGTAATACTGGTTATAAAGTACAGGGCATATAATACGAACAGTATTATAAAGTAGTTCTGTAAAAGCATGATATGGTTTCTAAGCCATAAGTTGCTTAAAACGTATAAAATACATGCAATGATAAAAGATGGCTAAAAGTACTCAACTGGTGCTTCTAAAATACGCCTACCCCGGTGTACCTAACCTAAGTCTAGTATGAGGGAGGGAGTAAGTAAGGAGTAGCTTAAGTTTAGTATTTCTCTGCCAAGAGTCTAATAAGGAATTCTCTAAGAGTTTAATCAGCTCCGTACCTTTGGTTTAGAATGAAGGAGGTCTTGTATCTCTCTCTCGGAACTCGATTTCCCAGCAACCCGCAAGGGTAAACTGGAAACACTGGAGCTGGATTTCTCGGCAGGAGAAAAAACAGCGTCTCTCAGTGCGTCAGCTGGAGAGTCGGCTTCCTTCGGCACTTGCTGCTGCAGGGCGTCGGGCAAGTAGTAAGCCGATCTGCTCCAAACCACCGTGTGTTTGTCTGGGCAAATCTGGGCATATTTATACTATGAAGGTGCCGAGATTGACATGTGATTGGACTTAATAACGTCATATAGGGACTCAATCCCTAGAAAACTCCTTGATTTCCTAGATAAATTAGCATACAGGCAAGGGGAAGTCCCGAGCTGCTGAAGGCGGGTTTCTCTAAGAAATCGTTGTAGATTCTTGGAACTTAGGGGAAGTAGCCATGCCGTATTTGGACTGCATAGGCTCAGACTAAATATGGAGATGATTTCTATGCCTATATAAGGATTGAATAAACTATACCTATATGAGGGCATGAATCAGGACAATTACACTAGGGTCCTAGATTGATTTACAACACCCACTCCACGATCTTAAGTTCAATTAAACTAAACCCATAAACACTGAACATGTCTATAAGGCTAGTGATTACATTCCCACCAAAATACAATGTGTGCATTTCAAAAGGCCTGTAAACATGAAAAATGAGCAATAAAGTTAATATGAAGGATCATAGGTCTCAACTAATATGAATCACAGTGTGAGAGCATACATGTTTAAAAAAAAAACGTTAAATGAAACTGTATCCATGAAATGTCTCTTCATGGTACAGAAAGGAAAAGTTCGAGAGCATTCCATAACATATAATATAAACGGTTTTGTTTCAAAACAAGGCCAAATATTATCTGTCTTAGGAGTTTCAACAGAAATCCAGTTCTCTAAGAATAGTTCTACTTTAAGCAGATTACCTTGTGCCAACGAATTCAATTTTGAAAAAGTTCAAATTGGTAGAGCAATTGTTTTTGAAAAATGAAGGCCGAATTTCAGAGTTCAGGGAACGCTGTGTAATTTAGTCAAAATTCATTTTCAGTTTCAGGAGAAAACATCAGTTCGTCTAGGCTGGCAAAGAAACCTTCTACCGTAGTCGGTGAAAGTGGAACCACTTCGCTTAGTAGGTCGAAAGTGTAGAAGTGTGGATCATTGCCGTCAGCGTTGGATGCATTAGCAATGTCCGAAACAGATGGTACCTGTGTGCCTGTAGTTACCTCAACCCCAGTTAGACTTGCCGGTGAGACCTCAATAAATGCCGTCATCAGGATTGGCAGCCGTTGAGGACAACACGATGCATGAGTCGTTACTGGACCTAGCAAAGCGTCAACATCCGCAGGCAGGACTGATTGAAGTGTAAGACAAATGTCCAACACACATTCTTGTCCACAAAGCAGGCATCGTAGAACAGGTAAGATGCAATCTTGCCAGATTGGTCTGAACGATAGAAACCAAGTTGTGTTCAGATCTCTTAGACGAGACTAGCCAAGAATCTGTGATATTCTCTCACGATAACTTTTGGTAAGGAGGCATTGTTCCATGGTGTTCTGGGTATCGCTGGTTCCTGGACTTGCCATATCGGAGCAGAAGAAATAAAAATAGTATCCCTGCTATGAGTCCCAAGATGAGAGGCAGGCCGCCGAACACAGAGTGTACGAAGTTTGGGAATATGTCGAGGACTGCTTCAAACGGTGCTAACAGTCCCGAAAAAATTGTCTTAAATACATGTGCAATGCCACTGGTATCAGACATGTTTAAGATTTGACTTAACATTTCTACGAAATTTACTGGGCAGTTTGTTGATAATAATGTATGTATCTCAGCGTCTGCCCTTGCAACCTGGCTGAATGAAGGCTGATAGCCAGAAACCGGTCCTTGGATGCTTGATTCCGGTCTGGGAAAGACATGGCTTGGTAGTTCGGACTGGACTGTTCCCATGAGGCACAGGGTCAGAGCTGATTTGCATATAGCCAGTGTCTAACCCAGGGTGGTGTGGAGTGCAAAAAAACGATGGATTTAGGCCCAGATCCTTGTACTGGGGTGAATGTATGACATTGTTCTACATTCTGTCCATCAACTGTGTTTTTTGCAACTTGCAACCTGCAGATCATACGTTTCTCTGGACGAGGTCAATGGCACATTTTTTTGTAAAAGAATGGCTTTCATTCTGCTTAAAGTATCAATTTGAATAGAAGAGATATTCAGTGAAGGCCATAAAGCCGTCCCTCTGTCTGTCTTGCTTTTTGGATACAATACTTGCATACAACAAGTAACCTTGGACGACACACTAACTAGATAACTTTTTCCTGGCAACATGCCACGGCAGCTGTGATCATTGAGCAGAACATAACTGCCATTGGATAGTTGTCTGAAAACGGGTTCTATTTTTGTGGAAGGAGCACCGTGCAGGTGGCATGAAAGGTTATTTGCAGAACCGTCACAGGCTCTGTGCAAATTAATACCCTGACACAAAAGTGTTCCACTAAGTGAGGTCTTACAGTTAGTTCCACTAAGGAATACCTTCTTCCCCCCACTCCAACAAGTGTGTGTGTATGGTAAATTCCAAGATGACTTTATGTATTATTTACCCAACTTTTCATACATGCCTGCTGGTATATGTTGTAGACAATACCGAAATTGGAATAATGTCACTGGTATCGTAATGGTACCATGTATTATCCATTCTATGACAAGTTTCTCAGCAACTGTTAATGGTAATCTTTCCAGTTTTTCAATGCTAAGCACTGTATAGTCTGCTCCTTTTTGTGCCAACGAGATTGGTTTATCTGTAAGGTTAACCACAGAAAACAATGACGTGGTATTGATAAAACGCCATGGCACGTAGCCTGAACGGAGATTTTGCAACGTCCAGCCTAGCAGCATGATAGAACGTAGTTGTGACTGGCCATGTTGTAACATTAGCAAGTCCTGCTCTATTATGTCAATTGCAGATGACACAATGCTGTTCAAAGAATAAATTCTGGAGGACAGAGTCGTTAACCCATTGTCCACTACAGAGAGTGTTTTCTCTAAATTAATACAATCAATTTCTCGTATTCTTTCTGCAGTTTCTATTTGCCTCACTTTCCAAGCTTCGTTGTAAGCAGCGTATATACCGGCGTATATGAAACGTTTCTGCCGTGGTTTGCGAGGCCCCTTCAAGAAATCTCGCAAATCATTGCTTTAAGTAAAGATACGTGTTGTTGGATTTGGGTAAGTGTAGATGTATGTAGCCATTCAAGGCAGAGTTTCCCTACACTGTATGTTGTTACTATCCCTGGATGATGTCTCTGGGAGTATCTTGGATCTGGCTTATTCACTGTGAGTCCTTGTGTTTTGTTCAGGAATCTATCTTGACAATTATTTGTGTCTGTAGGCCAGATTAACCATTTTTTCCAATTAGGATCTATTCTGTTTTGTTTTAAAATATAGGTTACGTCTATTCCGTCATCAGCAGTGTCATTACTTTCAGGTATGGGCTTAGGTGTAGACGGTTTGTTTAAATCTTTTATCTTAGCCAGGCCAAGACATGAAGTTTGTTGAATAGTGTCATTCAAAAACCATTATTTGTTCTGGTATAATGCAGGCTCTGAACAGGACTTTTAAACCTTGCACCTGCCATTCTTTCGTTCCCCAGACTGTTTTTGTCTCAATGTTGTCTTTCCAAAAGTTAAACCCTAATGTAGACAGTTGGGCATAAAAGTTTGCAAAGTAAATTTGTTTGGTATTGGTCAACATAGTTTTCATTCCTGTCTTATTCATATTGTTGTAATAAAAGGTTTCTGCATTTGTAACATTGAACCCTGCGAAGTACTGACATTTTTCAAAAAATGTTTTTGAGCTACTCCTTGGGGGAGTTGGACAATGTTCCCATTGATTATAAGTAAAAACATTCCTAGGGTGTGCAGATTTGTGCAAATAATGGTGACCATAGTGGTTAAAACAATACATTTGTTCATAATCAGATGAACCTTCTAAGTATTCATGTTCTGTGAATTTTGCTGACATTTCTAAATCTGTCATCATATTGTTAACAGTTTCAAAGTCCCAATCATCAGAAAATGTGCTAGTTTATTTTTTTTTTTTTAAATATTTTTTTTGTCGCAGGAGACGAAAAAAAGCAAAGCATAATACATAAATACATTTTCAAGTATCTTTAGAAAGCATAAATTTACATTGGTTATAATTAAAGGGTTAGGATATTGGGAAACATAGTAAATAAATAAAAAAAAAGAAGAAGAGAGTAGAACAAGGGTTAAATTATACAGCCTCCGGACGGCCCTAGTAATAAAAAAGGTAGTAAACAAAAGACAAATAATGGTGATTTAATTATTGTTCACATATATCTTCATCCATCTTCACTAACCCCGGGTTTTTTTTTTTTTTTATACCTCAAAAAATTGCTTCCAAATCTTTTCCTTTCTAGCTAGAGTTTTTGGTCCTCTATATTTTGCGAGTGTAAGTTCCATGGTTCTGATTTCTATAACCAATGTTAGCCACTCAGCAACAGTTGGAGTGTTCTTAGATATCCAAGCTCTTGCTATAGTTAATGGTGCACAGGCTAACAAGATTGTTATGAGATCTTGGTTGGGACAGTGAGTCTCATATATATCAAGTAAGACCAGTTGGGGGGATAAATCCGGTAACTTAATCTGGCTATCTTGAAGGTGTTTTATGATTCCCATCCAGAAGCTAGAATACGCCGGGCAAGAATAGAGCATATGTTCTATATCAGCAGCATAAGTGTTACACTTCACACATTTAGTTTTGTCTGATGTTTGGTTCCCTTGAGCCCAAGCAGATATTCTCTCTGGAGTGTAATATAATTCTGTAATAGTCCTATATGATTGCAGTCTTAAGTTGGAGGAGTGCACAACATCACTTATGTGAGTTAAAGCTTTACTAATCTGTTCTGAATTTATGTCCCGATTTAGCCGGCGAGACCATTTAGTAGCAATTTTAGTAGTATTTTCGAATTTATCCTTGGTTAAAAGTTGATATCCCAACTTTATAAGTGATTTAGTTTTATCGGAATATATGCACTCTATAATTTCAGACTGAGTAATTGTTGTTATTTTCATTTTATTGATAAAAAAGTCTCTCAGCTGGCGATATCGATAATGCATATCGTTTGTTACGCCATTTAATATTTTCATGGTTTCAAAATCTACCATACCGTTATTTCCAAATATGTCGCCTAGTGTATTAAGACCACAATTAATCCAACGATACCCAGTCCCATCCGAAAAAGTTCCCGGAAGACCCGGGTTGTCCCATAGCCTGAGTTCCGTATTATAAAATGAAGTCTGACTGATGTGCATAATTTTCTTCCAAATATTTATAGCATGTTTAGCAGTCTTAAATTTCACCCGTTTATAGTAATTTGGGTCGTGTGTGCGGAGTAAAAATTGGTTAGAGTCGGTACCTAGCAAATATTGATAAAAGAATAGGCAAGCCTCTTTCTTTAATAAGCTCCGAATTCGAGAAAAAAAGGTTGCCAAAAAATATAAATTAAAGTCCGGAAAAACAAGTCCCCCTTTTGAAATTGGTAGTGTCAGAAATTTTATAGCCCTGCGTGCCTTTTTGTATCCCCAGATAAAGCTGCTACAGACAGAGTCTAGTTTTTTTTTAAAAAATTGGTTCGGTTGTAATGGTATAGCTCTAAACAAATAGAGTAGCTTGGGGAGTATTTTCATTTTGATCAAATTTAGTCGGCCTAGTAGACTAAGAGGGATTTTGTGCCATTTTTTAAGAGTTATGGAGGTTTCTTTTAGAAAAGTATCGTAGTTTGTTTCCAATATTTTCCCTACTTTAGCCATTAACTTGATACCTAAATAAGTAACTTCTCTGCAAGTGTCATAAATATGTATATCAGGAGTATAATTAGCTATAATTTGAGTTTTACTCACGTTCAATTTGTAACCTGAGATTGAGCCATATTTTTGTGCTTCGTTAATAATTTCTGGCATAGCTCTATTAAAATCACTCGTATAGATAGCTATGTCATCAGCATAAGCCGTTAATTTCAAAACAGTACCTCCATGACTCACTGGAATAATGTTTACTTGGTCATTTAATGCGTTTAAAAAAGGTTCTAAAGATAGGGCAAAAAGTAAAGGGGAAAGGGGGCAGCCCTGTCTCGTGCCTCTTAGTATTTTAAAATTCGCTGATTCTTTATCTCCATAACTAATCAAAGCTAAAGGTTCGTCATAAAGGGACATAACCCAATCCAGGTAAGACCCGGAAAGCCCCAATTTCATTAACACTTCCCACAGATAATCCCACCCCACTCGGTCAAAAGCCTTTTCTGCGTCTAACAAAATCATACCGAGTGGGGTGTGTGTACCTTCAGCCACATCAAAGGCAATTATTGAAGTGTTAACGTGTGTAGTAGTATCCCTTCCCATAACAAAACCGTGCTGTTGTAAATTAACAATAGAAGGCATACTAGGGGCAAGCCGATTTGCCAGTATCTTAGAAAAGATTTTAACATCAGTGTTGAGTAAGGAAATCGGTCGATAAGACCCACATTCTTTTTCTGGTTTCCCTTTTTTCAAAAAAAATATTATTTTCGCTATTTTCCATGAAGGAGGTGCCTTTTTAGAGAAGCTAATTGAGTTTATCACTTTCTCTAATAGAGGTAGTAATTCTTGTGCGCAAAGTTTATAAAGTTCGCCTGGTAAACTATCTTCTCCGACCGCTTTCCCAGATGGTAAACTATCTATGGCCCGTTTTATTTCGTCTAGTGTTATTACAGAATTGAGTTGTTCAATTGTTTCAGTACTAAATATTTGGGATGCGGTTAAGTGTTTTTCTAAATATTGTGTTATTGCTGATTTTGCAGGTGATGTCTCTGGAGTGTACAATTGTTGGTAAAATTTAACAAACTGGTTTAATATTTGATCCGTTCTGTCATATGTATTTAAGTCATTCCCGACTATTTCTTTGATTTTTGTTTTCGCTTTCCTATCCGCGGTTTTAAAGGCCAGTAATTTCCCAATGCGATCGCCACCCTCATATTGTCTGAATTTATATTTTTGTAGTTGTGAAGTGTATCTTTCTCTCAATGTTTTTAAGAAACCTGCTTGTAATTTCGCCAACTTTAGCCTAATACTCTCAATGTTATTCTTTGCATATTTAGTTGCCTCTGCCAAGCTTATTTCCATATTTCGTATCTCGTCTATTATTTGTTTCTTCTCATGGCGAATCTCAGCATTTTGCCTAAATATATACTGCTGGGCGAAACCTCTGATACTACATTTACATGAGTCCCATACCATGTTAATGTTAGCCGTATTAATATTAATAGAGATAAACTCCTCAATATGTTGCTTAAGTAAGGTTGAAAATCTAGTATCTGTTAATAAATGTCTCGGGAAAGTAAATTTGCGTGTTTCTTTAGTTTGGTCTTGAAACATAACCTCAAGTAATAGTGGGTTGTGGTCGGAGGTAACTTTAGGGCAAATATCAATCCGGCAATTATCTAAAATTTGTTCTGAGGCCCAAATCATATCGATTCTTGAACAAGATCTATGCGGTACAGAGTAATATGTGTAACCTGCCTGAAGTGGATATTTTGATCTCCATATGTCTCTAACATTATTCAATCTAGCTAATTCTAAAATAGCTGTTCTAACTTTATACATTCTTTTGTGTTTACTTTGCCCGGTGGAGTCAATTTTATAGTTAATAGTACAATTAAAATCCCCTGCTATTACCAGTTCGCCTTCCCAATCCAGTAAGTATAAACTCAATTCTTCATAAACTCTAGGGTCATCTATATTTGGTCCATATATTACACATAGTACTATTTTGAAGTTATCACATTGCATCTGCGCAATTGCCCACCTCCCACGAGCATCTGAAGCAGTTTTTGTTGTTACAAATCTAGCACCTCGTTGTATTAGAATAGCTACCCCTCTTATAGTCTCATCTAAAGTAGAGCATACCACCAAATTATAATTCAATTGTGAAAGCAGCTTGCGGTCTTGATATTTAATATGTGTCTCTGATAGCAAAACTATATTCGGATTATACATCTTAATCTCCTCCTTTACTAAATTTCTTTTATTTTTACTGTTCAGGCCGTCCACATTCCAACTTAGTATTCTTAATTTAGACATGTTACTATCCTGTTGGTTATCCGGTACAATTTTCTCCCAGCTACCTTTGCCCTTTTCATATATATTACGTTTTCTTTACTGAATTTAAAAAAACAATCGAATCCTGCGATCCATTTTTTACACACATTTCTTCCCCCCCACCCCTGACCTAAACGGTCAGACCCCCCCCTGCAAGGACCCCAGCATTGCCCTCGCACCCACCCGTCCCTTAGGGGGGAGCACCCCTCTATCTAGTGCTGCCGCTGAAAAGGCAGCAGAGAGAGAAAGCTAACATGATATTCTGCTCATGCTCATGCCACAATTAAATTACTCCTTGTTTGCTCACTCTTTTTATCTACAACAGTTTAGCCGATACTGGACTGTTTGTGCTATTTAGTTTTCATTCTGTTTTTCCCTTTCACTTTCCCTAGAAAATTTTTCCAGAGCTTGTTCCGCATCTTCTAAATCTGTAAAAAAAAAACACCTTGCCATTTCGTATAACTTTAAGGCGAGCAGGTTCTTGGAGATAGGCCATGCAACCCAAATTTTTGAAAGGATCTATCAACTTCCTAAGCTCCCAGCGTTTATCCATGGTGCCCTTACTAAGATCCGATTTCACAAAGAACTTTAGATTATCAACAGTCACGGGATTGTTCGGTCTTGCTTTCAATGATACAGCTTGTCGCAAAAGAAAATTACCAAAATAAATCAGGAACGGTCGAGGATATTTACTATTAGTGTTTTTTTGTATCAAAGGCAGTCTATGGACTCTCTGCAACTGTGAGTCCCAATCCCAGTCCGCAAGATCAGAAAAGGATCTCTGAAAGAGTTTCACCACAAATGTCCTAGGATCAGACCCCTCCATTCCTTCCGGTATACCAAATAGGCGGAGGTTTTGCCTTCGAGCCCGATTTTCCAAATCCTCCACCTTGTCCTCTAGCTTGGTAACTCTTAGAGTATTTTGTTTAGCAGTTGCTGAGGTCTTATTAACATCTTCTACTTCTACAATACGTTGTTTAATATCTTCGATCTCTTTTGTCGCGCCTCCCAAGCCTTGGCAGATGATACTCATTGTTTCTTGCATCTTAGTGTTGTCTTCTCTGAGTTGCAGATACTGTTGTTGAATCTCCGCTCTTTGCTCTATGAGAGTCTGCATTATTGATTCCATGAACATCTTTGTTGGATCTGAAGCCTGATGAGTATTAAGGAGACTAGAAGGACTGGAAGGGTTGGTGGAGTTAGTAGAATTATGAGGTTCCTGTGGGACCATTGGTTGGAAATTTATTTCAGATAGCAATCCAGAACTTGTGGGTGTATCTTGGGTCTGACTAAGAGAGTCCTCTGATCTCACCTCTGTGTCCTTTTCTCCATGACTATTGCCTATATTCTCAATAGAGGTTTCTATGATCGGTATCTGTGTTTTTTTCAATTTAGATATTATAGGCTGATTTTTCTCATTTAGTTGAGCTGAACTGAGGGTGACATAGTCAGGGTCTTGGTCAATGGATTCTAATATCTCAATCTTGTGTTCAATGGGAGTTGAAACATTGTTGTCAATTAGAGTAGACGAAGGGATTGTACCTGTTGCGAGTACCCCAGATGCAAGCACTGAGTCGGTCATGGCTAAGACTGAATATTGTGGAGTCTCTTGGTTAATAGGGGCATCACCTTGAGTATGTTCGTTAGTAATATCTATAAAGTTGTTTTTGCAAGCCCCCTGAGTGTTGAGGCCCTCGTCTGGGCTAGCACCTGACAATCTCAGAGCCATGCTCTTAACTCCCCCCTTCGCCTCAATCCATCTTCTTAGAGGGCTATCGTCGATTAGACGGCTTTTTTTATTTCCAAGGGCTTCCTTGTTGACTGTCTT
Organism: Lissotriton helveticus; assembly: GCF_964261635.1. Classification (NCBI taxonomy): domain Eukaryota; kingdom Metazoa; phylum Chordata; class Amphibia; order Caudata; family Salamandridae; genus Lissotriton; species Lissotriton helveticus. Next base: position 158,165,266 of record NC_136072.1, on the reverse strand, counting down.
AAGAAAAACATTCTTTTGCTTAGTTTTGACTTTCATCTTAATTTTCTTGACGGTAGTTTTTTTACTTGCTGGGTTCTTAAGCGCTCCTTCAACTCCCTCGTCTTCCGTCAACTCTTCATACTCTAAGTTCGAGTCATCATCGGCTACAGCCGTGCGATCCAGCACTGTGCCCTCGCCATTTCCTTTCTCCCTTATTTCAATTATTTCGATTAGGTCGGTATTAGCATTATCGGTAGCAGAGATAGACTGCTCCACCCTGTTTTTTGGATTATCATGGGGTTGAGCCTTAGTTTTTGCTCCCTCGGAATCTTCTACCACTTCTGTTATTTGCAGGGTAGAACTTCTATTGCTAAGAGTAGTCACTCTGTTCGTTACCTGGGTCTCCGAAACAGCTTCTGACATGGCTGCACATGAGACATTAACAGTGGCAGAGAGCTCTTTATCAGTATCTGTATCCGAATTAACCACCATTGTTGAATTAGATCCATTATTTACTAATTCTACCTCTTCTTTGTCAATGTTATTCAGTTTTTGTTTTGGGGTTTTAAGTGCAGCTACTCGCTCTAAATCCGACTCAAGTTCCTTACAATCACCGCTAACAAAAGTGCCTTTCCCTTCCCCTTGTATCTTCTCCTCAGTCTCACCGGCCGGTTTGCTACTTTTCTCTTTTACTTTTGACCAGCCGTTTTTATCCACGCAGTTGTTTTCCTGAGCGAGCTGAGTTTCCTTACTGCTGTTGGGTCCCCCCACAGCCGCTGTCCCAGCAATCCCAGTAATTGCAGCCATTGTACTTGCGTTTGGGTGTCTGCCGGCTGGGGCAGTCTTCTTGCTCCGTGTGGTCCTCTGCCGTCCGGACATCGATTTTCCTGATGCCTCTGTCTCCCCTCGCTGTGGCTGCCGCTGTGTTCCTGTGAGGATTGTTTCTCGAGTCAGGTGTGTGAACAGCTGAGGTGAGCCAGCTCCGCCTCTCCCTCTGCCTCTGCCTCCCGGCGTGCTGACCGGTCGAGCTACCGCGTAGAACCAAACGCGGGAGGTGTTGTTGCCTAATTGAAAAAGTGCCCGTAGCATTGAGTTTTCTTTGTATTTTTCCAACCGGAGGAATAGATGCGCGTATTCCCTTTGTCAGCTTCTCCGCTTCTCCGCTTCTGTGTTTTTTCCGATATTCGCTGCTCCAAACAAAATCTAGGCAGAGAAGAGCAGAATCATGTAGCGTCCTCACTCGGCGGTGTCAGCCCGCCATCTTGACTCCTCCTCCACGAATACCTGTCAGAAAATGTGCTAGTTGAAACAAAGCCACTCAAAGAAACCTTGAACTGGTGTGGAATCTTCAACTACTCCACAGGGCCATAAATGTCATAATCAGTTCTGTCCCATGCTATACCATCAGGTATAGGAACTGCTGTGATGTTCACTGATGACAGGTCTCTTTGTTTGCGATGAGATGAACTGTGAGGTTGCAGGAGTAAGTTGACGTTGGTACTTGCAGTGTCCATCTTACTATATTTTCCATTTATCATTTGTCCCAAACTTAACACAAGAATGAGCCAGAGCAGGAGGAAAAGTACACCTAACACAATCCAAAATTCAACCCAGGGCGAAACTAGATATTTTTCTCAAGATGATGAAAGAGCTCAGTTAATTTTTCTTTGAAAAGTTTTTTAGCTGGGCATTGTTTCCGATTCACTTGGATCCTCTGAAAAATCATCAAAATTGATAAAATAGCCAGAGGCAGTTCTGTCAATACTTGGGATTGCATACGGATTTTTTGAAATCACTGGAGTTGCTTCTTCCTTAGTCATGTTTGTATAGTCCGAAGCTACATCATTGTAGACCGGTGTTTCTTGACGAACCGTTATTTGGGTTTCTAGAGGTACAAGTTCCATGGCTTTGTTGCATAGTCCTTTTTCTCGTACTGCAGGTTTATCAAAGGTGATAAGTCTTTCAGTTTGAACCTCTTGAATTGTAGCAAGATTTGGCTGTCTGCTACTACTTGGGAGTCCACTGGGCCTACTACTTATTATTGGCCACATGTTGTGGTTTGACCAAGTCGATGGATACAACTCTGTTCTCCCTTTTTCCAGCAAGGGGCGGTAGTACTACTGATCTCGTTCCTTGTATTGCCAAGACAGGTACTGCTTTTCTTGTATGAAGGCCCAAATTCCTTCTTTACCGCAATCTTTTCTCTGACCAGATCCCCAATATTTGGAATCCAGACAGGCCTTCCTGGGACAGGTGGTTTTTCTTCAGTGGTTGTTTGTTTCTGTGTTTTGTTACTAAGACTTCTTCTTGTTTCATTTAAGTCCTGTAAAACAGCCAAACGATCTTTGACATCAAAGAGTTTTTGTTCTACCACTGAAGTTTGACAATCGAGGTCTTCGATTATCATTCTAGTACCAAACATTAATTCATAAGGAGTGATTCCACCCAGAGAATTTCTTGGCAGATTGTTAAGACTACGTTGGACACTTATTAGATGTTTTACCCACCCGTCACCCGAACCTAATACCTTAGATGTTATGGATTGCTTTATGTCACGGTTTTTTCTTTCCACTACCGCATTACCTTCAGGATGGAAGGGACTAGAATACCGCAATGCAACGCCCAAACTAGCCATGGCTTCTTTGTAAGCTCGAGAGCTAAACGCAGGACCCTGGTCAGAATGTAGCGTGCCGATTGCGTATGTGCCGATAAAGACTCGCAAATCCTTTATAACAGTTCTGGCGTCAGCCGAGCGCTGTGGCCACATCCAGATGAATCTTGTGCAGGAATCCACTGCGACCATGATATATTTATAATTACCGTCCCGTTGTAAGGGACCACAGTGGTCCAGGTAAACACACGCTAGTGGTTTATCTGAAATCAGGAGTGGCATCTGTGCAGGTCGTTTAACTGTTGAATCTTTTATTTTCTGGCATATTTCACATTCTAGAACATAGTTTCTAGTTTGCTTCCTCATATGTGGCCACCAATATCTTTGTTTTAATAGTGATACTGTTGCGGAAATAACTGCATGTGTAGACGGCAGTCCCTCGTGTGCTGCTAAGATCAGTCCTAACCTGTGTTCCATGTTTGGGATTGCCCTATCCCCCACTCCAGGGATTCGAGCAAATGGATCATTATTTGCATCAGTTATATATGAGTACTTTACTGGAAAGCCCTTCGGGAGTGTCTTACTTTTATTGAAGAAGTGACAGCTTGCATTATTTCGCTGTCTATTTTTGTTTTTGACCTAGTAATTGCAGCTACGGAAGCCGTTTGCACAGCTGCCTTTGCGGCTTCATCAGCCAATGAATTCCCTGCAACGTGAACGCCATCACGCTGATGACTCAGTGTATGAATCACGTGAGTCTTTTGTAGTTCTTTCTGTAATAGAACTACTTGTTCCCAAAGCGTTTTATGCTTAATTGTGCCTCCTTTTGCATCTTTGAAACTGTTTTGAACCCAGTTCTGCAGATACTCGTGGTAAGATTGTACGCAGTAATACGAATCGCACACTTTTAGTGTGTGGAATTCGCGATCGGCATTCTCAAGCGCCATCTCGAAAGCCTGAAGTTCAGCTCGCTGAGCTGTTCAGTCTCCTAGTGATTGAGTTTTAGTGACCATAGGTGTGAATTTACCTTCGCGCCAGCGACCTTTAACAATCGCGCACGCAGCACTGTAAGCTTGCTTACCCCCGATGGTGGGCTGTGCTGAACCGTCTGTATATATTATACATCCGTAATGTTCTAGAGGTAGAAGTTCGATCGGCAGAGGACATTCGTATTCGTATTGTAGGAATTCTTGTGTTTTTAAACTTGGGTCAAAGACGTATTCAACGTCTGTCGCAGCAAGAGAGTTAACCCATTGTATCCATCTTGGATGTAAAGCTTTAGCATTTGGAATGCTTGCTTTTGTCACTGCCTCTAATGCAGGTACAGGTGTAATGATAATTATGCGCTTACCCTGTGCGAGGGCTCTCTCTTTTGCTACTGCAGTTTGAACCGCTGTCAGAAGTTTTTCTGTAGAAGTGAATTTTATTTCAGCTTGTGTGTACAAGTGTGATTTGTAAGCTATTGGTACCGTCTCACCTTCATTAAAGGTTAGGTACGTGTATCCGCATCTCCCAGGGAGGATTCGGATTACAAGATTGCTCGCATTGAAGCGTGTTTCTAAGTGTGTTTTTGCTAACATGTTTGTTTGCACTGAACGCATAATTTCTGTGTGTTTCTGAGTCCAATTTGTTGGTTTGAAATCAGGGTTGATCAGTTCGTAGAGAGGTTTAACCCTTTCTGCCTAATTTAGAACATACGTTTTTCCAAAGTTCAGGAAACCTAGAATAGACTGTAAGTTTTTCCGCGTTTTTGGAGCTTGGAGCAGCGCACATTTCTCTAGAAAGTTTGCTGCCAGGCTTTTGCCTTCACTTGATAACTCGTATCCTAAGAATAGGACATCGAGGTGGGCAATTCGTGATTTCTTAAAATTGAAATTGTACCCTTCTGAGGCGAACCCTAGTATTATGGTATTCACTCTTTTCAAGTGCACGTCCAAATCATCATCTGTAAGATAGATGTCATCGACATATGATAATGCTTCATCATCGTACATTTGTAGTAACTCTGTTACCCTTGCTGAAAATAACCCTGGACTATTCTTGAATCCTTGGGGTAAACTGCAGAAGTGTCTTTGTGTCCCCATTATTGAAAAAGCGGTCAGGTGCCTGCTTTCAGGTGCAATGTTTTGACAGAAAAAACCATTTGAAATATCTAATGTAGTTTTATATTTTTTACGCACAATGCTATTCTTTAGTGCTGCGCTATGCGCATTTTGTACTGCAAAAGTTTTGCAACAAGAGTTTAGGTGTCTGTAATCCAAAACTAGACGATATGTATTCTCTGGTTTGGAGACAGGAAACAAAGGATTGTTCATTGACGAGGTGCATGTTTCAATCACCCACTGGTATTCAAGTTGATTTAAAATCTCCCTGACCTGTGTTTTTGCTTCTTGCTTAACTGGATACTGTCTTTGTGCAGTAGGTTGATTTTTATAACTGGATTTTATGGTGAGGAGAGTCCTCATCCCATCCCACATGATTTTTATATAATGCTGGAGCTTGGGCCACTGCTCATTTTCTGGTATATGTGTATTTTTTGTGAATAGGAATATGATTTGAGAAGGCTGGCATAATTATTTCTTCACCATGTGGGCACTCCCTGACAAACTCAGGTGGCCAGTCTTGTTCAGCTAGAAGAATGTCATAACCCTTTGAAAGCTTCTCCCAAAAGAGTACCTTTATTTTCCTAGTTGTGTTCCCCTCCATCCGGAGTGTTACTTCATATAACTTGTGAGGTACACTAACCCTGGTGTCGGCCGTTTCAACTTGAATGCAGTCATTCAAGTCCACTGTCTTCAGATGATCCTTCAGGATCCTGCGAATTATGGTTACTTCTGCTGTGCTGTCTAGCATTGTCTGGGCCCACTCCCCGTTCTTGAGTTGTGTCCTCAAGATCCTCGGCATGTTTTATTCTTACACTCGCTACCTTCTTTTTGGAAAATTGAGTTTTTTTATTTTTTGGAACGTGCTCTTCGTCTTTGGATTTCACACGTTCTTCTTTTTGTTCTGATCGTCCTCTTCTTTCTGATTTCTGTGAAGAAGTCTGAAAGGGACGAGAGGAGGGTGTATCAGTGTCTTGATATCTATCAGGTTTTCTTAAGTTATCCCTATTTCTAAGATTATATCTTTTCTCAGAGGGCTCCCGTCGGGGAGACCTATCTCCTTGTTGGGGAGATATTCCTCTAGATTGAGAATACTTCTCTTTAGGAAGTGTCTTTTTAGTAGTTTCCCATTTCTTTTTAGGAGTGGTGAGATTATTTTTGATGAAAACTTTTTCAGGTTTTTCTGTTTGTTGTGGTTTTACTGGTTTCCCACCCAAACTATCTCAACCTAGTTCTTCATAGGATTTTTCAATAATTCTCACCAGCTCAAATGGCTGGTCTGCTATATCTGTTTCTCTTAACCTCTGGCGGATAGCCACCGATGCTGCTTCACCCCTAATATTGGCTAATAGTATAGCCGAGACCTGTTTGAAATCTTTTAGTAATTTCATACCCAGATTTAAGGCCGGTTCTGGACCGTATTCATTTTGAATCTGACCCAGAACTTCTGGTATTACCGCCATAGACGGGACACCATGTGTTTCTGTGTAGATTGAAGCAAAGACTGTACCCCAAGTGTCGCAGTCCTCCACATGTGGTGCTATCCCCATTGGTAAACAGATTGTCAGAATTCTGTGTTTCTCATGAGGTGTAGTATCAGGAAATACTGCCTCTATTTGAGTAATTTTTTGTGCTAACCAAAACGGAATTTGTTCCCTTTTAGCGGGCAATTTACCGATGACTGATTGTATAGTCTGTGGTGTGATTTTGTTTGTGTTCCCCTGATGAGGGGTGTGCTGTGTGATTCTTACAGTTGATTGGACTGTTAAAGTCCTCATGACATATTGTACCAACTGCCTGTGAATCTTAATCAGTTAGTTTAACTGTTCTAATAGTTCTCGGTCTGACATATGTTCTATGTCAGGATGAGGTGTATAGCTTGCTAATATCGGCCATGTGGCTCCTGGTCTACCTAGTGGACCGAGCCTGGTAATGTGATTTTGATGTTTTATGGTGCCTTTAAACCAGAGCGCATGCTCTTGGTAAGTTAATGGAATTTCAATGTCCTCGTAAGGAACATATTCCAGTGGATATTCCTCTATCTTGTAGTAGTGGAATTCGTGTGTAACACTATCTGCTGGGGGGAAATGGATCCATGAATAGAATACCTCTGTCTGCCGATTTTCATGTGCCTCTATAACAAATATTACTTTACCACCAGTTGATGGAACTCCATTATTTATGAGTTTGTAAGTTATTATTTTTCTTACATTTACCGGGATCATTATGGCATCCGGGTCATTCTGTATGCGATTTCTCGCCTCTAAGAGTGCTTGAGCTGTAGCTTCAGCTAATTCTTCGTCAGTCATTTTTATTTTACCGACTGAAGATTTTGCAGAACAAGTTTCAAGGAAACAAAGATTAGGTGCACAATATTTTGGAACACTGTATCCTTCAACGTTGAATAAACTGAAAACTAATATATAGGATTCTCATCCTACTTAGTTTTAGCGGATATTTTCCTTTAACCCACTCCAGACGTCTTTTGGAGTTTTTACGGAAAAAGGGGTCTGTGTGAAAAGCACGACTGAGTTACTCTAGTATCTAGCGTTAAATTATCACCTTACCAAACGTTGGGCGCCATGTAGTGTCGTTCCTATATTCCCAATAGGCTTTGCGCATTGGAATAATAAACCTTGTATATTAGACGTAGGACTGAGGTCAACTAGGTCTTTACCAAGTCTATTAAACTTAATTGTGAGTGCCAGCTAGCTCAGAGGTCACTAGAAACTTTCTTGAATAATCAAGAAGGGATTAGTTTCTGACAACCATAAACCATGACAACTTTGTTTCCCCAGAATGAAACGTATCTCTAGAGTAGCGGAAACAATAGATAGTTATTTCACTCAGTCATTCGTGCATGCTTTGTTTCACCAGAGTTGCTGAGAAAAGGAAAAGACGGGCGTTTTCAATAAAAGTATTTATTGAAAGTCTTATCTCTCAAGCATAAGAAATGTACTGCTACAATGGCAATACTGGTTATAAAGTAAAGGGTATATAATACGAACAGTGTCATATAGTAGTACTGTAAAAGCATGATATGGTTTCTAAGCCATAAGTTGCTTAAAAGGTATAAAATACATACAATGATAAAAGATGGCTAAAAGTACTCAACTGGTGCTTCTAAAATACGCCTACCCCGGTGTACCTAACCTAAGTCTAGTACGAGGGAGGGAGTAAGTAAGGAGTAGCTTAAGTTTAGTAATTCTCTGCCAAGAGTCTGATAAGGAATTCTCTAAGAGTTTAATCAGCTCCGTACCTTTGGTTTAGAATGAAGGAGGTCTTGTATCTCTCTCTCGGAACTCGATTTTCCAGCAACCCGCAAGGGTTAACCTGGAAACACTGGAGCTGGACTTCTCGGCTGGGGAAAAGACAGCGTCTCTCAGTGCGTCAGCTGGAGGGTCGCTTCCTTTGGCACTTGCTGGTGCAGGGCTTCGGGCAAGTAGTAAGTCGATCTGCTCCAAACCACCGTGTGTTTGTCTGGGCAAATCTGGGCATATTTATACTATGAAGGTGCCGAGATTGACGTGTGTTGGACTTAATAACGTCATATAGGGACTCAATCCCTAGAAAACTCCTTGATTTCCTAGATAAATTAGCATACAGGCAAGGGGAAGTCCCGAGCTGCTGAAGGCGGGTTTCTCTAAGAAATCGTTGTAGATTGTTGGAACTTAGGGGAAGTAGCCATGCCGTATTTGGGCTGCATAGGCTCAGTCTAAATATGGAGATGATTTCTATGCCTATATAAGGATCGAATAAACTATACCTATATAAGGGCATGAATCAGGAAAATTACACTAGGGTCCTAGATTGATTTACAACAGTACCATAATCAGCAGAGCGACATGTCAACGATAAAAAAGAGAAAACTAGCTGTATTACATAAAGTGCCCCGGAGGCACAATGGGCGCTTGCACCCACTATGCGCATCCCCGGGGCACTTTGGTATTACAGAAGGGGCCGCAGACCCTTGTAGAGCCCCCTCTGTAATACCGATAGCGCTGGCGCACATTAAAACCCCTTTGAAAGTGCATGCATGTAGCCGCTTGCAAAGTGAAACATGAAGTGGCTGCATCAAAGCTGCTCCGTATATAATGTGAATACGCTGCCCCCAGGGCACCGCCTGATCGCAGCTGCCCTAGGGTCAGCGCATTCACAGTAATAGTGCTCATTTTCATTGTTTTCGCCGGGCGCACCATTTTAAAGGTGCTCCGGGAACAAACAATGAAAGTGTGCCCACACCATAATATGGCCCAAAGTTGGCATAGCAGGGACCTAAAAGACTGTACATGGGAAGGGGTGGTTTGGGAGGGGTGTCCTTGGGTTTGAAAGGGGTGCTCTTGGGATTGGGATAGGTGCCCATGGGTTTGGGAGGATTGTCCTTGGGTTTGGAGGGGGGCCGTGATGTTGGGAGTGGTGCTCCTGGGATTTTTAGGAGTCCTTGTATTGTTGAAGGTGTGGATTTCCATTTAGCAGGGGTGGAATGGGATATGGAAGAGGTGGGTTGGGGTGTGGGAGGTATAGATTGGTGTTTGCCGGGGGGGTGGTCAGGGTGTGGAAGGGGTTAGGGCAAGGCTCAAACTGAGATCTTAAATGGGAAACTTAGTACACTGTTGGGGAGGGAGTGGGGTTTGGGAGGTAGAGGGAGTGGCAGTGTTGAGGGTAGAGGTGCATGTGGGTCTGGTGTATGTCTGGGTGTGTCTTGTGTTATCGGTGCCTGTTTTGTGTTTGATTTTGGGTGTCTTTGTTTTTTGGGTGTGTATTCTAAGCTAGGTGTGTGCTGTGGAGGTGCTGGGTGTGGATATGTTTCATGTGGAGGGTGTGGTGCATGTGTGTGGTGATCGGTGTGCTGTCTGTTGGTGTTCTGGTGATGGGTGTGGGGCATGTGTGTGGTGATGGGAGTGCTGTCTATCAGTGTACTGTCTGTAGATGTGGTATGGTGTGTGTGTGGTGGGTGTTCAGTCTATGTTTGGATGAACGCCCAAGTTTGTTTTGTGGTGTTTCTGTTTGTGTGTGTACTGCTTGTATTTGTTTGAGTGGGTGCATGAAAAGGTGGGATTATGCTTTGGAGAAGGGTGGGATCAGGGAATTGGGATGGGGATGGGTTGTAAGGTAGAGCAGAAGGTTGGGATTACTAGGAGACGGCAACGAATAAGGAGGCCAGAGCTTGAAAGGACCCGTGTAGGACAGACATACCACTGTGAATGCCTTCCAGGTAAACTACCACGTGTTGCATATGGCAGCTAAGCCCCTGGATGGAATCCCACAGGGCAGTCTGGCCTACCACAATGCTCCAGAGGAGGTCAGTAGCCTCCACATTCAGTGCAGCCGGGGAAAAGGGTCAGAGGGTAGGTGCCTGCAGCAAAGGAGATCCTAGGCCTTTTAGTGGCACTGGATAGGCCAACTCTGGGGGAACTAGAGTGAGGGTGGAGATGGGACTCTCGATGGCGGACAAGGATTTAGGTGTAACTGGAGCAGTGGGGTCACCACTACTAGGGAGTGCTCACTGGAGGAGGCTACCGAAGAAGATGTTGAGTCTCTGATGGTCATCTCTGCCCTCCCCTCATCCTTCGGGCCATTGGGTCCCTTGCTGTTGGTGGTGTCTGCCCAAGAAACACAGTGGCCAGCTGCTTCCCTGCTTACGTTTGCATCTTTTCCTTTGCCTGCCCCTGATGATGATGAAATGATATGTACAAAAGTGTTATTGGATCTGTGTGAACAGAGCAGATCATGAACCTTGACCACCAATCAGTTACCAAGATTTTAGATTTCACTTGCTTCAAGTCCTCAAACTTTGGTTCTGCATAAGTACATGCAAGTAGGCAACTTTTTCAGAAGACACTTGGTCATAGTTTTGTAATTCCCAACGATAGGTTCTATAGAAGGTATGATGTTGTTTCTTATCCATTATTATGTATCTCCTAGAACTGTTTCACACCTCAGAATGGTTGGCCTTTGTTGTTCAGAATAGTGAACGGATGTCACCAAAAAGGATATACACCAAGAATACCTTTATACTGTGTGCTCCCTCTGCCCTAAAATCTGGATTCTGATCATTATCAATACCTAAATTATGAATCAATGTCTGTCAACATATACTGAAATGTTGTACCAATATTAGCATAAACTGAAAGCTGGCTACTTTTGTTTGAATATTTCACGATTATAACACCCACTTGAAGTCATTAAAGTATATGTCAAGTGACAAAAAGTATACTTGAATTCTGTATTAAAGAGGCTTAACAATGCATCACATACTGTGTACATACCTATGCTGTTCAAGACTGTCTGAAACTATTATTTGTGTGGATTGACAAATGACTTCTACTACATAAGTAAATACATAGCCACTGAAACATTTCCAATGCACTTCAATATAGAGCAAAGGCATCTTCACATTTGACTCCTAAATATCTCTAGTTATTTGAACATTGTTGTGTCTTTGTGAAATGGTTTCACTAAATATACTGGCTTTCACTGTAGTCAAAACGTTTTAGAACATCATACTAATCATTACATACAATGATTCATATATAATATTTACTTCAAAGAATCACAATATGCGACATATTAAACATAATGAGTCAAGAGGTTGGCCTGAATCTGAGTTTTCCTGATGGGATACTCATTCATATATGTGATGGAACATTCCATCTTCCAAAATACCTTCAAGTTTCCCATTTTACTCCATCGTTGATAAAAATTGATGGCTATCTCAAATATTTGGCCAAAAGCAGATTGCCTTACACACACATTTGTGAAGCAGTAAGACGTCAGGCAAATCTGTCACTGTTTAACATGTATGAAACTGTATTTCTGATGTGGAACACAATTTGGATATGTCTTGATACCAATATGTAGCTATCAATTCTGTGGTCACTTGTAATTTTGGATCACATTCTCACTCTGGTTTGTGTAGAATCTTAACTTACCAATGTGATGATTGGTACATCCACTGTATCATAAGTGCCTAGTATGCTATGCCACCTGTAATAGGCCTACAATTATATCATCCACATCAGTGAAAGATTATCACACCTAACACAATAAGACTATTTGCCTCTTTGGTACAACTGTCCCTCATGACATCATACAACATGATGTATATGTGGAGTTTAGGCAACCATGTGTGTGCTCTGAACAGTCCATTGGTTGTGTATTGGAATCAGGTGGTATCATTGAAAAAAAATAATAGACAAAGCACATTATCATACACCTTGTATAAAACTTACACCTTCAAGAACTCTACTTGAGATTTGGACGTGGGCCATCCTCAATGTTGATGGCAAAAATCCTGGCTGTAACAAATAATGGGTCATGCAACATGTCTAACTCTGATAAGAACGTACCCCCTTATTCTAGCTGTTGGGCTCATTAATTGCTCATTATGCTCCGGATAGGCCACCACAAGAATGCAGGCCATTAGGGGGATCAGGGTGCGGCACGCGCACCTCACACGTTGGGAGGACTTCCTGAACTGGACTTCAGCGATCTTACGGGTCCAGCATCTTAGGTCCTCTCACCTGTTGCAACAATGGACCCTGCACAGTTTATTTATTTTTCAAAAGCTTCCACTTGAGTGTTCACAATTCTGCCCTTTATGATACCTTGAGGCCATAGTCTCTTTTAAACAGGCAAACATATTTTGTGAAAGCCATTTCAGTACAGGATGCAATGATCTATAATGGTACCTTCCAAGGTTTTGAGCTGTTTTCAGGGGCAGTGTAAGTTACTTTTAGAAAATAATTTACAGAATACTGGTGAAAAGGGGTTCCATTACCTTTCAACTATAAATTGAAATGGGGTTTTTCAATCTAATTAATGAGTGAGATGATATCCTTGTTAAATCGACTGAAAATTAAAGCACTGTAATTGGTATTTCAGAAGGAGTAATCTTGCTTCTGTAAATTTGGTAGTGTTTACAGTACTGGCATCCTTGAGTCAATATTATTCAGATATCAGAACTTTTTTTCCACCTTACCACCCCTTCCCCATCCTCTTGCTTTAGTCAGTAGTAGGATTGTACATGGACAAATTCTTGGTGTACTCACTATTGGATGTTTAGTATGTGTCAGTCACATAATAGTTGTTTGAGAGTTACAGCTTTAGATGTCAAGAGGTAGCCCTTGTTTGTACAAAGTAATCAGATGCAACATTTGTAATGTACTTACAGCCTTGTATTGTATTTTGTAGCATAGGTATAGCGCTTACTACCCATATGTGAAGCATTGACCTTATACCCACATTGATAGCAAACTACACTGACTAGGGTGTGTTGTTGGAAGGTTGTTTTTTTATTTTGAGACTATGTGGGAGGTGTTTTTATGTTGTGGGCAATGACCACCGATGTACGGATATCATGTTATAATAAGAATATTAATAATATGGTATGGTAGTTATGGGACTTGTCATCTGGCCATGTGACGATTGAGGATATATGAGTGATAGATGCACAAATTATAATTGATTAAGGATTTAAGTGTATACTCAGCAACACAGCACCAGCATATTCTGGCCATAAATGAAGTGGGAGGCTCAGTGTGTGTACACTATGCAAGGAACTGAGAAGGTGCAATAATCCACATGGCAACATGCACCAGGCAGATCAGTACAAATAACAGATTGCCAAAAGGGGAAGAATTATAATTGGTTACATGAGCAATACCTATACACTTTTTAAAGCAAGGCGTATGCCTACTGATAAACAAGTACAGCACATGAAAGAGGAAGGAAATGAAGAATAATCTGGAACTATGGTCTATAAAACTGAACGTGAGCTTGACCTTCTTGTAGTCTACAAAATAGTCAGGTTTATTGCGCATGCTTAGTCAAGTGAAAGGATGCCTGAAGTAAGTTATCCCCCATTATGTTTCCAGTCTAGTTCTGTATGAATGAAACTTTATTTGTCTTTACCTCAGTCGGTCCAAATCGTGGGGCCATTCTCCAATATGAGAAATCCAGCTCATCCGATGTGAAGCTACTGAACCATGCTAGTTTTTAATGATGTCCATGTAAGGCACATTTAGAAACCACAAATCTCATTGGATCCCTTAATCCGGCTGACAATTATCCTGAATATTGTCATGGATACTCTTTGGCTTTGGTCTTGACATTGAGTAGAAAGTAAGAGGCCATTGAGCTGCTAAGGCTTGAATAATGGACCTACCCCACTGTGCCACTTCTGCTTCCCAAGGCATTTTAGTGAATTAGTGAAGAATAGGCATTTATTTTGGATCTTCAATTAAACTTTGTGAGAGACCTGACCTAGTGTTTGCAAAGCCGAAATCAGGTCTCCACCAACCCTCCATGTTATTGACATCTGTATAAAAAATGTCCTCACATTTCCTCTCAAACAGTTGCAAAGGTTATAGCTGTCATGAAGATAGATACATTTATGCATATCTATTTTATTGTTTTCCCTAAAACAAAAAAATATAAGCGATTGTAAAAACATGTAAGCTAAAAATAAGTGGTAAAGTAAAAAAAAATTACTGAAATAAATACATCATATTGAAACTAAATATAAAAAACATAAATTATTTATTGAAACAATTGTTACTTAGTAAAAACTATTTAAACAAAAACATGAACATCAATAAAACATTGACACCAGGAGTTAGCCCCCTCCACTCCTAAAAAGGCAGTCAAGAACGTCAGCATACCCCAGATTGCAGCAGTGACTTCTTGTTTCCTTAGGCTCCTTAAAATATAGAAATCTGAAATGTTTTTTCTATTGAAGCCATCATCCAGATTATACTTGCACTAGTGATGTCCTGCATCGAATATGCTAATGCCATGCACCTAGGCCTCCAAAATGATCTGAGCCAAAGAGTGCAGCTGGTCAAGAATTATGCAGCAAGATTGGTCCGTCAACAGCCTAGATACTACCACACCACACCCCTACTACAGAGGCCGCACTGGCTCTCAGTTGCACAAAGAACTCTGTTCAAAATAGGCTGTACAATCTTCAAAATCCGGCAGACTGAAAGCCCCATTTTTGTCTCCTCTATAATACGGAACTATACTGCTAGAAACAACCTCAGATCGGCTGATCTCAGTCTCCTAGAGGCTCCTAAATTCTACAGTTGTTGGCTCCCGGCACTTGGAACTCTTTTCTGACCAACATTATATCAGCAACCTACTATGAGCAATTTAGAACTCTGCAAAAAACATGGCTCTTCAGACAAGCCTATGACTAAGCCATATCTCAGCCCTGCAGCTAGTGCTCCCAACGCCATTAAACTTGTTGGTGAATGTGTGCTTTAGAAGTTCCCTATAACATAACATAACAGAACAGAACAGAACAATAACTGAAAGATTCAGATAAAGGGCAGAGTTGCTGAACAATGAAGCCTCCTTGATTGGTGACAAGGCTAGATTCAACAAATGGAATATCATGGCGGTCGACCTCGAAGCAGGGGAGCAGGGTTTAATCCATATCCTTACATTACCTTCTCCGACCAACTCACAATCATAATGGTCTGGGATATCCCTATACCATGGCCAGGAGAGCAATAGTGTCTACGCGAATTTTACCTCTAAATCTGTTTTGAAAAATGCCATTGGTCCTAGTACCTCAAAAGTAGATAACAGCCGCGGCATAGTGGTAACACACGACAATTGTTGGGCCGTCTTTGCAGTATTAAAGGGAAGGATATTTTGAACCCCCCAAAAGGAGGCCTGCAGATAGTTAGCTCAAGTTATATTAGGGACTAGGAATGACTGAATAAATGTGGTAAATTACAGACTGTTTGACGTCTGTTACTCAAGTCTACACAATGATGCACATCTGTTGTGGAAAGTAGACGGTTTAGCTCATATACGTCAAGATTTTGATGTTATAAATTTCTGTAAGCAATTTGATTTAATTCTACTCCAAAAGAAAACCCGATGTGAACAAGAGTTCCCACCAACAAGTTGCATAGAACATCACCCATTAGGCAATAGGCTTGTCAAAAAGGGACACGCAAGAGGTAATTTAGCAACATTAATTTTGTCTCATTTTTTAAATAGAAAGAGCACAGATTATAAGGGCCTCTGTTTTAGATTTATTAAAAAAAGAATTGGACAGCGGGTAATTGCAAAACACCGCTGTTAATACTCAATGTTCCTAATAATCCCTTGTTAAAGGAAAAGTAATCGTTTGTGGAAGATCTGCCATCGAGCGTTACCCAAATAAAATTAGAGTTCTCTGGTGCCCATTGGCTGGATTTTGATTTGAACCACATGCACAAACTATTTGAGTAAGATGTGGTTGGCAGGACAACTTTTGGAGCACTCTCGCACAAACAGCTATTGGAAATAGAAAGCCCAGACTGGGCAAATTGTTACGGTCTGTCTGTCACACCCCAGGGCCAAGAGTTCTTCATGGCAGGTGCCCAATGGACCAACTTGAGCCCAAACCATGATTCCGTCATTAGAAATACAGTTTTAGGATATTTATTGGTTTGCCTCTCATTATTTATGTTTGTTAGTAACTTTACAATAGTAAAAAGGTGGGAAAATGATCACCTTCCTGCTTCGGATAATGTACAGATGGCTAATTTGGTAGAGAATAAATCCCTAGAGACAGTTATTGGGAGGTTCCTATCTCAAGTGGGTCCTCCAGGAACTATAACACACAAATAGATACTTGAGGGTATTAGACTCAGAGCCTTACAATCAATTGACTTATTCTAGGAGTGGGGCATCAAAAGAGTTTTGAGAGGTCATCTCACCCTCAACTTATCAAGGCATGCTTCATCATTTGATGACCTCTCACACCCGGGTAAGGCTGACACTACCCGGGCGGACTGGACAGAGGGAAGCTAGTCAATCCCTGGGAGTTCTTATAAATCTGTATTCGTGACACTTAATCTGGGTCTTGTTTTTTTTAGGGGGGGGGGGGGCATAATCAAATTTAAAATATACCTAGTAGTATACTTGTAGGGAAATGCTTCTGTACTCTTCGCCTCCTATAGAGCCATCTCAGAGGCCGTGAAAGTGGAAGGTCCAAATGAATTGATTACTCGGTCTAATCCTGCTGAAAAATGAGAAATAGATATAAAGCATATGATAGATCAATTGTCCATCAATTAAATACCAATGGAGTTATTTTTGGCACACCTAAAACTGGCAACAAATCCCTTCAGGCCCATGACTTAACAGAGAAATTAAAGTTATCACTAGACCTCCGTTTGACATAACTCAAGTAACAAAGGTAATGACACTTTGAAAAATATAAAAAGTATTCTGCACTGCAAAGAGAAACTCAGACTACAAAACATGGAAAAGGTCATTTAAAGCCCGTACCAATACCTTTTAAAGTTAGTACCAATACCGGAAGGAATGTTGGTAGTTTTTAAATAGAATAAATAAAGGTGACAACTCCGAGCGTGGCACCAATGCTCCTGTGGATGCTAGGATTAGCTACTTTGATTTTATTGAAAGAGCTTGAGGACTGGGTGGCTTCACTCCAGCGTGGTGTCTATACTGTAGGACCATGGTTGAAATGAGGAGGGTTGTTTCATGTTTTATTGTATTCTTAAAATCGTTGTTTTTAAATTGGCTTTGTGGTATGAACTATAAGCCATCAATGTTATGCTTTGTGATATAGCTTACTTTCACTGTATTGTAATGTTTTTAAGTGACTATACATAATACATATATTCATTCCTGACATTGAAGGATGATTGCTTCTTAGAACGTTTTTCAACCTAAACTTGAAGTCACTATGTGTGTACATAGTCTGTGTCTCTCTGCAGAGCTATGCATCATACAGTTTGCTAGATGGTCTGGTGTTGGAACCCTACTTCACTGTTTCTCACTTTCCCCTTGTTCGCATTCCTTTGCAAGATCTTGTGAGTGTCTTGCATGTGGTGGTATGACAACAGATATGCATTTGTTGGTTTTGCTTTTCTATAACATTGCAGCTTGTTGAGCTTTGCTCCATTGTTTAGCAAGGTAGCTTACCATTCTTCCAAGAGAAACCTTTAGCCGATGCAAGACAAAGGAATCATGCCTATTCTACAGGAGACCAAGGAGTCTGCACTTCCTCGCTACAAATACCAGAAGCGACCTTTTCAGTATGGATATCGAATGTAATCTGGGAGGGTCATATCTTATCTTATTATTTTATGAAGACGTGCAGTAAATGGATGTCCTAAACATTCAGCATACTAATGGTCCTCCAGTTTTACGTTGCACGCCCATGGGTAGAGTGACCATGTTACAGTAGTTTTTGTGGTCTGGAACGCATGTGCCCAGTTAGTTACACTGTGGACACAACCCATAGTTGTGTCCTCACTCACCTGCTTGGTTTTTAGACCCTCAGCCGTATTAACTATTACTTGTAATCAATTGTTCTCTCATGAACATCATGTACCTGATACACTTTGTTTGTACCACATGAATGTCTGATTGTATGCCTTTTTCCTTTCTCGAAAAATGTATAAAATCATTTGAACACAAAAAGAGTGACCGTGTTACAAGCATGGTACCTCAGTCAACAAGTCTTCATCTGACTGGTCAGATGTTTTTTGTATCTAGACCTTCTAGCATCATGAAGACGAACATTTTGTCAACCCTATGCTAGTGCACACGGTTCTTCTGAATTCAAAAACACCAAGATACTCACCTGTCGTTCCTCTGATGCCGAAGAACTAGTTCATCCGGGATAAGAACTTCCTCGCAAGGAGCAGGGACACACTTATATAAAAATAGAAATCCTCAAGAATCACAGTGACTTTTCTTGGTGAGCAGATCAACATCATGAAGGAACTCTCCAACCCCAGCTCCAACACCAACTACGTCCTACCCTCGCAAGACCTGTGCGACTCGCCGGCCACCTTCTTCCACCGCAAGATCACAGACATCCATGACAGTTTGAACGCCACGAATGGCCCGACAACCACTGAGACCTCCGCCCCCACGACCACCATCCGCACCAACCGCCTGCTCTACTGGACCAACATCAGCGACGATGACACCATCAAGATCATGAACACCATCCACTCCGGATCTCTGTCAGATCCATGCCCACACCACATCTTCAACAAAGCCAGCACATCCATCGCACCCCATCTCCGGAAAGTCATCAACACCTCCTTCGAGACAGCAACCTTCCCGGAGAGCTGGAAGCACGCCGAGATCAACGCCTTACTCAAGAAACCCAAGGCGGACCCCAAGGACCTCAAGAACTTCCGGCCCATCTCCCTGCTTAAAGGTCATCGAGAAGACCGTCAACGAACAACTGACCCGCTACCTCGAGGAGAACAACATCATGGACCCTTCCCAGTCCGGGTTCCACAGCAACCACAGCACTGAGACTGCCCTCATCGCCGCCACAGATGACATCAAAACCCTGCTGGACAATGGAGAAACGGCGGCCCTCATCCTCCTGGACCTGTCAGCCGCCTTCGACACGGTCTGCCACCACACACTACAAACACGCCTCCACAACGCTGGGATCCAAGAGAAGGCCCTGGACTGGACCACCTCCATCCTCTCCAGCAGAACACAGAGCGTCCGCCTTCCCCCCTTCCGCTCCGAAGCCACTGAGATCATCTGCGGCGTACCCCAGGGCTCATCCCTCAGCCCAACCCTGTTTAACATCTACATGGCACCGCTCGCCCACGTCGCCTGTCGGCACGACCTCAGCATCCTCTCCTATGCCGATGACACCCAGCTGATACACTCCCTCACCAAGAACCCCCACACCGCCAAAACCAACCTTCACAAAGGAATGAAGGCTGTTGCTGAATGGATGAGGAACAGCCGACTGAAGCTGAACTCGGACAAGACGGAGGTCCTCATCCTCGGATCCAACCCTTCGCCTGGGACGGCTCCTGGTGGACGACCGCACTGGGAACCGCTCCAACACCCACCGACCACGCACGCAACCTAGGGGTCATCCTCGACTCCACCCTCTCCATGACTAAACAGGTCAACGCCGTCTCCTCCTCCTGCTTCAACACCCCCCGCATGCTCCGTAGGATCTACAAGTGGATCCCCACTGAAACGAGAAGAACAGTCAACCAGGCCCTTGTCAGCAGCAGGTTGGACTATGGCAACGCCCTCAACGCAGAAGCCTCAGCCAAACTCCTGAGACGGCTCCAACGCATCCAAAACGCCTCTGCACGCCTGATCCTCGACATCCCTCGCTGCAGCCACATCACACCCCACCTGAGAGACCTGCACTGGCTCCCGGTCAACAAGAGGATAACCTTCAAGCTCCCCACCCACGCACACAAGGCACTCCACAACACCGGACCAACGTACCTCAACAGACGACTCAGCTTCTACACCCCCACCCGCCAGCTCCGCTCCGCCGACCTCGCCCTCGCTACAGTCCCCCGCTTCCGAAGAGCGACCTCAGGTGGCAGATCGTTCTCCCACCTCTCCACCAAGACCTGGAACACCCTCCCCATCCACCTAAGGCAGACCCAAGACCTGCTGACCTTCAGAAAACTCCTCAAGACCTGGCTTTTCGAGCAGCATTCCCCACCCCAGCCCCTTGAGACCCTCACGGTGAGTAGTGCGCTTTACAAATGATATGATTGATTGATTGATTGATCAACTTCCAACCCATAGTCCCTCAGCCAAGTCTCCTCTATGGGGTTCTATAGGTCAGGATGGGAAATGTGTAGCTCTCCTTGTGCTTCAAATTGGGTTGGTCAGTGAATGCAGTATCCCTTTTTCCATCATGTGCTACCATCTCCATCCTTTGAAGATCCAGGACTCCAGCTCGAATCCTCTTGAGTTTCTAGAGATGACAAAATATTAGCAGCTTCTGGGTTGCACACTGCCCCCTGTACTTCGCTGAGCATAAATAATTTTAGTTTAAAGTTTCCTCACCACGTCCTTGGTGCTAGCTACATACTTCTTTAAGGAAGGATGATTACCACTGCTAGCTAACTTGTAAACGATTAAAAAGGATTCTACCTGATGGTGAAAATTCTCATAGATGGAAGATAACAGAAAAGATCTTCCTAATTCAATTGCGTGAAAAAATTCCCTACGGTGAGATTCTTCATGACACCTACTTGCTTGTGGTACTGTATACAATGTAACCTTGTACTTCGTTCTCTTCTCATCAGAACCTGTCCATGGGGTAGACTACTTCAGACATTTTGGAGCTGCTACAGTTTATGTAGTCCTTTTGAAGAACTCATCTCAATCATGTGTTAACGACTTTGGAAAGAAACATCATCGCCACCATGACATGTAACCTTAGTAGAAATGCTCACAGGTTAATAATCCCACAACAGATAAAGTAACCCTTTCTTCTAAGCATCAATCCAAAATATGCGCATTTCCTAGAATTAGGACTGACTGAACGACTCAAGGGGCCTCATCTCGCCTTTGCAAGAAAATTATTGTTGGTGGTATATTTAGTGGACATATCCAGGAAACCATCCGGAGTTATCCCTGTGCCGGGTAGTGCAGTAGGCACTTGGAAGGGGCAAAAAAATAAAATGCCAGAGTGGAGTGTTAGGAGGGGATACAGCCCATTCATTCATCAGATGGAAGGAATTCTCCATGTTTGTATTCCAAATATCTGCTGAAACAGGGGCCAGTGGATCAAGCCAACCCAGGCATTATCACAGTGGCATAGACCAAGGCAACCCTTAGGCTTGAACTTGGAATCAAGAAGTGGAAGGGTAGGGGCTTAAATGGTTTGCAGCACAAATATTGTCGGGGAAATGTAGACTGTAGAAACGTTGTCAAAAATGTAATCTACTGAAAACTAGTGAAAAAAGATGAAGTTGAAGAAAAATATAAAAATGTTGTGACTAATAAGGCAAAGGTAAGTGTCCTGGGAGCTCAGGGCATCCTTGTACCAAAGTAGAGAAGAGTATTTACAGTGAGGAAGGGAAAGGGCCTTGGACTAGTAATGAGTTTTTAGGATTTAGGCAAGGGTAATGTTAAGGGGTGGAAGGTGGTTTGTAGGGTTCACAGAGTGGTAGCCTTCAGGTTTAGTTAAGTGTTTTTATAGTTCAGGAAGGGGTTGCATTAAGGGGGTAGAAAGGGGTTTGTAGGGTTCAGGAAAGGGTAGCATTATAGGATGGTTTGGGGTTTTAAGGTTTCAGGGTTAGCATGAAAAAAGGGTATTAGAGATTTTTAAAGATCAATTAAAAGGTAGCAATTAGGGAAAGTAAGAGGTTTTTAGGTTCAGGAAACTGTATCTTTAAGGGATATTTATGGGTTTCAGGGTTCGGGGAAAGTGAACATTAAGGGCTAGTAAAGGATTTTTGAGGGGTCAGGGAAGGAATTGCACTGAGGGGTAGTAAGGCTTTTCTAGGGTTTAGAGAATGCCAATGATGTATGAAAATAAGGGTTTTAGTGTCAGGGAAGGGCAGCAGTAAGGACCAGTAAAAGGTTTTTAAGATTCAGGGAAGGGTAGTATTAAGGGAGGGTGAGGGGTGTTTAGGGTTCATGGAAGGGTAGCATTTAGGGATACTAAGTGGCTTTAGGGTTCAGCGATTGGTAGAGTTTAGGGTAGATAGTAGGGTTCCAGAAAGGTTAGGGTTAAGGGATAGTAAGAGTTTTTTTTAGGATTCACCGAAGGGTAGCATTAAAGAGTATTTCAGGGTTTTATCGATTTAGGGATGAGAATCATTAAGGGATACTAAGGGACTATTAAGGTACAGCTAGAGCAATTAATAAATGCATGTAATAATAATGTCTTTTAAAATTCAACACTTTTTAAATTGTCTTTAATGTAGTTACATTTTAAACCATTTTAAAAGTGGGCTTTACTACATACTGCCATTTAAATGTAGGATTGTGTAAATCCAGATGTGACCAATGGATGGCTTTACTGTTTCAGCTTGAACTCTCTAGATTTGGCACAGTAGGTCTAAGCCGGAATAATTTAAAAGTTAGAAATCCATCCATCCTAGGATTCCTACTACCATTGAGTAGTTAAATGACTATATGGAATTCACAAGAATCCCAAAACCTAAGCACACCTAAATATAGGAAAATCATAGATTCACCTATGTATGTCTAACCCTTAAACTAAACTGGCAGATTTTCCCCTCCCTGAAAATTCTACTTTGTAAGGGTTATAGTGCTATCTCAAATGTTTCTTTGTGTTCTACAAGGAGAAATGTTACCACTGTAGGGAAACCTCTTCCTCTAAACCTATATGGTAATAGGAGGGTGTTTGTGAATTTTCCCTCCCCTTCACGCTCTTACTCTATGGATTTTGAAGTAGGTTTGTAAATGGGATAAACAATCCATTGGAAATTCTAGCGAATAACCACAAGGTTAGAGATATGTTCACATGTTCAGCGTGTCTTATGATCAAGTCTTATCCCCCTCCTCTGGGAAAATCCATATTCTGACCTCAGATTTAAACCTAAAACTGCACAGACTTTAAAATTCTCTGATTTTCTGAGGTTATATGTGTAACTTCTCACTACAATGTATATACGATTCTATGCATTTGGATGAGATGTTTTTGAATGTATGTGCATTTTCTGCTCACCTTAGAGACACATTTGTGCACAAAAGCCTTTGTGAGTAGAGCCTCAGACTTTAGCTTTTAGACATCTTGATATTTAATTGGAGAAACTGCAGCCTTATGTTTCGTCAGTCGCAAAAGTCTGGAGGCAAGTGTGAATACAAATAAGCTCATATTCTGCCACTGATCCCTAGATCAGATCATTAACCCTCTGACATGACTGATTGATAATATCATGTTCTGTATTGTGGGTGAGTCTTCCCTTAGCTACTGGCAAGGATAGCACCACTCCTGATAACTCAGTACAGTCTCTTTCCTTATCAATCTGCAATGTCTTGGCCATTTTGGGACTTTTCAATTAGTTTCTCTTTGAAATCTGTAAAGCTAAAAATGGACATCTGTTATACTTATACTTAGATTCTTGGATGAAATCCATTGATACAGGGCTGCAGAGGAGCTCTGTGGCCTATATTCTTTCATGAGAGGTGGATATTATTCTTAAATTGAAAAATCAATGTTTTTACCAAACGTTTTAAATGCCTATTTGAATGGAAGTTGCTTGGTGAAAATAAGTTAATTATTTTGTGGGGTGGGCAGGCTTTCTCCCAGGGTGTGGGGATCATTATTGTCTTGTTTCGCCGCCTGATTTTCCTTGGTGGAGATGGACAGCAATAGACCATCCATCCTATCATCCACTTTAAATTGGCCAGTTGGCTAATATCCAAAAGCTGGCAAAATGCTACCATCTTGTTTTTCTGATGAAGACCATGCCCTTAAATCTTTGAATTAGGTTCAAAATGTCAACATAATTAATCTATTTCGATGAGCATTTAATGTGTAACCCATTAACCTGACCTAACACTGGGATCGGTGTTTGGGTTTCAAACAGAAATGTGCAAGCTGGCAACATTTTATCGGTTTAATTTTTTCCACTGGCCAGCTGTACACTCATACTGATATCACTGACCCCTTGCACTCTACCGTCATATAGAGCACAAAACTTGTTTGTTCCAACTTTACTAAGAAATAAAATTATAGATGAACTCTGCTCTAAATTGATTATGTTCGCAATTTTGATCTGATCAGGAGCTCATTCCATGGTCAGGCTCTTTCCTTAATAATGTAGGGTCTGATTACGATATCCGTCGGAGTTGCCGCTGACCGATATTGCAGTGGATGCGGAACCGACCGACCTCCTGCCAGCGGTCCCGACACCGCAATTTAGGATGCGCTGCCCGCAGCAAAAACTCCCACTGTAAAATGGAAGTTTTTGCACATCCGTGCACCGTGTGGCAGGCACACACAGTGCAGGGATGTACAGGAGGCACCATAGGTGCCCCTTAAGACCACAAGCAGAGGGCCAGGGGATAAGGGAGCCCTGCTAAGGGCCCCCAAAGACACTTTTCAACAGCAGTTTCATGTAGAAAGTGCCATCATAATCTTGACAGCGGAAACGCCGTACGTTAGGTATTATGAGACCCTTCCGACTGCCTGACGGGCTCCTTGAGCCAGTTGGAACAGAGTCGGATTCCACGGACGGTTTCAACTCCGACAACCGTCATTGTAATACGGCGATCAGAGTTGAAACCTACGATATCGGTCGGAAAGCCTCCAACCAGCGGTCGGAGTCTTTCCGACCGACATTGTAATCAAGCCCTAAATTCGAGAGAACCATTGCATATCATTATAACTTTCCGTTTAGAGGCTATTGAAATAGCACTTCTCATCAGAAATATTGTCCATCCTAAATCTGCTGTTGATGTTGTACAAACATGCTTTTAACATCATTGAATGAATTTATAAAAGTATCTGTTTCTATAGCACTATACAATGGAAACTTGAACTATAGGATGGAAAAACAAATTGTAGTGGACAAGGTCAAACACATGGTAAAAACCCTTTCTAGTAAAGAATATCCCTTTCAGTCCTTGCAGAGATTACAAAGCAGCATATTTAGAGGAATTGAAATATTTTTGAATGAGATTCAATTTGTAGTGAGCTACATGATGCAAAGAATACATCCGGCAGAAACGGATTTCAATATTACGTTAGGGAGTTTTGGATCAAATCCGGTACTAGTAAGTAAGTAAGTAAAGTATTTTATTGTGTAGAATATACAATTCTGTACCAAATACCTCAACATAATTCAGACTAATAAAATATATAATTTATATTGTTAAAATCAACATCATAAATAGTATAAACAAAAGAGATGCTAGAAGAAAGAGTTACAATTCATAACATAAGTCTGACTTTCTCCAGCTACTAACATGCAGTATGAAATGAAATTGGGTTTTGTAAAGTGCGTTACTACCCGGAGGCCTCGTAGCACTGTGGATGGGTAGGGTCGGGGAGTCTGCTGACTTATTTTTAATGGAAGAGAAATGTTTTCAGTTATTTCCGAAATTTTTGTAGGTCGGGCTCGCTACGCAGTGTGGGAGGCAAGGAGTTCCATACAGATGCAGCGTTCCATGAGAAGGAGCGTCCGCCCCACCTAGCGCGTTTGATTTTTTTCTTTGATGCCAGAAAGGCTGTGCTAGAGCGCAGTGATCTCTGAGGATGGTGGTTGGTAGCTAGGGAGCAGATCATTGCGGGTGCTTTATTCCACATGGCCTTGTGCATTATGCACATTGCCTTGAATTTTACCCTAGCCTGAATAGACAGCCAGTGTAGTTTCTTCAAGGCAGCAGCGCCTGAATCTCTTCTATAGTTCTATTACCTCAATGAATATTCATGAGATACATTTGAATATGGGGCATCTAATAGGATGTGATTTGTATATTTACTGGGAGTATTAAAACCCAAAATGTCTCTACTGTTGATCAAGTTAGCCAAATAATTTTGTACTTGAGTATTTTGGTGATTAAGCGACCAGACAACCTAGGTATGGAGTTTATGTCTTAGAGTATTTCAATAAACACTGTTGATGCCATAGTACTGACCTCATAGGCGGAATCACCCGACTTGTATTAGGGGTACTGTGAGCATTGTGCTGCCACCCGGTCACAAATGTTGTAATACAGGGGTATCAATCGCTATTCCTATGAGCGCAATGGAACCCCGGCGAATGGATTTACAGTTCCTGTGAATTACTGATCTGTCTTGTGACTACTCATTGCCAAATATGTCTTACAATTTTGCTAGTTTTAGGAGCAGAATTTGTCAATCACTTCTTATCAAAACACTGCAGTCTTGTATTCCAATAAATATAGTTATAAAATAAAATAACCCATTGTATTGACCAGAGGTCATGTGTTGCCATCTGTGTCAGAGCAGAGGGAGCATCATGGTACTCCCTGCTACTCCAATGAATTTGTTGTGGTAATTTAAATTGGAGTGTACTTCTAATAAATGATGTACTTGTGTGGTGGCACACATTCATAAAATTATATTGTATTGTAGCATTTGTATAGCACTTCATACACCGGTCAACATCTTAGTACTCTTTCTAGTTTATTGAGTAACTAGCTAGTTGATTTTGCATATCTGAGAGCAATGGGGTATATAGTCAGGGCAGCTGGAATTATGCAACAATCCAGGACCAAATTATGTGACAGGGTTGACTAAATTATGCAGCAATGAAAGGAAAAATATACAACAGTAATGCAGCAGATCTGTCTATTAAAAAACACAGCTTTGCAGAGCAGTATGATACACTTGATTCTTTTATGCACACATCTCACTAGAAAATGCTTTACAATTCAATACAGGGCATCATAAAAAAAGAGACACAACATATTTGAGATTCTTTGAACTTCTGATGCCCTTTTGAAATAACAACAGTTATATAAAAGAGTGTGCATGATTTGAACATCGTTGTGTGTTAATAGTGAAAATAAAATCATATCAATGAAGGAATCATTCTATCCCCAAAGTTTAAAATTAATTTAAAGATTTTTTTTTGCTACCCTTCTCCGGCCACCAGATGTGGATGTTCACACTATCTGGGTAACATTTGTCACCTCTGTAAACAGCTGATTACAGCAATCAACAGCTGAAGGTGAACAGTTAACTTTTGTAAAATGCCTGCATTCCCTATGTACAGCAATTTTAATAACGTTTGCTCTATTTGAATTTTAAAAACATTTCGTTAAAATCTGCCAATTATGCAGAGTATGTGGCAAGTCCAGCAATTTTACATGGAAGTTGTTGCACTCGCACAGTCACCTTTTTCCAGTGGCTGTTGTTACGATGCAGCTGCAGTGCTTAATTTGAGCTGGTGGTTTCCGGTCCTCGGCATCCGCACTTAACACGTTCGAGGCTGATGACGGAACCGCTCCGTCATCAGCTGCGGTGGCATTGTGCTGATGACGGAGCAATTCCGTCATGGCCCGGCCGCCGCACCTGCGCGGCGCTGATTTCGCGCCTGCGCGGCGCGTTCTATTGAGCGGGCGGGGCCATGACGGAACCGCTCCGTCATGAGCACAGCCCAACCGCGGCTGATGACGGAGCGGTTCCGTCACCAGCATGCGGCCGCCCCGCCCCCTTAGCGCTGCGACGCAATAGCCGCCGCAGCGATGCGGTTAATCGTTAACATCGGCACTTACAGCATGAATTTGGTCTATAGGTATTTGAGCGCTTTTCTTGAGCACCAGTAAAGGACACATTCATTTTTTGTAGGCACAGGGTTAAGTGATTTGCCCAGAATTACAGGATGTTGAGCTTACGCCAGACTCGAACCCGGTTCCCCAGCTCCAATGTCGGCAGCTCTTGCAGTTAAGCCACATCCTGTCCCCACTTGTAGGGTTTCATGGTTAGTAGTTAGTTCTGTTATAGGCAGCGCTAATAGGAGCAATGGGCTGGTGGAAGCTCCCTCCTGATGAGAGCCCTAGCACTTATTTTTTCACAAATTAACCACTTAGCCCTTGTGTGTAATGTTGGGCACCATGGTTAAGGGGTCAGAAGTGTTTGGGTTGAACTAATATTGGCAATGTGCGGTGGATTAACAGCAGGGCCGGACTGGGAACTGAAACCAGCCATGGCAAAGAGCTCGGCCGGCCGCAAGGGGGGAACGGCGCGGGGCTGCTAGCGAGAAAGGTTTTTGCGGCATTTTGAGCGTTTGTAGAAGGGGACCGATATTGCAGCTATGCTGCAAAACCGGTCCTTTGTAACAAAAATTGCCCCACAGGGTTCTAAAACAGGCCCCCACCGTGACGTCCCACCGGGAACGTCTGATGCCCACTGGACTGGCCCTGATTAACAGGTGTCTAATGCCGAGGATATTGAATAAAATGCATTTGCAACCGGTCTGATTCTTGTTTATGGGTCTATTCTTCTACTTTTTTTAATTGCAGTTTTTTATAGCACAAACTTGACTCAACGCCATTGGAGCGCTTTACATGAGCATCAGTTGCATTGCACAAGGTCCGATTATTTTTTTAAGCACTGGAAGATTAAATGATTTGCCCAGAATCACAAGATGCTGAGCTGATGTCAGGACTCAAACCTACTTCCCCAGTTCTAAAGTCAGCAGCTCTGACCCTAAAGCACAATCTTCTTCCCCAACTTCTTCAGATAATATTTGTTGGAATGTTTAGCAAAGAACTGCACATTAAGAGTGGCATGTAGGCAGTCATATGGCTTTATAGAATAAAAAAGGCAGGGGCCTTTGCATCAGCTCCTATGCAAGGGGGTGGGGGCAGTGTGGAGGCCCACATCTAAATGTAAAGCATGCTTTGGAAATAATGCACCTTATTGTCAGGGTGGTCAATTTATATTTATGCTGCCCTGTTCAATTTTTCATTTACTGTTCTAAGTCACAGGTGTTTTTATGTCTATCACTTTTCATTAAAAAACGCTGAGACTACCGAGGTGGAAGAACTGGAAACCATGGATAAGAACCCGCATTACTGTTCGTTCTCAATTAGAATAAGCAAGTTTGTAAGACAGTTAATTAAACCTACTTTTCTTGTTTAATCAAACCACATCTAAAAATGTATCAGGGTATCTACATGCAATTTATTTTTCGTATTGCCTTTGTTTTTAAAATCCCACTTATGCGTTCTATATGAAACTTTGCTTACATAGACCAACCAGATTTCTTCATAGTGATACTGAAGAAATAAATCAAATGTTTAATTGAAAGCAGACGTCTAAGACCTTAATTACCTTATGATAACTCCAGGTGAAATTCCAACCCCCGCATTCTGATTGTCAACCTGGATTTATGATGTCCGCAAACAATGGCCCCAGTAATTCCAGTCTTCAAGGCAGTGCTGCAGCTGTGTTTCTGTTCCTAGTGGTAATTCCCCATTCTTAGTCCTCGAGGCAGTGCTGGGTCTCTGTTTGCAGTACTAATTCCTTATTCTCAGTCCTCTAGAGAGTGCTGCTAGCTGCTTCACTGGTTCCAGTGGTAATTCCTTATTCTTAGTCCTCTAAAGTGCTACTGCTACATCTCTGGTCCCAGTGGTAATTCCTCTAGGTAGTGCTGCTAGTTGATTCTTTGATCCTAGTGATAATTCCTCATTCCAAGTTCTCTAGAAAGTGCTGCCAGCTGCTACTCTGGTCCAGATGTTAATTTGTTATTCTAAGTCCTCTAGGTAGTGCTGCAGCTGGGTCTCAGTTCGCAGTGGTAATCCTCGTTCTCAGTCCTCTAAACAGTGCTGGTAACTGCTTCTCTGGTCCTAGTGGTATTTCCTTATTTTTAATCCTCTAGGCAGTGCTGCATCTGTTTCTCTGGTCCCAGTGGTAATTCCTATTTCTATGTCCTCTAGACAGTACTGCAGCTGCTTCACTGGTTTTAGTGGTAGTTCCTCATTCTCAGTCCTCTACTCAGTCCTGCTTCTCCGGTCCTGTTGCTACTTTCTCATTCTACATCCACTAGACAGTGCTGCTTGTTGCTTCTCTGGTCCTGTTGGTAACTCCTCATTCTAAATTCTCTAGGCACTGCTGCTAGCAGCTCCTTCTCTGGTCCCAGTGGTAATTCCTCATTCTAAGTACTCTAGACTCTGGTGCTAGCTGATACTCTTGCCCCATCTGTAATTCCTCGTTCTAAAAATTCCATACAGTGCTGCTTGCTGCTAATCTGGTCCAGTCCGTAATTCCTCACTCTAAATATTGTGCAGCTAGCTCCAACTCTGGCCCCATCAATAATTCCCACATTTTGAAACCTCTAGGCAGTGCTGCATCTGAGTCTCTGTTTCCAGTGGTAATTCCGTATATTTAGTTCTCTAGGCAGAACTGCTAGCTGCTTCTCAAGTCCCATTGGTAAGTCCTCATTCTAAGTCACCTAGGCAGTGCTGCTAGCTGTTTCTCCCGTCCCGTTGGTAATTCCTCATTGTTAGTCCTCCAGACAGTGCTGTTAGCTGCTTCTCTGGTCCCATCATTAACTGCCCCGTTCAAAATCCTTCAGGCAGTTCTGCAGCTGTGTCTCTGGTCACAGTTGTAATTCCTTACTATTATTCATCTAGGCAGTACTGCTAGCTGCTTTTCTGATCCTGTCATTAATTCCTCATTCTAAGAAATCTAGACGGTGCTGCTAGCTCCGTCTCTGGTCTCATCTGTAATTCCTCATTCTAAGTCCTCTAGACAGTGCTGCAGCTGCTTCTCTGGTCCCGTTGGTAATTCCCACATTTTAAGTCCTCTAGGCAGTGCTGCAGCTGAGTTTATGTTCCCCGTGGTAATTCGTTATTCTTAGTCCTTTAGGCAGTGCTGCTAGCTGCTTCTCTAGTCCCATTGGCAATTCCTCATTCTAAGTCCTCTAGGCAGTGCTGCTATCTGCTTCTCTGGTCTCATTGGTAATTCCTCATTCTAAGTCCTCTAGACAGTGCTTCAGCTTCTTCTTTGGTCCCGTCTGCAAATCCTCATTCTTAGTCCTCTAGACAGTGCTTTAGCTGCTTCTCTGGTCCTGTCATTAACTCCCCCATTCAAAATCCTTTAGGCAGCGCTTCAGCTGTGTCTTTGGTCACAGTGGTAATTCCTCATTCTTAATCCTCTAGACCAGAGGTCTTCAATCTGTGGGGCGCGACCCCCAGGGGGGTGGTGGAGTCCTGGGAAGGGGGGCGCAGATTCTGTTGGAGCGTGCAGCAGTTCCTGGCGTCAGGCTGATTGAGGCCGGGTGATCACGGCGGAGGCCTAATTCACGCCTCATTAACAAGTAAAGGTCTTCTGAAGACCTGTGAAGTACTCGGGTGTGCCTTTCTGTGTGTCCCGAAGCTGTTTCAGCCGGGCTCACTTACACGTGCTGGGGAGTGGGGGGGGGGGGTGTCTGGGGGAGGAGGCTGTAGCCCTTTGAGTTCAATCAATGGACTTAGCTGTGGGGTTTATTTTTATTTTTAACGTTTTATATAGCGCTAGCTTAACCCGTAGGTATCAGAGCGCTTTACAAACACACATAGTAAACAGCAGAAGGACATTACAGTCATTGGTTCAAGTCCCACGAGCCCTCATACCTGGCGCCTGTGCAGGAGAAATGTGCCTGAGACTGTTCTTCACGGTGAGGTGTTTATACAGCCTGTCTGCTCCCCACCCCCCCTCCCCCCCAAGCAGGGAAGCACAGGGATGCCCTCCCATGAGAGAGGAAGAAGAAGGAAGAAGAAGCAGAGAGATACTGACCCCACCCCCATGAGAGAGGCACAGAAAAGGTGGGTGGATGAATAATGGGTGGATGAAGGAGGAATGTATGTGTGGATGGAAGGATGAAGGGTGGGTGGATGGATGGATGGATGGAAGGAAGGATGAAGGATGGATGGGTGGATGTAAGGATGAATGGATGGATGTGTGAAAAGGTGGGTGGATGAATGATGAGTGGATGGATGTAAAGATGAAAGGGTGGATGGATGGATGAAGGATGAATGGATGGATGTGTGAAAAGGTGGGTGGATGAATGATGAGTGGATGGATGTAAAGATGAAAGGGTGGATGGATGGATGAAGGATGGATGGATGTGTGAAAAGGTGGGTGGATGGATGGATAAAAGGGTGGATGGATGAAGGATGTATGGATGGATGGATGGACAAAAGGGTAGATGGATGAAGGATGGATGTATGGATGGATACAAGGTTGCATGGATGAATGATGGATGGATGAAAGGGTGGGTGGATGGATGAAGGATGGATGGATGAAAGGGTGGATGGATGAAGGATGTATGTATGGATGGAAGGACAAAAAGGTAGATGGATGAAGGATGGATGTATGGATGGATAAAAAGGTTGCATGGATGAATGATGGATGTGTGAAAAGGTGGGTGGATGAATGATGGGTGAATGGATGGCTGAAAGGGTGGCTGGATGAAGGATGGATGTATGGATGGATGTGTGAAAAGGTGGGGGATGAATGATGGATGGATGGATGGATGGATGAAAGGGTAGGTGGATGGATGAAGGATGGATGGATGAAAGGGTGGATGGATGAAGGATGTATGTATGGATGGAAGGACAAAAAGGTAGATGGATGAAGGATGGATGTATGGGTGGATAAAAGGTTGCATGAATGAATGATGGATGCATGGATGGATGTGTGAAAAGGTGGGGGATGAATGATGGGTGGATGGATGGATGAAAGGGTGGGTGGATGAATGATGGATGTATGGATGAAAGGGTGGATGGATGTATGGATGGAATAATGAAAGGGTGGATGGATGAAGGATGGATAGGTGAAATGGTGGATGGATGTATGGATGGAAGGATGAAAGGGTGGATGGATGAAGGATGGATGTATGGATGGATGGGTAAAAGGTTGCATGGATGAATGATGGATGGATGTGTGAAAAGGTTGGTGGATGAATAGATGGGTGGATAGGTAAAGGATGGACGTATGGATGGAAGGATGAAAGGGTGGATGGATGAAGGATGGATGGATGTGTGAAAGTGTGGGTGGATGAATGATGGATGGATGGATGGATGTGATGAGGTCTAACAGGCGCATTTATGGTTGTCGATAGTTGTTGATGATGAGGAGTACCAGTTTCTAGAATCTTTTGTCGTAAGGGGGTCCTTACGCCTAAAAAGGTTTTACAAGGGGGTCTCGGCATCAAAAAGTTTGAAGACCTCTGCTCTAGACAGTGCTGCTAGCTGCTTCTCTAGTCCCGTCGGTAATTCCTCATTCTAAATACTCTAGACACTGCTGTTAGCTGCTTCTGAGGTCTCATTGGTAATTCCTCATCCTAAATTCTCTAGGCAGTGCTGCAGGTGCTTCTCTGCTCCCATCGGTAATTCCCACCTTTTAGGCAGTGCTGCAGCTGTGTCTCTGTTCCCAGTGGTAATTCCTCATTCTCAGTCCCCTATGCAGTGCTGCTAGCTGCTTCTCTGGTCCTGTTGGTAATTCCTCATTCTCAGTCCTCTAGACAATGCTGCTAGCTGCTACTCTCGTCCTGTTGGTAATTCCTCATTCTGAGGCCTCTAGACAGTGCAGCTAGCAGCTACTCCGGTCCCGACTGTAAATCCTCATTTTTAATCCTCTAGACAGTGCTGCTAGCTGCTTCTCTTGTCCCATCATTATCTCCCCCATTCTAAATCCTTTAGGTAGTGCTTCAGCAGTGTCTTTCTCACTGTGGTAATTCCTCATTCTTAGTCCTCTGGGTAGTGCTGCTAGCTGCTTCTCTGGTCCCATTGCTAATTCCTTATTCCAAGTCCTCTAGACTGTGTTGCTAGCTGCTTCTCTAGTCTTATCAGTAATTCCTCATTCTAAGTCCTCTAGGCAGTGCTTCAGCTGCTTCTCTGGTCCCGTCGGTAATTCCTCATTCTAAGTTCTCTGGGCACTGCTGCTAGCTGTTTCTCTGGTCCCAGTGGTAATTCCTCACTCTAAATCCTCTATACAATGCTGCTAGCTGCTTCTGTGCTTCCGTCGGTAATTCCTCATTCTAAATCATCTAGAGAGGGCTGCTACCTTCTTCTCTGGTCTAATTGGTAATTCCTCATTCTGAGTCCTCTACATAGTGCTGCAGCTGCTTCTCTTGTCCCCTCAATAATTCCTCATTCTAAGTTCTCTAACACTGCTGCTAGTTGCTCCTCTATTGCCAGTGATAATTCCTCACTCTATGTCCTCTAAATTGTGCTGCTAGCTGCTACTCTGGTTATGTCTGTAATTCCTCATTGTTAGTTCTCTAGGCAGTGCTGCAGCTGTATCTCTGGTCACAGTGGTAATTCCTCATTCTAAATCCTATAGACAGTGCTGCAGTGCTTCTCTGGCCACATCTCTAGCTCCCCCATTCTAGGTCCTCTAGGCAGTGTTGCATGTGTATCTCTGTTCCCAGTGGTAATTCCTCATTCTTAGTCCACTAATCACTCACTCTATCAATCAGGGGATTGTAAAGCGCGCTACTCCCTGTGAGGGTCTCAAGGCACTGTGGGGGGAGGTGGGGAGTAAGCAGCTCAGTTCAGTCTAAGAGCCAGGTCTTCAGTGTCTTACTGAAGATGTTCGGAGAGGGGGCGCGTCTGATGTCGATCTGGAGCTCGTTCCATGTCTTGGCCGCGATCATAGAGAAGACTCTTCCACCTGTTCTGGCTCTGCGGGTGGGCAGGGTATCGGCAAGAGCGAGGTTGTGGATCGGAGGTTTCTCTTGGGTACGTGGAAGGAGATTCTCTTGTTAAAGAATTGGGGTCCTTGTTGTGGAGGCATTAGTAGGAGTGGGTGAGTATCTTGAAAGTTACTCTCTTCTCAACGGGGGGGCCAGTGGAGGTACCACAGTTGTTGGGTGTTGTGTTCGTGAAGAGGGAAGCAGAGGATGAGTCTGGCTGCATGGTCTGGAGTTTGCGGAGCAGAGACTTATTAATCCCGGCGTAGAGGGCATTTCTGTAGTCCAGTCTGCTGGTTATGAGTGCGTGGGTGACGGTCTTCCTTGATTGGGGGATCCATTTGAAGATCTTTCTGAAGATGCAGAGGGTGTTGAAGAAGCTGGAGGCGACGGCGTTGACCTGTCAGGTCATGGAGAGGAAGGAGTCGAGTACGATGCCAAGGTTTTGGGCGTTGTCCGTGGGGGTGAGAGGGCTGCCGAGGGTGGTGGGCCACCAGGTGTTGCCTCATGCAGAGGGGGAAGGCCCGAGGACAAGGACCTCTGAGTTGAGCTTCAGGCAGCTGCTGCTCATCCAAAATGCAACGTTCTTCATTCCTTCCTAGAAGTTGAGTTTGGTGGTGATGGGGTGGGGTGGGGTCCTTGGCGAGGGAGAGGATGAGCTGGGTGTCTTCGATGTTGGATACTATGTTGAGTCTGTGCTGTCTGACGATGGCAGCGAGGGGGCCATGTAGATGTTGAAGAGCGTGGGGCTGAGTGATGATCCTTGGGGTACTCCGCAGTTGATTTCTGTGGGTGCGGAAAGGAAGGGTGGCAGTCTGATTCCTTGAGTTCTGTTGGTGAGGAAGGAGCGGATCCAATCAAAGGCGGTTCCCTGTATGCCGGCGTCGTGGTGTCTGGTGGTGAGTGTGTGGTGGGAGACGATGTCGAACATTGCAAAGAGATCTAGTAGGATCAGTGTGTCCTTGGTCGAGGGGTGCGGAGGTCATTCTAAGTCCTTTAGACAGTGTTACAGCTCTGTCTCTGTTCTCAGTGGCAATTCCCCATTCTTAGTCTAGACAGTGCTGCAGCTACATTTCTGTTCATAGGTCCACTACACTCTCAACCAAAACACATAGGTAAAAGACATTGTCATTTACACCACCAATGGCTCTAACTCACAAAAATGCGAGACCTATTGCCTTGCAAATGCTTATTTGTCATGTCATTGGAACTTATCCATATTTCTGCTTTTGGGTCTGTGAGCAAATGAAACTGCAACTGGTGTAGTTAAATGTACTAAATGTACTTAATGCTTGAATGCACACTTACTTTTCTATATCTGTAAGGTTTTAGTATACATGCGCTTAAAAACATTTGCATTTGTAACACCTGCAGTTCTACGGCTCTTTAATTTGTATTAAGATGTTCTTCTTTTTTTACCGGCCTGTGTTTTCAAAATGCACAGCTATTGGCCTGAAAGGCATGATTGACAGTATGGAGACGCAATCAAACAAAGTTGTAATTTCTTTATTTTTCCGTTTTAAAAAATTAATACAAACAAGAAGGCAGGTTGCTTTACCTCTGTATTGATGGGCAAAAACAAGTAAAAAATGAATTTTTAGCCAGATTAATAAATGCTAGGTAACAAGAAATTGCAACAACTTTTTTGGCTTATTTGCAAAACGGTACATCTATTTCAACATCGTTTGCTCAAAAATAAACAAAACAGGACTTCTAATAGAATTAGATCAGGTCACATGACTTGCTGCCGGCTGTCCATTGTATACTTTAATATCTTGCCACACATAACTTGAAGGCCACCCGCTGAGGTTGTTTGTTTATTGGTTATTAGCTGATTAACATGTGGCTCTTCCGTATATGCAGAATATGTTAATGAGGTTGTGATTAACCTCCGACATCGTTGCTTCATCATTTGAATTGTAAATGGTGGGTTTATCTGATATTACCTCATGTAATGTAAATGAGTTCTTGTGTTTTCTCCTGATTCGCTAATGGCTCTTGTTTATAAGTGCCTGATGGTCACGTCCATTAGTGCGAACCCATTACTTTCCCGCGCTTAATGCTTCCTATAAAATGATGTACAAGGTAACATGGAGGTGACACCCAGATGCATCGACTCGGCAGATCGATACTGCGACATGCTGTAGACACTGGAAGCCTCTGACAAGAGCTCAGAGGTCGCGGTTGGGATGGACGGGTGTGGGCCTACAGAGAGCTTAGGTGCAGCCCCCCCCCCCCGCCTCTTTGTCTATTACGTCATTGAGAGTGGTCGGGCGTCGCCATTTTAGGCTGTAGGCCCCAGTGAGAGCTGGTCTCTGCTCCTGCATATAGCTGCATAACCCATACAGCGCCTAGCGTTAACAGGGGTAGATAGGAACGGATGTGGTATTGTAAAATGTATCACGCTTTATACCCCGTTGTGGGGCACTTAAGTCAGGGCACAAGTCCTAAAAAAGAAGTGGAGGGACTCCTATGTCACGACAGGAAGTGACGTCCGAAAGGTGGCTTGCACCATCAGACTCACTGCCTCCCCTCGCTCACCCCTTAGATGCGATTGCATCAGAGAAGCCAGTGCGTGAGCAGCATTCTGAATGAGCTCCGATCTCGCCCCAGAGAGGCCAAAGAGTGAATGTGTGACTCCATTTGCTGACAGTTATCGAGCTCCCGGTAAAATAAGTTGGGGGACGCCCTGACTTAAGTGCACTTTCGTTGAAGTAGCAAGCTACAACGTGCGAGAGTGTGTGGTTGGAAGTGATGTATATGTGATCTGAGGGAAGCGTTTTGGTGCGCAACTAGAACCAAATTTCGGGAGTGGGGGACCAATACTTCCAGCAATGTGTCCTTGTATAATGTAACTGGTGCTCATGCAAAAGTGCCTCAATGCCTTTGGCTGGAGTTCGGGCTGCACAAAACTGCAAAAAAAAAAAACAAAGCCTAAGGTTACTGCATAAACCTGCAAACAAACAAAACCTAAGGTTACTTTTCAGGAAATGCATTCTCACACGGTAGCAGCCAAAGTAATTTGCAACTTTAAGGACTAGGCAGAGTGGAGGTGGGAGGGCCCTAGGAATGGGTGAAAAAACCACAAAGCCTCGTATTCAAGTAACGGGTCTTTTAAAGACCTATGAGATACTCGGGTGCGGCTGCAATAAGGCGCCAGACCAGCCAGCCCACAGCAGCTCAAGAACTGTCTGTGTGTGTGCCCAGGAAGCTGTCTCAGCTCTGGCTGATACACAACAGGGGAGGGAGGGCGCTGAAGCCCTTTGAGCCCTATGGGTGTTGGGCGCCTGTGTGTGAGTGACCGCAGCAGTGGTGTAACGAAACTTGAGGAGGCCTCCCTGCAAAATATATGATGGGGGCACCCCACGCTCCAGACCCAGTCAGGATCTCTCAGGTCAGGGGCCCAGAGCAGGTGCGCAACTGGAGCCAAATTTCTGGGGTGGGGGTGCTAATCAGTGCTTTAAATGGGCCGATACTGTCGGGTACGGAGTACCAACACTTTTTTATTTTGAGAGGGAGAGTACCGCCACTTCTCAAGAGAATTTCAATACTTTTAATTGGAGAGTACCGGCACTTCTCAGAAACGAGCAGGTACTCTGGTACAGAGTAACCGTACCTCTATTTTTCCAATTCAAGGACTGGTGCTAATACTTCCAGCAATGTGTCCTTGTATAATATAACTGGTGCTCATGCAAATGTGCCTCAATACCTTTGGATGGAGTTTGAGCTGCATAAAACTGCAAAAAAACACAAAGCCTAACGTTACTGCATAAAACTGCAAACAAACAAATCATAAGGTTACTTTTCAGGACATGCCTTCTCCCCCTGTGGCAGCCAAAGTAATTTGCAACTTCAAGGACCAGGCAGAGAGGAGATGCAGGGGCTCTAGGAATGGGTGAAAAAATAACAAAGCCTCGTATTCAAGTAAATGGGCTTTTAAAGACCTGTGAAATACTCTGGTGCGGTTGCGATAAGACGCCAGACCAGCCAGCCCACAGCAGCTCAAGAACTGTCGGTGTGAGTGTGGGGAAGCTGTCTCAGCTCGGGCTGACACATACGATGGGGGATGAAGCCCTTTGAGCCCTATGGGTGTTGCGCGCCTGTGTGTGAGTGACCGCAGCAGTGGTATAATGAAACTTGAGGCCCTCCCTGCAAAATATATGAAGGGGGCACCCCACGCTCCAGACCCAGTCAGGATCTTTCAGGTCAAGGGCCCAGAGCAGGTGTGCAACTAGAGCCAAATTTCGGGGGGGGGGAGGGGTGCTAATCAGCGCTTTAAATGGGCTGGTACTGTCCGGTACGGAGTACCGGAACTATTTAAATTTGAGATGGAGAGTACCGCCACTTCTCAAGAGAATTTGAATATTTTTAATTGGAGAGTACAGGCACTTCTCAGAAACAAGCAGGTACTCTGGTATAGAGTACCTGCACTTCTATTTTTCCATTTAAAGCATTGGTGCTAATACTTCCAGCAATGTGTCCTTGTATAATATTAGTGGTGCTCAAGCAAAAGTGCCTCAATACCTTCGGGTGGAGTTCGAGCTGCATAAAACTGCAAAAAAACAAATCCTAAGGTTACTTTTCAGGAAATGCATTCTCACCCTGTGGCAGCCAAAGTAATTTGCAACTTTAAGGATCAGGCAGAGTGGAGATGCAGGGACTCTAGGAATGTGTGAAAAAATGACAAAGTCTCGTATTCAAGTAAATGGTCTTTTCAAAGACCTGTGAAATACTCGGGTGCGGCTGCGATAAGACGCCAGACCAGCCAGCCCACTGCAGCTCAAGAACTGTCTGTGTGTGTGTGGGGAAGCTGTCTCAGCTTGGGCTGACACATACGATGGGGGAGGGAGGGCGCTGAAGCCCTTTGAGCCCTATGGGTGTTGCGCGCCTGGGTATGAGTGAATGCAGCAATGGTGTAATGAAACTTGAGGAGGCCTCCCTGCAAAATATATGATGGGGGCACCCCACGCTCCAGACCCAGTCAGGATCTCTCAGGCCAGGCCAAGGGCCTGGAGCAGCTGCGCAACTAGAGCCAAAATTCTGTGGGTGGGGGGCGGGGGGGCGCTAATATTTCCAGCAATGTGTCCTTGTATAATGGAACTGGTGCTCATGCAATTCAATTCAAGGAAAGCTTTATTCGATTGCTACGTAAAACAATCATAAAAGCACTTAGAAAAAGACACATCAAAACACATAGGAAAAGACACATCAAAGCACATAGGAAAAGACACATTAAAGCACATAGGAAAAGACACATCAAAGCACATAGGAAAAGACACATTAAAGCACATAGGAAAAGACACATCAAAGGTGCTAATGCAAAAATGCCTCAATACCTTCGGGTGGAGTTTGAGCTGCATGAAACTGCAATAAAACTAAAAACAAAGCCTAACGTTAACTGCATAAAACTGCAAACAAACAAATCTTAAGGTTACTGTTCAGGAAATGCATTCTCACACTGTAGCAGCAAAAGGAATTTGCAACATTAAGGACTAGGGAGAGTGGAGATGCAGGGGCTCTAGGAATGGGTGAAAAAACCACAAAGCCTCGTATTCAAGTAACTGGTTTTTTAGAGACCTGTGAACTACTCGGTGGGGCTGCGATAAGACGCCAGACCAGCCAGCCAGCCCACAGCATCTTAATAACTGTCGGTGTGTGTATGGGGAAGCTGTCTCAGCTTGGGCTTACGCATACGACGGGGGCTGAGCCCATTGAGCCATATGGGTGTTGCACGCCTGTTTGTGAGTGACCGCAGCAGTGGTATAATGAAACTTGAGGCCCTCCCTGCAAAAATATATGAAGGGGGCACCCCATGCTCCAGACCCAGTCAGGATCTCTCAGGCCAGGGGCACGGCGCTCATGCCCAGTACAGGAGGGGGTCCCCTGGAGGTCACCCCACACTGCACTACATGGCTGTCCTTACACCACTGGACCACAGAGGTGCTCTTACCTGTCTTGGGGCACAGCTCCCAGATGTGTGATGAAGGAGGATGTGTGAAACGTAGGAGTGCAGAATATAGGTGTAATTAGCTGGTGTTTATAAATTAGTCTGCAGGTCTCATGTTATGCTTCATGCTTTCTGCTGTGCTAGAGGAAATGGGTGGTGGCAGGGATCTCACCGGTTGGCTGGTGTTATACTTAGTTCAGTTGGTTGGGAGCAGGGGGACTGAAACGTATAGGAAGTTACACAAGGAGTAATCAGGGTACCACAACCGGCCCCGGCAAAGTGCTTGGCCGGCCTCCCCCTCCCCCATCCCCACTCGGGGGGGGGGGGGCGTTGGAGGTGCTGCCGAGCTCTTTGCCGGGCCGGTTTTCGGCCGATTTTGGTACAGGGCCGATTTTGCAGCTGCTGCAAAAACGGCCCTGTAACAAAACCGGCCCCCGGGGGCCCAAAACCGGCCCCCACCCGTGCGGCGCACCGGGGGATTGCCCGGTGCCCGCTATGGTCAGTCCGGGCCTGTGAGTACTCAGAGAAGGCATATTACTCTATATGGCAACATATGCAAGACAGACATGCTGTCACATGAGTAAATTAAGTCAATAGGCAGAATGGAAGTTGGTGACATGAGCAGTAACTATGCACCATTTTGAAGGCACAGAAACTGCCTACTGTTGTACAAATTCACCTCTTGAGTAAGCAAAGAATTCGGGGAGCCATCATGGTTGGCAACCTGAGCAGAAATTACGCTCTCTTGAACGAGGCCAGGTTCTACTACTCCTTCTAGGCTCGCTCGAAAAAGGCCAACATGTTGAGCAGTGGTTTACTCCCCAGCCTGAGATGGCCCCGGAGACTTCCAAAGGCATCCGAGAACAATCTGGGCATTCTGTACTTGTGTCAAGGCTCAGACCTTAGCCAGAATAACACCTTGCACAAGTGGAGGTGGGAGATAAGCGCTTGGTAGTTTGCTGCCCTGACAGCACAAGAACAAATCAACCAGCCCCTGTATTTCCCTTCTTTTCTCACTCACCCTGCCATGTGATCTCAATGTTTTTACTCAATCTTACAGACTCTCTCTTGTTACAAGAGGACCCATCTTTAGCCTTCTATAATTTCCTCCCAGGCAACTTCCACTTTCATTATTAAAATGGAATAAAATTTCAGAGAAAGGGAGCAATCAGAGAGAATTGGCCGTTTTGTTCTCTGAGAGAAGTGACATGAGCTGGTTGTGATCTGTATTCGCCTCTTTACCTTTATTTCCTTTACATTTGTAAAATATGTGCTGCAATTGTGCAAACTCCCTGATGATTTATTTGCATACTCCAGTACTAGAATAAGATGCAGATGGTTGCAGGGAAGAAATTAAGATTTATTTAAATGTATGTATACTTGTAAAGCGCACTGCTACCCCATCTCGGGACGTCCTGGTGCTGTATACCGCTGGGGAACCCGTCCTGGCTTTCCCTGTGAGATGGTCCCTCCTGGGCACCCCCATGGTGAAGCCAGGCATCCCCGGCGCTGATAGGGCCGTTGTGGAGATTAAGCAAGCTATTGCCCAGAGTTGCAGAGTGGGACCCATGGTTAGCGTAGGCACCTACTCGAGAATTATCGAGTCCGCGGACATTGACCCAAGACCCTGCCGCGTCGGGAATCGAACCCTGGTTCTGGGCCGACCTCTGCTTCAGGGTCTGCCGCTTCTCACCAGTGAGCCACACTTCTCCACGATGACGATGCAGTCAATTACGTATAAAGGCAGGGAGAAGAGGGTTTCCAGAAGACAATTTCTGTGCAAGGATTTTTGGAGCCCCAGGCAAAATGAGTGTTTGCGATCTTGGTGCTCCCTTTTCTTCTAGCATCTAGGCAATTACTGAGGTCATTTGATTCCATCTGTCATCCTCTTGTGGCCATCGAGGTGGCCTCATAAAGCACCTCCCTACATTCATTTAGTCCAGCAAGAAAGGAAGGTCACATGCTACAATAGACCGAGATAACGTGAAAGCGAAACAGGGGAGGCTGGATATTTAGTTCAAATGGGGAAACATTATTTTGGACAACTATATTTACATGTTCAAACAGGATTTATTGATAGAAAGATGCATGCAAGCCAGAAGGAGGGAAAGCAGGGCACATTTTGTAAGAATTCAAAAATAAGTAACTGAATGAATAAATAAACAAGAGTTATTAGCTAGCTAGAACCATAAGGATATGAATACAAGTTGGGATGAGCAGTATTCCACTGTGAGATATCACTAGACTCTTAGTGCCGATATGCCAACCCTCCCCAAGTAATATGAACATAGCATGCACTGTAATAAATAATCACACAAAAACAGGTTTGTTGGAAAACAGTTTGCTGCAGGTTCATTTCAGACATGGAGGATGCCAACGTAGTGGGTTAACTTATGGGCGATCCAAGGGCAGGCAGCGGTGACTGACCTAGGCTGCTCTACCCACCCGATGAGCCAAACTGCTCTGTGGCCAACCCAATCAGTGCTACCATTTATGTGGGGATTCTCTGTCTTAAATACCGTGGACCACCAGTTCATGACTTTACTCATACCTTTTTCGGGGAAGAGTGTAGCAAGGCAAGCCCCTGGTTGCTAGGGGCTGACAACTGGCCTAAGGACCTACGGGGTACCGATGTTTATCCAGGGTCCTGCTGTAAAGACTTCTGGGGTTTGGCATTGGGCACCCTCATTGTTCTCCTGATGAGGGTACCCCTATGTACCAGTCACTCTCTGGATCACCCTGTAACTCCGTCTGCAACACAAATTAACAAGTCAACATGTTCCCTAGTCCTCCGCACCCTCCAGCCGGAATGCCGGGTATGCAGTTGGGAGGAATACGGCATGTCCACGAGAGACAAAGAGGAAGGCCAGTGGGCGGGGGCAAGTATAAATTCCTCGCACGACCCACGGGTGACCGGAAGTGATGCGTCTGGATGCCGGATCTTGGGGAACATCCCGGGGTCCCTGAGAATGGAGCGCGGGGTTGTGCCGAATGCGGCACTAAGGTGGCTGCCCTTTTAGATGGGCATCCTGCGGGCGCCGTGGACAGCCTCATAGTGCCGATATGGCAAACCTCCCCACTTAATATGAACATAGCATGCACTGTAAAGTGGATACGTTAACCTCAGCACTCCAGTACAATTATAGTATCAATTCATATAGTTATTTAGCAAAAATCAGTTCAAAGTACCAGGAGGACATTGATTCAGTTCTTGCTGTATCAATTTAATATGAATGTGTCAACAAATTTTAAATCACAAATTTCAAATTTAAAGCACAGTAGCAATGTGGTTTGGAATAGACAGCTTGATGTCAGTGAGGCATCGGGAAAAACAGGCACTTAGAGTTGATGCGTGGAGTTTCTTAGGTCCTTTGCCGCAATGCCACTTCCAAGGGCTCAGAACACGAATTGGCATCACTTGGCAGGCCAGAACTCCAGCAGAGGAGTTCAGGGG
The DNA here is from genome assembly GCF_964261635.1 of Lissotriton helveticus. NCBI lineage: Eukaryota > Metazoa > Chordata > Amphibia > Caudata > Salamandridae > Lissotriton > Lissotriton helveticus. Next base: position 158,121,273 of record NC_136072.1, on the reverse strand, counting down.
CTGCAGATGAAGTATTAGATGGGCCTGCGACTTCTTAACAGGAGGCAAGCACACACAAGCCTTTGGACAACCTTGGCAAGAAGGATGTAGAAAGCAAAGTCCAGTCGTTTCACTGCCCAAGACAGAAGCAGCAAGCAGCAGGCCAACACAGCAAAGTGGTAATCCCTCCTAAAAGTTTCTCCAGCTTGTCCTCCTAGTCCAGAAGTGTTCTGAAGTTCTGGTGTCACAGCTTCAGTACTTATACCAGTTTCTGCCTTTGAAAAAGGCAACCTTCAAAGTAAAGTCTTTGTAGTGCACAAGATTCTGCCTGTCCTAACACAAAGAATAAAACAAATCAATGACTTGCACAACCAGGAGTATTTTCCCTTGGTGTGGGGGCCATTATGGGTCTATTTTTTCTGTCCCTCACTAACTGATTTTACCTGATGGCGAGGAACAGAAAAAAATCATACCGTCCACCCTAATTAGGGTCGTTAGAGTAATGCCCTTCATCTGACACCCCGCGGGCCATCAGAGGAGGCTTTCTGTCGACAGAGCCAGCAGGGAAGACAGAGCCAACAGCAGCTCTCTCAATGGAAAGCCTGTGGCCCTCCCAACTCTAGACAGGTGGACAAACCACTTACAATGGAGCAGCCTGTCAGCCAAGTGATAAATCAGCGCCTGTGTCTTTAAGAGAAGTGCTTGGTCGCCTTCTAAGGAGACCCGAGATATTATTTATCAAAGAGCACATCTTTCCCCCCACCAAGACACCTCGCCTGCCCTGATAAACACATAAACATACTTATCTGTCAATATTGTTTGTGAAGATTTCCTTAATGTGCTTACTAATGCACAAGATGCAAAATGATTTGAGCAGCCTGCATTAGCCATAACTTCCAAATGTACTTTTTTTTTGTAACATGCACCCGCTTTCACTAAAATCCATAGCTGCATTAAACTGTCAACAAATCATTTCTCAAGAATACATTAACATTGTTTGAAAGGCTGTGGATCACTGTTTGAATGCTGTTTGTCACGCTATGCACACCTTAAAAGGGTTAATTGATTGGATCTTTGAAGTGGTGATATCACATACAAGCATCAGCAATTTTAAAAACAAATTAACATGCAAAAGAGGTGCACATCCATTTACTATGTTTACCACACAGTGTGACTAGACAGGGACAGCACTCTAGATTAAGCACACTGACCTTCTTCAATGATGAAATGTGCAAACTTGATTGAATATTGTGTACCCATCTGGAAGCATAGGAATGGCAAATGAGCCTTCTTTTTTGGGTGTACCAATATGCAGGAACTTCCACTCACAGCCAACCAAAACCTTGTTGCCATGTTCTACAGGAGTCAAGAGGGTTATTCATGCAGTATTGGTTGTCACACATCCATTGACCTCCTATCAAAAAATGGTGTCACAATCTTAAATAATGTCTGAATTTTGTTTTTGTGGTTGTGATGTAGGTAGTGCCATTTAAGGGCAGGCATTGCACAGCCAAGGCCAGTTCTGTAGCCAAATATTTCCTTTATGGTTAGTAATCCCAACAATTTCCTGCTTATCCTGATGAGTCTCCAGTTCAAGAGTCGGTAGTTTGTGCAAGCCACTGACGCTCTGCAGCAGGCATCACATAGAGTTCCAATAGTTTCCCAACTTCGGGCATGACTATAAAAAATGCACAATGTCTCCTCTGCGTTGATCACACCTCCAACAGGTTACATTAGTTGCAAGCTTTGAACTGTGAAGTTTTTTCGAAGACTAGTGCCAATTGTGTAATGTTTTCAAAAAACTTAATTTTAGCCAGTCCCTTCGAAAGCCGCAGTCATAGTACCACACTAAATCGATACGTTCTGTTTCAGTATACGGCTTTCAGAGATGTGGTTGCTAAAGGGAAGTCTCATTTTTGTATGGTCAACTCCCCACTTTTTGCCACAATGCTGATAGTTATGACTCTGAAAGTGCACTGGATCCTGCTGCCAAGGTCCCATTGCCAGTGCTTTCTCCATAAAAAAAGATATGTGTGAATTGGTAAGCCCCATTGCAAAAGACTTTTACCCTCTTATAAGTCCCTAGTATATGGTACTAGTGGTACCCAGGTCACAGTGGCGGCTCCTCCGCTATGGCGGAGGAGCGTTGCCCCACTGCTTTGAGCAGTGGAAAGGAACTATAAAATGATAATATCTTTGAGTTACGGAGCAGGGCAGGGTAGTAGTGGATGCCCACTCCCAAGTGCACAATGACTGTTTGGTCGGCCCTCTCGGACCATCCAAACCAGTCATGCACACTTTCCCAGTACTTCATGCAGGCTGCGTTGCAACCTGCATGGAGAACAAGCCCAGGCTCCCACTCCCTGGTAGAGCGTCCAATCAGGACGCTGAAAACCAATCACAACGCTGCATTGCAGAGTTGTGATTGGTCAGGGGAGCCTGGGTGCTTATCAATCACAAGGCTGCATTGCAGCCTTGTGATTGGCCAAGGGAGCCTTGTTGTTGCTCCTGGCTTCTTGTCCCACGCCACGAGGAGAGAGCAGGAGCAAGGAGCAGAGACACAGCAGCGGGAACGGCAGTAAGGTGTGCAATTTTTTATTTAAAAAATGCTTTGTTTTTCATTGTGCTACCTTCACGCCTGCGCCCCCGCCCCCACCCCCCCGAGTCATGCCAGCTGCGACTGCCAGGGCACGGGTGTTAAAGGGGTCACAGGGGCCTGAAGCACTGTTTGTTTCAAGAAGTGTGACCCAAGTAAACTACTGAGAGCAGGCCTGACATTGCAATCTGCAGAAGCAGTGTAAACATCTTGAACTCAACTTTGCCCTCACCATGTGTGGCAAAGTCAATTAACTATTTTCAGTGCACTAAGGAAGGCCTTCTGAGCCCATTAGGCAGGGTGCATTATATTGAAAGTGTACATATGTAAGTGCAAGCTTATATGTTCCCTTGGTGGCATTTTCCATTATAGGACACTATATGTAATGGACAGTCCATAAGATAACATCAGCTGGCACCCGGTCAAACCTGAGGTTGACAGCACCATTATGGTACCGCCTAAATATGTCGTGTTTGGTATCAAACAATGTGCCTCATCACTCCTGACATGAATCTCATGCTGAGTACGATGTGGCATGCACCCAGGTGGCTACCTTAGAGGTTGCCCACCTTGTTGCCGCAGCCTTTTCTGTGCTCTGGCTGCCAGCCCATGCATACTGCCGCCAAGATAGGAATCTGACCCCCTGCCAAGAGGTGTGAACTTTCTCAGGAGTCAGAAACAATGGCCTGGCTGGGAAGGAGGTCACACCTTCATCCCTGACAGGCTAGCTAGTGAATTGACCAGCATTGTGTGCATGGTTTCTATCTCATGTTTCTTACTAGTAAGAGAGTGAAGCATGATATCCATGACTTCTTGCGATACATCTCAGTAAGAGCGTTAATTTCATATTTCAGTTTAATTTTGTATGCTGCAGTGCTGCAGCTCTCTTAAGTGCCAAGGCTCAGTCCCTTTTCTTCATACCTCTCAGATAGGATTTTCCAGCGTCCAGCGACCTAAGAGGAGGTGACAAAGTTCTCATTTAGCACTATGTAGTCCTGAAGAGACGCCATTAGTTTATTTTTTTCTGCAGGACGTTTGTATCTTACTGTATTCATCCTCCAGTTTCAGTCTCTGACTTGGATCAGCAGGTCTATCTCCAAGATAATCGAGATGTGATCCGCGATGAGTTATTCCAATCATGTATTTTGTGACTTTAAGGAAAACCTCAGCTGTTGTTAAAATGTTGTCACTTTTGGTCATAGTCTTGTGGGAGCATGAGAAAAAGGTATATTCGCTAGCCGTGGTGTGGGTGAGCCTCCACTGATCAATAGGTGAATGATCTGCCATTAAATCCCACATTATGCCCCTGTTATTGTTGTTGCAAGGGTCTGGGAGACTAGAGCAGCCCAGGACTTGCTTGATAGAGAGGCACCAGTCTCCACAAACTACCTTTTCATATGGCCAGTCTCTGTCACTACTCTGCTTAGTTTTGCAAGAAAGTCCACCTTTGCTGTGTTCAGAGCATATATGGGGCCCACCACATCGGATAGATCTTGACATGTCAGTTTAGTGAAGACAAATCAGCCTTGTGAATTACACCACATTTTCTGCACTCTTGCAGGTAGGGATTTGCACATGAGAATGGCAACCCCACCTTTCTGTAGGGAATGTTGGTGATCCTGAAGGTTCTAAGGAGGAGTATGGGCATGATGCCACTACAGCTGATCTCACCAACTCTTACAATTGCTTATTGGCATTGACCAGTGACTGGTGGGTTGCTTGTAGCGAAAAAATCTCTGTTTTTTCAATCCAAAGTAAGACAGAACTTCTCAAGTAACTTTCTTCTCAAGTAACTGGTGAGGGCGTTGATATTCAGAGACAAGAGTGACAGTACCTTTGCTGCTTGCATTCTGGAAAGATAAGAGGTAGACAGTAAATAGGTCTGAGTGAGACACAGAGCAGACACTGAAAGCCAGTGGGTAGTCAGAAAATGAAATGAGCTAGTGGGTGAGTGTTCCAGGGAATTTGACATTGAGGCAACTTTTAATTGTTATGGTACCACTAAACATGCAGGTAGGGTAAACTTCTTTATTAGTTGGAGCAAAATTACCACAAATTACATAATACCACTAACTTTCTTAGGGTGAGCAACACCTATGTCCTCTGAGGCTGCCCCTGCACATTAGAGGTTGAGAGGCGCTCAGGTTGAATAATCAATCTAATTAGGCAGTGCGGGTGACAACTGATCATCCGCACTGGATGAATGATGGCTGCAATTTCCAGATTTGGAGATGAGTGCATTGCAGTGGTGTGATAAGCTAGCAGTCGTTAAGCTTTTAGAGAGGACCATGATTTATTTCTGTCTCTCAGAGTCTGGCTGCCTTGTAGTTTGTCTTGGTAAGGTTGTCTATTACTATTCAGTACTGAAGTGAGGGCAGCATGAGCTAGTGATGAGGTGTTAGATGCAGTGATGAGAGCTTGTGTATCAATTCCCTATAGTTTATCTACTAAAGCCAATCAAGAGCCTTCAAATTAGTCTAAGAAACCTTACAGAGCTTGCCGGTCATGGTACTATTTTGGTTTTAACATGTACCATAAACAGCATAATTTCTGGGTCCATTACACTCGATCTGATTCCTTTATGCCTAAGAAGAGGTTGGAGAGACAAAAACTTCCTCCGGTTCACATGAGTGACTTATAAGAAATCTGCAGTGAATGTGAGCATTTTCCCTTTGAAGGATTAACCTGGCTTGTTGATGATGCAGTAGACACATAATTATTAATCTGAAATTATTAGCAGTTGGGTGTTGCCTACTCACTTTCTGTGCATCCTGTGAAACTAATTAATATTGCCAATGTAGACAGTCTGCTAGAAAGTATGCTAGAAAGCTTTGCATGTCGTCCCCTCTTCTGACTCTGGCAGACCATAAAGTCACATATTGTCCATCTTGCTCTTATTCTCAAGTTTGGTGACCTTTTCCTGCATGTTCCATAGTTCAAATCCCCAAGTCGGGCCTTTTAGTACCCTGTTCTCTGGGTCCGTTAGTAATTTTTCAGATGTATCAAGTTGCAGTTTTAACACAGACATTTTTGTATGCATGTTATTTAGTTCTTGCATAAAGTCCATTGAGGCCAGCTGTACAGAGTTTATTGATGATTTCATTTCTTTCAGTTCCTGCATATTGGTATCTAATGCTATAGATGTCATGTTTAGTTCTGGACATCTTCACAGCAGGAAACTCCATCGCGTTCAACCACACCTCCGAACTCCCATAGACGGATTACCGCTGCGTCCTCTTCAAAACAAACTTCCCCCGCAGATGCCAACACCAGTTCAGGCGCAGGAATTGGAACAAGATATCCAACGCCCAACTTACCGCCTACCTCAGCAACTTCTCTTACCCCTGCTACAGATGACGACCCAACCAAAGCCGCCTGTACCCTACACAACTGGATCACTGACTGCGCCAACACCATCACCCCCCTCAGGAAAAAATCCAACCCACACAACTAGAAAGCCAGCTGGTTCTCCACCAAACTCGGAAAATCTAAACGGACCTGCAGACACCTCGAAAAGCTATGGAGGAACTCCAAAACCCCAGCAGACCTTGACAACTTCAGAGCAGCCATCACCGCCCACCACAAACTCATCAGATACTCGAGGAAGAAAGCTCTCCGGGACAGAATCTCCACCCACCCACACAACAGCAAAAATTCTTCGGCATCATCAAAGAGTTTGCCCAACTCAACAGTGAGACTACCGACATACCACACATCCAGGACCTCTGCGACAGACTCAGCGCCTTCTCCATCACAAAATCAAAACCATCTATGACAACTTTGACTACAACAACCTTCACAAAGAACCCACTCCACCGTTTCCCACACCATGCAGCCAACACTGGACAGGTGAACCGTCCTCAGCATCAAAAACACCCTAAAGACTATGAAGACAACCCACTCCAGGGCCCCCACGGACCCCGGCCCCACCACATCTACCACAGAGCAGCAGACATCATCGCTCTCAAGCTTCAATGAATCATCAAACCGCTCCTTCAAGACTGCCTCCTTCCCCGATGACTGGAAACACACCGAGATCAACCCTCTCCTGAAAAAACCCTCGGCAGACCCCGCCGACCTCAAGAACTTCAGACCAATCGTCTTACTCCTGTATCCAGTGAAAGTCATGAAAAAAGCAGTCAACAGTCAACTCACCTCTTTCAAAGAAGAAAACAAAATACTCTACCCCTCCCAATCAGGCTTCAGGAAGAATCACAGCACCGAAACTGCCCTTCTCGCTGCGACAGACAACATTCGCTCCCTCCTTGACAGAGGAGAGACTGTGGCCCTCATCCTCCTGGACCTCTCCGCCACCCACACACTAGCCCACAAACTCCACAATGCAGGAATCCAGAACAAGGCCCTTGACTGGATCTGCTCATTCCTCTCCGGCAGAACGAAGCAGGTCAGACTCCCACCCTTCCTTTTGGATCCCACACGGACCACCTGCGGAATTCCCCAAGGATCCTTCATCAGCCCCACCCTGTTCAACGTCTAAATGGCCCCACTCGCCCTCATCGTCCGATCCCATGGACTCAACATTGTATCCTAAGCAGACGACACCCAACTCATCCTCTGCCAATCCAACGAACACAATCTCTCCAAGCACAACTTTCAAGAAGAATGGAAGCAGTCGCCAAGTGGATAAAGAACAGCTGCCTACAACTCAACACGGACAAAACTGAAGTACTCATAATGGGCCCACACCTCGACACCTGGAACGACACCTGATGGTCCCCGCCCTCAGGAACCCTCTCTCGCCCACGGACCAAACGCACAACCTCGGAATCATCCTGGACTCCGAACTCAAAATGGACTGCCAAATCAACGCTGTCACCTCTTCCTGCCACCACACCCTCCGCCTACTACCTCAAGACCTGGCTCTTTGAAGAATCAATGTGAAACCAAGGAGTTATGTCCCGCCCCAGCCCGCCCTCACCCCCCCCCCCACCCACCCAGCTCCCTGAGACCCTTTTGGGTGAGTAGCTGCACTTCAGAAACTCCTGATTAATTGATTGATTGACTCGCAGATGTTGTTTTTTTCTTTTTGTGCTTACCAGACATTCTGAAAATAGGAACTAGCTTGAGGCCTTGATCTCAGATTTTGAAAATAGCAACAATATCATACTAGGAAAGAAAAGAAGGAATGTCCCAGAGCTTTAGAACTATGCAATATGATGGCAGCTTCACCCATGAAGATTAACCCAAACAATGTTGTGAAGTATTTGATAGAAAGAGTAGAGTGTTATATCTTCACCCAACCTGTAAGTGGCAGTGTTTAGGGCCAACTTGTAACTACACAAGTAAACCATCATCCACACCCTCATCAGCAGCAGACCAGACTACGGCAACTCATTCTACGCCGGGATTAACAATAACCTCACTCGCAAACTCCAGAACGTCCAGAACGCCGCCGCCATGCTAGTCCTCAACCTACCGTGCCATTGCCACATTAGCCATCATCTACGGACACTACACTGGTTGCCCGTCGAGAAGAGAATCACCTTCAAGCTTTAGAACTATGCAATATCATGGCAGCTTCACCCATGAAGATTAACCCAAACAATGTTGCGAAGTATTTGATAGAAAGAGTAGAGTGTTATATCTTCACCCAACCAGTAAGTGGCAGTGTTTAGGGCCAACTTGCAATGTTCAGAGAGGAATGAGGTTGAGGTAAACAAACATGGCAGTGCCCAGGAGAAGATGTGATGTCATTGAAAAAGGACTATCCCAAATTCCATTGTCCAACTGCTGGGATCTCCAACAGAGACTTACTGGTAAGTTTGTGGCCCAGTAGAAGAACAAAATCAGTGGTTAGGCGATGCGTGGTAGTCTGCCAGGAGGTAAGGTTCTGCTCTCTTACCTCTTTTGGATGGCTGGTTGCTCCTCGTGTTGGGACCACTCTGCTTCTTGGCTACCCTCAGAGGCAGCTTCCCACGAGCTTTGAGCTGAAGCACCAGCACCACTGCAGGTATAGGTATCTCCTGTCACTGCACCTTAGCAGGGCGAGTTCCCCATCACCAAGCCTTCATCTGCAGGTCTAGCTGTGTTAAAAAAAATAAAGCCACAAAGAGTAGTGCAGTAGCAGAGACAGACGGAATCAAAAATAGGGATCAGCCATCTTCAGCAAGGCTAAGCTCTCCCTCCACGATGGTCACTTTCATAGAGTAGGGTACAGCTTCAGATGATGAATCAGGCTTTGGAAATAGTTACTTTGTTGGGGTAGCTTTGAAGCACAAGCAACACTAAAATACTTGCATGCGGGAGTGTCAATCTTCAAGGGAAAAACGTTTTCCTCGTATGTTGTGCTGGTGTTGTATAAAGGTAATGCAGGTTTTTCAAGTTCTGGGGTCATGTGTTAGCAAAGGCAGCTTCTTGATTGTCTGGTTTTAATGATACAAAACTTTGGGTTCAGTGCAAGGACAGAGACCACCCAAGTTACATGGCATTGGTCGCCAAAACGTGCACTAAAAGGCAATTTCTAGCACCTGGTTCGGTGCCCACAAGGATGGTAGGTTGTGGCTGTTCCTAAATTGATGTTCATGCAAATATTACAAAAAAAAGAAACAAACTGATGATTGCATTACTTAAAGTGGAGCTGTGAGCCGGTGTGATAGGTGGATACAATTAGAATTAGAGATGTTGACAACTAAATTATTAAATAAAAGATGTAGATGGCAAAGATCTGAAAACTATTTTGCCTCAAGTGCCTGGCTAGAAAGAGTTGGTACAGCAAGAATTCGTTGTAATGCCTTGTCTAGAAAAAAATACTTTTTTTCTAGAGACCCCTCACCCACCAGGGTTGCCCCTAGGTGGCATGCTTCAACATTAGGGTTCGCAATTTAAAAGTCGCAGCACGCCTCAATCCGTAAAGGATTGAGAGGAAACTCAACGATGAAGCATGCAACCTAGGGGCAACCCTGGTGGGTCTCTAGAAAAAAAGTATTTTTTCTAAACAAGGGATTACAAAAAATTATTGCTGTTTCCTATCTAATTACCTACGGGCATTTTTTCTGCGATATAATCTATATTTGTCTAGCTACGTAAATGTCAGGAGGATAAACCTAGCCTCTACCTCTGCCTCCCTCTCTACTTTGGTAACTAAAAAGAGTTGGTACATTAAGATCTGTAAAGGTGGGTTTTGTGTTGTCTTTTTGAGAATAAACTCAGACTTAACAACTGAGCCCAGTTCTTTGACAATTGCTATGGAAGTAAAGGGCCAGGTAATTGATCCATTTGTGAGTTTGATAGCAGGTGTTTGAGAACAGATGGGAAAAAGGTCCCCTGAGGAGCTTATTAAAATCTTTAAGGCAAAGTGTGTCTCCTCAGTAGTGTATGGCGCAGGGGTCTGGGGGTTTACTGACTTGCTACCTATTCAACGTCTTGAAAATCATTTTCTAAGGTACATTTTATCTGTTCCAAACAGTACATCATCATGTATATGTCACGCGGAGCAGGGACTACCCTTCATCTCTGATTTAATAAAGCTTGAGCCTGTGCTTTTATGGCACAGGCTTTGGACTAAAGATGAGACAAACTTAAACAGAGATATTTTACTAGATATTTTGAAACTAGAAGGGGTCTTAAAGATCCCATGGATAAAGTACGTTCGCAACTTCTTACAAGACCTTGGCCGTATAGACTGTTTTAATAACCCTAGAACTATTGGGACAATAACAAGAAAAGAATTACGAAAGGAGGGCCTCTTGTTGTTGGACTCTATTAGAATGTCCTCCGAGACACTGAAACCAACAGTCCTGCACTACCAGTTGATTTTATCCACTTTTAGCCTTCAACCCTATTTGACTTTTGTACCTGGAGTATACAATAGGTTTTTATTAACTAGATTTAGGCTGGGGGTATTTCATAGACTAGTCACTTTACCGACAATGAATGACTGGACTCGTAACCTTCGACCCTGCCCCTGTGACAATAACTCCAGCCAATCCACGATACATGTGGTTCTCTTTAGCAGATTTTATTCCCATGTAAGGAAAATGTACTTAGTACCAGTTGTACAATTATTTGTGCTCCGCCAATGTCGAACTGCTCTTCTTGCACTGCAACACCTAGATAACGAGCATAGTGTTTTTAGAATTGTAATCTTTCTGAAGGAAGTTTTGAGTCAAAGGAAAAGTATCCTTATTTAATTGATTCTAATCGGATGAAGTTTTCAATTTAATACTGTTTCTTAAACTTTGTAACATACTATAGATTTTGTGTACATTTGTAGGATATTTTTAAAATCATGTACTGCCTGATATGTTTATTATTGTTTACTAATCGAATATTGCTTTTTTAACATTGTAACATACCAGAGATTATGTGTACATTTGCAGGATATCATCTAACTTATGTACTCGTTGATATGTTTCTTAATGCTCCTTTTTTATGTGCTTTTATGGTTGTCTGATATAGCAATCAAATAAAGCTTTCTTTGACTTGACTTGACACAAGAGTGTATTCTCCTGCAAGGACTCTAGACCAAAATACAGAATGTTTTTTTGCAGCAGGGCAAAAATGAGCAAATGTGTTGTTTATCCATGGGCAAACCAACACAACACATTTATATGTTGCTTATAATTTTATTTGTGCCAATAGCAGCTGTTTGATTTATTTTTTATTTCACTGATATACTTTAAAAGAACTTCAGGCCACTGATCGGCTGTAAAAAAAATAGCATTAAGAAACAATACTAAAAAAAGTAGAGAAAAATGGTAGAAAAGAAGAAACCTAAAAAATAAAAACATGTTGGGAAAATGCAAGTGCTTGAGTTGAAGATAGGTACAATGTTTGGGAGATTAAGATTGGGAGATAGATGGAGGGTTACAGTGTATGTTTAGTGGATTATATAAAATAAGATGCATGATTTAGGGATGGAGTAGAGATAAGGGTATCGGTTAGGTTTTAAGTCTTAATTTGAGTTGGGGTAATGGACTGAGCGAGGTTTGAAGAACAGGGTTATTTAATACCCAGTCGGATTCCACCTGTCTTAGAATACAGAGACACGGAAACTTCTTGGTGGCGTCAAAGATCCAATGTATTGGCTGCAGCCAGTAACAGAAGTCCTAGAAGTCATCACGGTATGAGTTCTCAGGAGACTGCTCAATTTTACACAGCAAGTCGTCCCTTTTTATGCCAAAAATCACATTCCAGATAAATACCTAATATTTACAAACTGTCCAATCACATGTATTCACATCAAAGGTATCGCATGACAGTAAAACCCACTTTTCAGTTGCCCAGCCCATGATCAATCATCGGTCAAACCCAACATTCTTCTTTAGACAGGTCGAACAAACCCATAATAAAAAAGGTCACAACCCAATCATAAATAGACCATAAAGAAAGGAGCAGAAACAGGTGAGAGTAGGATAAGGCATATTTGTGTGCAATAAAACTTTACGATGTCCTGTGCTCTGATCCTTAATCTTGATCAGCTAAAGGGCAGGAATTGGTTTAACAAGGTCAGCTTCAGGCAACAGGGTCAGTTCACTCAGGTCAAACAGGAGTCAGCACGAACTGGAGCTAAGGTGTACATGTCCTTAAAAAGACTAGTTCAGCCACAGTCATCGGCCTATGTGAGGGCAACCACAAAATGGCTGCCATACACAAAATGGAACCCAAGGGTTCAGAACGAAATCCCTAAATACGTAGTGAAACCATCGGTCTAACGTGATGAAAACACTCATACTTGCCGCACTAACTAGTTACGGTTCGCTAATATCAAATTCGTAACGAAACCATGACCTTTATGAAACGGGTTCAGAATTCACGGAACCTCAGACCCTCCTTTTGCCCTTACATAGGCAATAACCTACACTCACGTCAATCTGAGTCCAGGTCTATATTCATCAGATCATCAATATGTTGCTGGAGCATAATCCTATTACTTAGTACCTCTCTTGGGACAGGTCTCCTTGCACACGTAGTAGCACAGAGGCCACATATAGCAGGAGCGCACTGCACACAAAGACAGAACAGGAAAAGAATTGCTAAAGCCATCCCAATGATCATCAGAATCTTCCATCCCCAGGTCGATAACAGTTCCCAAAACCATCCAATCAACTACCAATCTCCTTTATCCACATTTATATACTCAGAGATCTTATGTAACTTAGAAATGGCCTGGTATACTGTAGGAGCATTGTCTGGTATGAAAACGCAGCAACTCGATTGGTTCACTTTACATACCCCACCTCGATCTGCAAGTATGACGTCTAAAACCATTCGATTCTGTAACGTCATAAGGCGATCCGCTTGAAGCTCAGCGGTCAGATTACTAAGGGCACCGGCAGTTTCATTTTTGGTGGATTCAACCACTCTCGTTAATTGCCGTAAGTTTCTACTGTTTGCCATAGGTCCCCAAAACGGTAGGAAACCCTTGAAAAAGTCTCACACTTCTTGTCCAGTGGTATCTTCCTTACTGAAGACACCCCTAACGACTCTCGTTCTGTGGTAATCTACGGCAGCAGTGTACGTAGGAGGCAACAAATATGCAACATGACATGTTCCTGAAAAATCAGGGGGCAACCATGTATATGCTCTATCATAGCAGACAAAATACGTGCCCTTAGCTGCTAAAAACGGTGGGGAAGTTTGGGATGCAAAGACATATGTCTGAGTACAAATACTCTTCCCTAACTGAGCTCTCTGATTCTTGCCTTTCCCTTGCAGACAAAAATGACCACGATGGGGTACAATCCAAATCGGAGGTGACCTTTTTCGTCTCTGCTTCTCACCCAGACTAATACTATATCCGGTTGCATTCCAACCAACATATGCTAATAACTCATCCTTGGGAATAGTCTTATACGTTTCGATATCTCTACTCATGTTTAAAAGTCCTTTCACCAAAACTTGGTTACTCGTGTTCTCTCTTCCGAAACGCGGAGGATAAACCTCAAGGGCATAAAGGAACATAGTCTGAAAAGCCCACAAAGACCCGTTCTGACTAAACGGTAAAATCAAATAGGGAACACCTCTATCCGTAGTATGCGGCATAAGACCACACACCCAGCAATTAGTGATGTTCACCACCAACTGATGTTGATGCAATAACTGTATGAATGAGTTATTTACAAATTCTGACCTTCTAATCTGTTCGTGTTCAGGTAAAGTATGAAAAGAATGCAAAGAAGTAGTAGCAGGTAAAGTCGTAGGTTGGAAAATGGGTGCCGAAATCAGTTGAAGAGAAAATACAAACCAACCCACCAAAGCTAACGTCATGCTAAAAAACATCAAAAGACATGTGATCAGAAAACATTTGCTATGCATAATTTTACACGGTTTCTTCTTAAAGTTCATTTTCTCAACGGCTCTCTCAATCTCAAAAAAACTCCATCCTCTAACCGATGCTGTTCACGGCGGTTGGTTTTTTTCTGCTAAGGAATGCTTCTGTCAGCCCAGGGAACTCCCTTAGACCAACCAGAACCGTCGACCTTGCGTCTTCGGCTTGCACTCTCTAGTCTTTACACCGTGACCCTACAGCTGAACCCGGATGGTGGTTCACAAAAATATACCAAAAAAGTTTCTTGGCTGAGAGAGTTCAATTCCTGAGAGAGTTCAGTTCCAAAAATCAAAAAAAGGAATTCATTTATTTTATTAGTCCATTGTTTCTAGGACGTAGATTCTAACGCTCTTTTCCAGGCCTCGTTTGAGGCTGAAACAACAGTTCAGGTTTAGTAGTGTCTAATCTTTGAGACACAGGCACAGCTTCTTGAAGGACATCGTCATCTTCTTTCTCGGAGCCTCTCCACACCAACTCAGCGTCGCTAAACGGTGCAAACTTTGGCACCCTTTCAGTCTCTGAATCTGCAATACCTTCACTGACCCACTGGTCGTACGGCAGAGGCAACGGCGCCCTTTTACAATGTACGCCGTGGATCCAGTTTTTCTTCCCGAAAACCTTTACTGAAGTCCTCGTAGATAGCAGGACTTTGTACGGTCCATTCCAGCGGGGCTGATCATTCTTAGTCCGCTGAAAATTTTTCACCAGGACCCAGTCACCGGGATTGAGGATGTGTCCTGGGTCCACAGAAGCTGGCGGCAATTTATCATGAACCTGTTGATGTAAGACACGCAATTTAGTCGTCAAGTCATACAAGTAGTCCACTAGCATAGGGTATTCGATGTCACTAAACTTCGTTGGCCTCGGCACTCCCCAAACGTTTGCCGGACGGCCAAAGACAATCTCATACGGACAAAGGCCTATCCGGGAATGTACTGTAGTTCTAGTCGACAAAAGTGCCAACGGTAAAGCATCAGGCCATTGAAGACCAGTGCTCGCTTGAATCTTAGCCAGCTTTAACTTTAACGTGCCATTATAGCACTCAACTAAACCAGCTGATTGGGGATGATTCACAGCGTGGAATTTCTGGTGAATTCCCAACCCTTCACACACTCTCTTCATCACCTTCCCCACAAATTCAGTTCCGTTATCACTCCATACCATCCTTGGCAACCCAAACCTAGGGAAATATTCTTTGACCAGGACTTTAGCAGTGGACGAGGCAGTATTATCTTTTAGGGGGTATGCTTCTACCCATCTAGAAAAGGCGCAAACAACTACAAGGACATACTTTAAATTATTGCACCTTTCCATGTGGATGAAATCCAATTGCAAAACCTCGAACGGATACGTCGGAGGAGCAAATTGACCAGCTGGAGTTGGGGTTCCCTTGCCAGGATTATACATTAAACACACCATGCAATTCTTGACCACATTCTCCGCACACTTGGGAATTCCACCATTCTCCCACACTGGAGCAAACAGCTTACAAATCCCTTTCACACTGATGTGAGACAAACCATGTGCCATAGTAACCACTGCAAGCACATACGCATCTGGCAACATCCATCTTTGGTGTTCTGACAATTCAACCCAACAACCAGTCGAATCCAATCTACCCGTAGTTTCTCTCCAAACATTCTTCTCACTTTCAGTAGCTTCAGCCTGTATCGATTTCACACTCTCAATCGTATCTTCGCACATTCCAACATCACCACTCCATCTCGCAGGGCCTGCCACGTACATTCGACTCATCAGATTTCTTGCTGTGTCTTTCGCAACTTCATCCGCAAATGCATTACCACGGCCAACATCATCCGTAACCTTCCGATGAGCACTACACTTCACAATCGCAACTTGCTTCGGCAAAGTAAGTGACTCGAGAAGCTCATTCACCAACTGTCCATGCTGAATCTTAGTCCCATGGGATGTGAGGAATCCCCTTTCTTTCCACAAACGTCCGAAACTATGGGCAACACCAAACGCATACTGACTATCGGTATACACATTCACTCTCTTTCCTTCAGACAAAACACATGCTCTCCTTAATGCAATCAATTCCGCTGCTTGTGCTGAATTATAGCTCACTCGTGCAGTTTCAACAACTGTACTTAATGTCGTCACGGCATATCCTGCAGTCGTGTCACCATTCGGAAGCTTGTAGCATGAACCATCAACCCATAACGTACCATCAGGATCCGGAAGATGAGAATCTTTTAAATTGATCCTACCCTTCGTCTCCTCTTCCGTCCTCAGAAAACAATCGTGCTGTTCCTGACCATCTGTATCCACAGACGTTGGCAACAATGTTGCTGGATTCAATACATTGCATCGCTTAATATGCACATGACTAGCCAAAAGTGTCAACTCATAACCTGAAAGACTTGGACTAGTAAGGTGCTGTGTCTTAGTCCTGTTTAATAAGGTATCCACTGCATGTGGAACCATCACAATCAGCATATTATCCAACACCAAAACAGCAGACTGTCGAATAGAAACGGCAGCTGCGGCTGTAGCTCTCAAACAACTCGGCAATGCTTTAGCAACTGGATCTAACGTTGATGAGAAATACGCGCATGGACGCTGCTTGTCCCCAAAAGATTGTGTCAACACTGACAACACACATCCCTCTCTCTCGTGCACATACAACGTGAAAGGCTTGCTATAGTCTGGAGTACCCAACACAGGAGCCGAACACAATGCATCACGTAATTCCCAAAAACTTTTCTGACATTCATCAGACCATGGAAGAAGATACAAAGTATCTTTCACAGTCAATGCTAACAGAGGCTTCGCCAACAATGAAAAATTAGGGATCCATTGTCTACAATACGATGTAATACCCAAAAAGGCACGAACTTCTCTCTGTGTCGTTGGCACACTCATTTGCGCAATCGCCTGAATTCTTTCTGGGGTCAATTTCCTTCCCTCCTTCGACAAGAGATGACCTAAGTAGGTTACCTCTTGGCGGCAATATTGCAACTTTGAAGGCGATACTTTATGATGAAGGTCAGACAAATATTGCAACAACGAAAAAGTAGCCTCTTTACAAATCTTTTCGTCATCAGCCGTAATCAACAAATCATCGACGTACTGAATAAGAGTCGAACCAACTGGTAACACAAACCCGTCAAGCTGAGTTTTAAACGCTTGACTATAGATTGAAGGATATTTACAATAACCTTGTGGAGGTCTCTTAAACCGGAAGCTTCGTCCTCCTAATGAGAAGCCAAAAATATCCCTACTCTCCTCAGCAATTGGAATACTGAAGAAAGCATTTTTCAAGTCTATGACTGAAAACCAGGCAGCTGAAGCAGGAATCAAAGTCAACAAGCAGTAATATCCGGAACAACTGGAAACTGTGGCACAACAATCTTGTTAACCTCTCTAAGATCGATCACAAACCTGTAAACAGGTCGCTGAGAAGAGTCAGTGCGTTTCAGGACAGGCAAAACAGGACTGTTACACACATTACCTCTCATTTCTTCAATCACATCTTTCTCAATTAAATCATAAATGATTGCTAAAAGTGCTCTTTCACCATCGCTAGAAATCCGATATTGGGGAATACGCGACATTTTAACATTCGCTTTAAGCGTTACAACATAAGGTGGAATCTCCAAAAGATCCACATCATTAGGACCAGAAGCCCAAAGAGTATCAGGGAGAGAACGCAATTCCGGTGGAAGCCGATCTTTAGACAAATACATCGGAGAGATCACTTTCTTACCCAATGTAAGATGTACTCCCGCAGGAAAACAACGTAATGTTGCATGCAACCTTTTCAACAAATCCAAACCCAACAAATTCTCACCACAACCTGTCGTTAAAATGAGAGGTGCTTCCAACTCACAAGGCCCTATAGAAAGAGACAAGGGACTAGAAACTGGGTTACGAACTGGGGCGCCAGAGAATCCTACTGAAACATTAGTTAAGCCAGACAAAGGTGCGCCAGGGAGTTTAGAGTGCATGATAGAACTCTTTGCTGCACCAGTATCCAAAAGAAAAGTCTCTACCACACCCGATGTGGCTACTGCAACATAAGGCCCACTCTGATCTACTGGAACCGACACTACTCCCTCTCTTTGTCCATGGCTGTCCTAGCAATCATTATAATCAGCATTCTCACTCTCAACATAATAGTCATCAGCTTAGTACTGAGTCGACTGACCAGATGCAATTTTCTGTTGATCAAAACAATTCATAGAATTCTGTGGGGAAAGGAACGTTCGTTCTGAGGAAACGCACCACGTCCTCTACCCCTAGACACTTGCTGAAAACCACCACGGCCTCTCGGGCCGTCTTACCACTCGCGCGCTGTCGCAACACAGGGCACTCATGGCTTTCCTCCCTACAATACGCACACTGATTTAAACCCAAGGGTGGTCTTGGAGGAAAATACCCAGCGTTCTGTGGCGGTCTCTGAAATGGGGGAGGTTGCTGAAACTGTGGGCATTGCTGTGACTCTTGCTGATTCTCTACTCTTTCTTTCTCGTCCTTGTCCCTATTCTCGTAGTACTGTGCAGTCGCTAATATCTGGGCCGACGAGGAAACAGCCCAAGAACTCTCAGAATCTTTCAACTTATTACACAGTTCAGGAAGTAAGTTAAAGACAAACTTATCTACGAACAATCTTTGCCCACCTTCCGTACTCATATCCTGACCACTATGATGGATCACTGAAATAATATCGAGTGACAAAATATTGACTACCAAAAATATCGAGGAAAAAATATCTACAGACAAAATATCGAGCTTCTATCTACAAACAGGTAAGTACAAAAATATCGAGTACAAAATATCGTTTACAAAAATATAGTTTTAAAAAATATCGACTTTATTAAAAACAGTGTTAAATTGAATTAAAATTTAAAATTAATTACTTAAATATACTTAAAAATACTTACATTAACTTATAATAATTAAATATTAAATAAAAGTTGTAAAAAAAATTAACAATCATATTTGTTAAAACATATATATATATTAACATAATATAATTAAATAATATCCAATATTACTAACGTACAATAGCAAATTGTAAAAAATACTATTCCCACTCCAGTGGGTGCAACAGTGAGCAAAGCGTTGGATAGCGTAGGGGTAAAAATACTATTCCCACTCCAGTGGGTGCAACAGTAGGGAAAGCGTTGGATAGCGTAGGGGTAAAAATTACTATTCCCACTCCAGTGGGTGCAACAGTAGAGAAAGCGTTGGATAGCGTAGGGGTAAAAATTACTATTCCCACTCCAAAGAGTGCAACAGTAGGGAAAGCGTTGGATAGCGTAGGGGTTTAAATTACTATTCCCACTCCAAAGAGTGCAACAGTAAGGAAAGCGTTGGATAGCGTAGGGGTTTAAATTACTATTCCCACTCCAGTGAGTGCAACAGTAGGGAAAGCGTTGGATAGCGTAGGGGTTAAAATTACTATTCCCACTCCAGTGAGTGCAACAGTAGGGAAAGCGTTGGATAGCGTAGGGGTAAAAATTACTATTCCCACTCCAGTGAGTGCAACAATAGGGAAAGCGTTGGATAGAGTAGGGGTAAAATTTACTATTCCCACTCCAGTGGGTGCAACAGTAGGGAAAGCGTTGGATAGCTTAGGGGTAAAAATTACTATTCCCACTCCAGTGGGTGCAACAGTAGGGAAAGTGTTGGATAGCGTAGGGGTAAAATGTACTATTCCCACTCCAGTGGGTGCAACAGTGAAGAAAGCGTTGGATAGCGTAGGGGTAAAAATTACTATTCCCACTCCAAAGAGTGCAACAGTAGGGAAAGCGTTGGATAGCATAGGGGTAAAAATTACTATTCCCACTCCAGTGGGTAAAACAGTAGGGAAAGCGTTGGATAGCGTAGGGGTAAAAATTACTATTCCCACTCCAGTGGGTGCAACAGTAGGGAAATCGTTGGATAGCGTAGGGGTAAAAATTACTATTCACACTCCAGTGGGTGCAACAGTAGGGAAAGCGTTGGATAGCGTAGGGGTAAAAATTACTATTACCACTCCAGTGGGTGCAACAGTAGGGAAAGCGTTGGATAGCGTAGGGGTAAAAATTACTATTCCCACTCCAGTGGGTGCAACAGTAGGGAAAGCGTTGGATAGCGTAGGGGTAAAAATTACTATTCCAAATCCAGTGGGTGCAATAGTAGGGAAAGCGTTGGATAGCGTAGGGGTAACAATTACTATTCCCACTCCAGTGGGTGCAACAGTAGGGAAAGCGTTGGATAGCGTAGGGGTAAATATTACTATTCCCACTCCAGTGGGTGCAACAGTAGGGAAAGCGTTGGATAGCGTAGGGGTAAAAATTACTATTCCCACTCCAGAGAGTGCAACAGTAGGGAAATTAAATACTTCATATATTATTTCAATAAATATAAATTAATATCTATCAAAAATTAATTAAAAGTAATTACAAATTGAATATAATATAATAATTAATCAATTAAAATTACAAATTAAATTTAATTATTACAATTATTTAACTATTCATACAAATTAATTACAAATTAACCATTAATAATTTAACATTTAAAAATTAATTTACAATAAATTCAAATTAAATACAATAAAATAAATAGATTTATTTAATTATTTATAAATAAATTACTTCCCATCCTATTCCCCTATAAACCCACTACCCACTACAGAAAATAAATTATTAAATTAACATAATTGGCAATTAATCAATTAAATAAAATTAATTAGCAATTCTAATTTAATTAATTACCCATAAAAATGAATTAACAATTAATTCTACAATACCAATAAATATGTTTGCATATTTAATTCATTATAAAGAAATTGCTTGCCACCCAATTCCCCTATAAACCCACAACCCACTACAGAAAATAAATTCGAAAAATTAACATAATTAACAATTAATCAATTAATTTAAATTAATTGCCAATTAAAATTTAATTAATTACCAAATATAAATTAACAAATAATTAAAAATTAATAACAATAAATAAATTTACATATTTAATTAATTATAATTAAATTACTTCCCACCCTATTCCCCTATAAACCCACAACCCGCTACAGATTTAAATAACGCAAAAATTAAAAAATAACAATTTCATTAATTATAATTATTTATAACATAAATACACAATTTTAACACATATAATAACATAAAAAACACTATAA
The DNA here is from genome assembly GCF_964261635.1 of Lissotriton helveticus. NCBI lineage: Eukaryota > Metazoa > Chordata > Amphibia > Caudata > Salamandridae > Lissotriton > Lissotriton helveticus. The sequence continues at coordinate 158,100,258 of NC_136072.1, read as the reverse complement.
AAATTTCAATATTATTAAAAATTCGATAATTTTAATAACCTATATTATATACTTCGATATTTTAACTGTCTATATTTTTAACAGTCGATATTACTTTACTTACCTTAAAAACGATATTTTTGATGTCTATATTCTGTCCAGTCGATATTTTGTCCATTCGATATTTAAAACTCGATATTATGTCCAGTCGATATTTTTAAGTCGATATTTTGACTGTTTACCCACTATGATCTATAAATGTTTCTTCAAATCTAGTGAAGAAATCAGATACACTTTCGTCCTTCTTCTGCTTACATGCTGCTAACTTGTCCCAATTTACTCGTAACGCTGGCATCATCGTCTTCATTAAATTAATAATTCTACCTGGCAATTCCGTAACCAAAGGTTCAGGTTTAGCACCTCCCTGTTGTCTACCATCCGCAGCAATAATATTTACCCAAGTATCTCCTAATTCTACCGCATGATTCTCATGACGAATCTTTGCCCACAAAGGTTGCGGAACTACATTACCCATCAACATGTCAACGTCGGCTAAATTCATTATACACGCATCTAATGTCTGAGACAACTCTTTGTAGTAACCAGCAGGATTCTTACGAGGATCAGGTAAGGTCTGCTTAAGAGCCAAGACCTCTGCTCTCTTCCATGGCACATGTACCCATACTCGCTGAAAATGAGCCGGTGCGGCAACAATACCCTGATTTACATTAGCCTGAACAGCTTCCTTCCATACAGGAGGAACTTCTCTCATGGGATACTGTCTCGCTTTTCTTCTAACAGAGGAATCAGGTTCGTACAATGTCTGAGGCGGAAGGCTAGATCTAAAAGCCAGTATCGTCTCTACGGCATCTGTAATATCAGATTACACTATCATCCCTTTAGCAAAATCCGACTGATCAAGTAGTTCCTGCGGGATCAAACCCAAATCATTATCTTCCCATTCCTGACGCAGAAACATACACATTACATTAAAAACATACCTTTGCTTGGGCGGTTCCCACTGAAAGAAAACATCCATAACCGCTGGAAAACTATACCTTGAGGCATTTATAATCCATTTACGAGCCAACAAATCCAACACAGCCCGTTCCTCGGAACCAGACAGCTGACTACAACTCTACTTACGTTCCGAAACAGGGGTCATATTCAGTGATCCAAACAATGGAGACAATAAACTAGAAACAGTTTCTGTCATTCGTTTTCGAACAGAAGGAGAAGAAGCAGACATAAGAACAGGAGAACAAGTATTTTGAGGCAAAGAAGGTGTAGGCATAAGAACAGTCGGAGGCGAAGAAACAGAAGTAGAAGGCAAAGGAGCTTGAGGCAAAGCTGGTAGCAAAGATGGCGACCCTAGAGCGGGTTGCACAGGAGAAGGTAAAACCATCTGTGGAGCACCGGGTGGCTGAACAACAGCAGGAGGTTGAACAACAAAGGGTGGAACAACCGGTGGTAATGGAGGCGCAGTAGCACCCTGTACATAAGGAGGTGGCAATCTCAGTCAATGAGAGATCAAAGAATCTTTTTCAAGATCTTCAATGGCTTTCGGAGGAGAAGACGGCAAGGCCGGATAACATTTATCTATGGCCATGCAACGTTGCCTATCTGACACCTCAATTGCTTAATCTTCTTCGTTTTCTTTAAACTGCCTAGCAGCTTGCATTACTGATACATCCTTTTCTCTTTTATCTCTTTTGGCTTGTTTAATTTCTCTTAGTCTGGCTTCTTTACGCCAAAGGCGAAAGGAGTCAAACATTGCCGGCCGGGCTTTCTTCCTAAATAATTTAGTTTCTAAATTGTCTAAAATCTCTGTGTTAAAGCTACCATGTTGGGGCCATTGTAAGACACCTTTTTTTCTAGTGTAGTTGACCCATACTTCATTGAACGTAATGGGGCCCACGCCGTGTTTAGAATAGAGCTCATAAGTCGGATTTCCAACCGGAGGTATAGGACACGAATCCTCCAATCGGGAATCCTTGTTGCAACCACAACCAAACCAAGTACCAAATTTGCTACGATTAGGCATCTTCGCTCACTAATCGAGCTTCAAACTTCAAGGGATTATCTCTACCGATACACTCGTAAATATACAAGACCCTCGGCTTTGGAAATTGCAATTTTCAAATCAAAACTAAGGACCAAACAAACTAAGAACCAAAGGACCAAAAACTAATGACTGGGAGCGACCCACTTATACTTAACTGAGGTATCAGTCACGCCACCAGAAGACCTGTCTATCGTCTCGCCGTACAAAGCATCACAAATGGGTCCAAGACAGGGCGACAGTCAGGGCAGCAGTCCTTCGTAGCCGTCAGGAAAGCGGGAAGCCTCGCAGAAAAGACCTTCAGTCCACATTCGACATGCCGGGGTCGATGAAGTGGTGGCCGTCCTCCAGAATTTCCTCACGAAGCTCCTCACGATCTTCAGGCTTCGACCAGTACCGCTGAAGTCGCCCCACGTTGGAAGCGCCAACTGAAGAACCGGGTTATTTAATACCCAGCGGCGCCAGGGGCACGCCCAAAGTCTTCGGGTTCCACCTGTCTTAGAATACAGAGACACGGAAACTTCTTGGTGGCGTCAAAGATCAAATTTATTGGCTGCAGCCAGTAACAGAAGTCATCACGGTATGGGTTCTCAGGAGACTGCTCAATTTTACACAGCAAGTCGTCCCTTTCTATGCCAAAAATCACATTCCAGACAAATACCTAATATTTACAAACTGTCCAATCACATGTATTCACACCAAAGGTATCGCATGACAGTAAAACCCACTTTTCAGTTGCCCAGCCCATGATCAATCATCGGTCAAACCCAACATTCTTCTTTAGACAGGTCGAACGAACCCATAATAAAAAAGGCCACAACCCAATCATAAATAGACCGTAAAGAAAGGAGCAGAAACAGGTGAGAGTAGGATAAGGCATATTTGTGTGCAATAAAACTTTACGATGTCCTGTGCTCTGATCCTTAATCTTGATCAGCTAAAGGGCAGGAACTGGTTCAAAAGGTCAGCTTCAGGCAACAGGGTCAGTTCACTCAGGTCAAACAGGAGTCAGCACGCACTGGAGCTAAGATGTACATGTCCTTAAAAAGACTAGTTCAGCCACAGTCATCGGCCTATGTGAGGGCAACCACAAAATGGCTGCCATACACAAAATGGAACCCAAGGGTTCAGAACAAAATCCCTAAATACGTAGTGAATCCATCGGTCTAACGTGATGAAAACACTCATACTTGCCGCACTAACTAGTTACGGTTCGCTAATATCAAATTCGTAATGAAACCATGACCTTTATGAAACGGGTTCAGAATTCACGGAACCTCAGGTTTAGGTTAAGTTTAGGGTTTAAGATTCTGGTTAGAATAAGGAATGATGTAAGGGAAGATGATGGAATGAAAGGTCAGTGGTTAGGGTGGGAGAAAGAATCAGTGTTAGGTTTGGATCAAGGGTTGAGGTGGGGAATGGAATTAAGATTAGGTCTGTTGAAGTTTATGGGTTTGAGTTTCAGGTTAAAGTAATGGAAAAAGTAATTAACGAGGTAAGAAGAAGGCATTTAAGAAGGGGGTGGTTCTGGAGACGCACATGGGCATAGCCCTCCCCCTCAAAGAAATGCCAGAGACAACATGGTGTAAAGGGAATAACATTTTAAAGTTATAGAGGTAGTACCAAAGGTTTGGGTAAGGGTTAATTATTGAATTATTACATTTCACTGACATACTGTAAAACAAAATGCCTTTTTTTTACTTCTATAGTGTTTTGTATGTTCCATGGACTTAACATCAGTCACAACCTTTGACAACTACTTTTTTGTCTCTTATTTTTAATATCTTGTTCTTTTATTGTACTTTTTACTTGCAGTCCTGGCCACTATCACTGCTCCCAACGTTTATATCTGTTCCATGGTTGTAAAGGCTCTGGAAGTTGCATACTTAGAGAGGCATAGGCCCAGACAGAAGCAAAGGAAATGACCCCAGAAAGTCTGGGTAGTAAAAGACAGGCAAAGACAGGGTGCAGTGGCGCCAGGTACTCTCTACCTGCGTCACTTATTTTACTTACACCTCGGAGCTGTAGCTCTTAGCTTCGGTAGAGTGAAAGGCCAGTCAAGCCAAACAACAGCAGGGACACCTTACAACATTGTTGCCAGGGCTTTAAGTGGGCCGGGTCCTACCGGTGTTCAGCACCAGAAGTTCTAAAAAGCAGATGCTGAGACAGGTCCGTATAGGGCTATACATGTTTGCCCTCAGAGTGAAAAAAAAATCTTACCTTCAGCAGTAGTACCACCTTTCACTGCCTGTGATTTACCTTCAGAGAGACTCGTTATAGTTCGTGCACAGTCTCATCTTTCAGAACTGAAGCATTTTCAATATTCTACAAAACGTACCATAATTGTTGCTTATTTATCTTATGCAACTAGCAACCATTGACAAAGCCAATAGTCATGCCTTGTTATAGGTGTAATGTTAGGTGACATATTAAATATCTGGATTTAATGATAGAAGCAGCAAAATACTAGTGGGGGGCACACTATGCTAAGCACAGATATTTAGCTTAGGTGTTTTAAGCCTCGCCCTTTATTACATCGGCCACGCCCCCTTTGAGAGAACCCCCACAAAGTTCTTCCATCCCACTTGAATCCCTGATTGTTGCCTAATAAAAAACGCAGGGGCTTATTTACAAGCCTCTTGCGCTACCGGCACGTCACTTTTTCCCATATTAAAAGTGACGCAAAGGCAGCACAAGGGGCTTGTAAATAGGCCCCACAGGGACCAGTGGTGCAGCCTGCTGAGTAATGTTTACAAGCACAAGTAAAGTCACCCTGCGTGACTTAACCTGTGCTTGTAAATATCGCCCCTGTTCACGCAACACGTTGCGTATTAGGGGCGTGACATGGGTGTTGCTGTGGGTGTTCCCACGCGACACCCATGTCGACTGATGAATTTCAAGATTTACGAGAAATCGTGAATCTGGAAATGCGTCAGAATGGCACGCCACCCCCGTAGTGAGATGCAACGAGGAGAAATGTTTTCATTTCTCCTAGTTTTTTTCCTCTTTCAATGAGTGCGGCATTCTACAGCACACATTGGAAGAGGACATCACCTCAATTGATTGTTTTTGTGCACAAAGGTGTCCCTTCCTGCACAAAAACAATCTCCCCACGACGCAGGCATCCTTGCACCATGGTGCAAGGGTGCCTACGCCGGCGCATGGCTGCAGTTTGTGCGCCGGCACAGGGGGGAGAGACGCGACATATTGTTGTAAATATGTCGCATCCCTGTGCTTGGAAACTAACGTAGTGCGGCCCAGCAAAATAACTTGCCGCACTGCGCTAGTTTCTTGTAGATATGCCCCACAGTGATAAGCAAAGTGCGCAGGTAGCATTGGCGGGCTCAAGGGTCCTGCCACCAGGTCAAGAGGCTGTTCCAATCCAGACAGGCCGCCTGCACTGCCGTGGGAGTGGGCCTCTTCAGCATGGGAAACGGTTGTTTTGTTTACCACGAGGGAAATGCTGCAGGCACAAACAACAATGCCCAGACCAAAACATTCCCCCCCATTGTCCTGTGATGGGCACCGTTGCGAACGTCTCGTCGTTGTATGGTGAGAACTTCTCCCACCGCGATGTGCAAAACAGCTGGGCCCTGCCACTCGGGCACAATCTCCTCACAACATTCCGACGCGTTTCCCGCCATTGAGAGGCGCCCCTGCACCTGCTGTCGTGAACGCGCCCTTCCCTTCAGCTGGCTTCGGGTTCGGTGAGGGCCTCCATTCATGCGAAATCCGAAATTCCTTCTTTTTTTTAAGCATCAAAGAAAATATAAATCTGATGCCCCACATACACCGATTATTAAAGGTCACTGCTCTTCAAAGTGTCTTATTGTTATTTATTTCTCAGAACACCTGAGAAGTTCTGGCTCGGGTAGGCAGAAAAAACTGTCCGTAAACAATTTATTGGATTCTATTAAACAATAGACGAGGTAACATGAGAGGGTGGTGTCGTCGCTGTTTGTCTTCTTGACCTGGGTGCATGTCAGAGCCAAAGTGAGCGGGCCAAGAAGGGCTTTGATTTGTTTCTGTTCAAGATTACAGGCGGGAGAGAGTGAGTGCGTCAAGTGAGGTTGCACTCAGGGCTTTAAGTGGGTCGGGTCCTGCCGGTGCTCAGCACCGACTGTTCTAAAAAGCAGGTGCTGAGACGGGTCCCTATCGGGCTCTTCATTTTTTGCCCTCATCCTCAGGGTGGAATTCTACAGCAGTCCCACTGCCTTTGATGTAAGGTCAAAAGGACTCTTTTTCATAAATACACAATTGAAGCATTTTCAATATTATGTACGAGGAAGCCATAGTTGTTGCTTATTTAGCACATGCAACTATCAACGATTTACAAACTCTATAGACCTGGGGACAAATTTACAAGGAACTGACGCATCTGTACAGATGAGTCAGTTTCCGGTGCCTCCATATGAATCCCTTGCACCACCATGGATGCACCGTATTTACAATATGGCGCACCATGGCGCAAGGATTGACAGATGCGTCAAAAATTCTCATGCATGTGTTGGCGCAGAAGTGACGCATTGCTGGAATTGCTCATAAAAGTGACGCAACTCCAACAATGCGACACAACAGATAGGTGAGTCCCATTCAAAAAGCCCTGCATTATTCCTTACGCCTAGCCTGAGCAGGCGTAGGGATTTTGACGCAGTGAAGGCGTAGAGTGATGCAGTGAAATGTTGTAAATTTCACTGCATCAGTTCTACGTGGCTTTTTGTTTGGGAACGCCCACCCTGCATACATTATACCTGACGCAGGTGTAATGTGGCGCAGGGCTTTACAAGGTGACGCATCTCCCTAGATGCATCACGTTGTAAATTGGCCATAGAGTGTCGCACTGATTATCCCACCGCTGCGTCACAAAAAGTGATACAACGGCAGCGCAAAAGTATTGCAAGGGGCTTGTAAATCGCCCCCCCTGGTTTATTGTAGGTGTAATGTTACTTGTTGTATTATATAACTGGGTGCACTTGCAGAAGGAGCAAAATACCAGTCGTACACAGGGCCGGACTGGGAACCAAAACCGGCCCTGGCAAGTGCTCGATTGCCCCCCCTGGGGGGTTGGGTGTACGGCCGAGCTGTTTGCCAGGGCTGGTTTCGGCCGATTTTGTTACAGAGGCCGATATTGCAGCCATGCTGCAAAAACGGCCCTGTAACAAAAACGCTCCCCTAGGGGCTCAAGACTGGCACCCACCCCGGCGGCCCACCAGGGAAACGCCCGGAGCCCACTGTGGCCAGTACAGAACACTATGCCAAGCACTGATTTTTAGCTTACTTATTTTCAAGTGACGCCCTTAACTATATCGTCCACACCCCTTAGAGAGATCTCTCCATTTTCTCATCATACTTATAGCCCTGATTGCACTACATTAACATTGATTGCAATTAGCTAGGCCTGTTTCACCAGATTAATCGAATGCAAGGGCACAGATGAGCCTGGCGATCATGAGTACTGTGTGTGTGTGTTTGTGGGGGGTGGGCCAAGGGGCACTGCCTACCTTCGACGGGATTTGGAATTACAATGTAGTGTATGTGAAGAGCTACAGGTCATCCGCAAGCTTTATCGTTATAATGTAGTGTGTATAGACTACTGCAGGCCTTTCACTGTAGAGTGTGTTGCATGTTCGGTTGTGGAAACCCTTCCTGTGAATTGGAAGTATAAATGCTCATTTGGCGGTACGATTCATAAAGGGGGTGGTGATGGACAGAGTATCTGAATTAAGCAGAACACTCCTACCCATGTCAAAAGATCAGGGCTTGATCCATCACCGTTTTTTAGCTCACTGCACCATCGCAGCTCAGAACCTGGCTACATGCAAATTAGTCTGACCCTGGCCCAGTGCATCATGGGAACAGGGCAGACCAAACTACCAAGCCAATTCTTTACTGGAAAGGAAACAAGCTTCCGGGGACCGGTTTCTGGCATTACAGCCGTCGTCGGCCCGGCTTGCTTGAATCCTAATGGTGCAGTGAGCAAGGGACTCATGTCTGAGTATACCCTGCCACACCTGTAGTGGCCAAAACGATTCATAAAGGGGGTGGTGATGGACAGAGTATCTGAATTAAGCAGAACACTCCTACCCAGTTCAAAAGATCAGGGCTTGATCCATCACCGTTTTTTAGCTCAACTGCACCATCCCAGCTCAGAACCTGGCTACATGCAAATTAGTCTGACCCTGGCCCAGTGCATCATGGGAACAGGGCAGACCAAACTACCAAGCCAATTCTTTACTGGAAAGGAAACAAGCTTCCGGTGACCGGTTTCTGGCATTACAGCCGTCGTCGGCCCGGCTTGCTTGAATCCTAATGGTGCAGTGAGCAAGGGACTCATGTCTGAGTATACCCTGCCACACCTGTAGTGGCCAAAACGATTCATAAAGGGGGTGGTGATGGACAGAGTATCTGAATTAAGCAGAACACTCCTACCCATGTCAAAAGATCAGGGCTTGATCCATCACCGTTTTTTAGCTCACTGCACCATCCCAGCTCAGAACCTGGCTACATGCAAATTAGTCTGACCCTGGCCCAGTGCATCATGGGAACAGGGCAGACCAAACTACCAAGCCAATTCTTTACTGGAAAGGAAACAAGCTTCCGGGGACCGGTTTCTGGCATTACAGCCGTCGCCGGCCCGGCTTGCTTGAATCCTAATGGTGCAGTGAACAAGGGACTCATGTCTGAGTATACCCTGCCACACTTGTAGTGGCCAAAACGATTCATAAAATGGGTGGTGATGGACAGAGTATCTGAATTAAGCAGAACACTCCTACCCATGTCAAAAGATCAGGGCTTGATCCATCACCGTTTTTTAGCTCACTGCACCATCCCAGCTCAGAATCTGGCTACATGCAAATTAGTCTGACCCTGGCCCAGTGCATCATGGGAACAGGGCAGACCAAACTACCAAGCCAATTCTTTACTGGAAAGGAAACAAGCTTCCGGGGACCGGTTTCTGGCATTACAGCCGTCGTCGGCCCAGCTTGCTTGAATCCTAATGGTGCAGTGAGCAAGGGACTCATGTCTGAGTATACCCTGCCACACCTGTAGTGGCCAAAACGATTCATAAAGGGGGTGGTGATGGACAGAGTATCTGAATTAAGCAGAACACTCCTACCCATGTCAAAAGATCAGGGCTTGATCCATCACCGTTTTTTAGCTCACTGCACCATCCCAGCTCAGAACCTGGCTACATGCAAATTAGTCTGACCCTGGACCAGTGCATCATGGGAACAGGGCAGACCAAACTACCAAGCCAATTCTTTACTGGAAAGGAAACAAGTTTCCGGGGACCGGTTTCTGGCATTACAGCCGTCGTCGGCCCGGCTTGCTTGAATCCTAATGGACTACTGCAGGCCTTTCACTGTAGAGTGTGTTGCTTGTTCGGTTGTGGAAACCCTTCCTGTGAATTGGAAGTATAAATGCTCATTTGGCGGTACAGCAGGCCCTCATAAGCAACTGGCAATGCAGGGTAGTGCATATGGTACACCACAGGCACTCAGCAGCGACATATGTAGTAAAATGTATTTCTTGTGGGCTACTGCTGGTTCTGATTTCCACAGTGTACTGCTTTTTAGATTGTGGAAGTCTGTGTTGGGAATTGACTGGGTAAGGGTTTGTGTGGTACTGCAGTCCCACAGAAGGTCTTGACAGTGCTGGGTAGTATGATTGGATTATTGCAAGCCCTGAGTTAAACCGTTACGGTGTAATGCGTGTTGAGTAGTGGTGGCCTTGAGTGGTGAAGGATAGTGCAAGGGCATGCCAGGTACTGCAGGGCCTCAGATGGAAATTGGCAGTAAAGGTTGGCTTGTGGGATCTGATGGCCCTCTGCAGTGCTTGTTAGTATGGGGTAGTGAGCGTCGGCTACTGATGGCCTTGAGTGTGAATTTGAAGCACAAGGATTTCAAGATTTCTGTAAGCACAGGGAAGATTGAGACTGGATTGAGTAGGGCACATAAGATAATACCATCTTGGTAGAGTTCCTCCTCATTTCCTTAGAGTAATTTAGTTGTAGAAAAGCATAAAGCATTTAAAGAATAAGATAGTGGGGAGAATGTGGTCTCCCTGCTCCCTGGACAGGCAAGTTGGCTAGCTGATTGGTGCTTGGTCTTGATGTTAGAAATGAAAGATGGCCATGAAACCAGCTTGATGGCTGGGAGGCCAAGATGTGCATAAAATGAGCTTGTGGTGGAAGACATTTCAAGCCTACGCTAAATATGGAGATGCCAAGCCAACAAGGATGGATTGAGTGATTTGTGGTGACCAGTGCTATAGATGTAGACCTAAGAAATGGGGATACAGTGCCTGATATGTTTTTTACCTTTTCTATGTTCCTCCACAGGTAACAATATTTTTCTCCTTTGAGAAATCTTTTCCCCTACAGCGCCTTTAAATTTGGAGGTGATTCCACCCCCTTACCCTCTGGAAAGGGGAGTTCCGAAAATAATTTTGCTGTTGTAAATTACAATGTTTGAGCTGGTTCTAAATTTGCAAGGTAACAAGGCCTTGGACTACGCACTTCACACCCATGCGTGGGAGCTGCTACAGCACATTTTCCCGCACTTCTGGCATAGAAATACACATTAATATCTCCATTTAGGGACTATTTTGTGAATTTTGGCAATTGAAAATAAAGGATTTTTTCAAGTGTGAACATATATTTGCAGCCAAAATCGTGTGCACTTTCTGGTTTTCTGTCTTTGCTGGCCAGCCAGAAGCTGCATTGCCTTTTTAAAAAAAGTAAAATGACTAATTTACAATTAGGATTTTGCGAAACGCAGAGATAATGTCAGAAAACAGAAGGCTCGAATATCTGCCAAAGAAAACCATTACAAGTCTCTGGAATCTGTAACTGCTGGGATGAGAATAAACCTGTTCCAAACTTAAAAAGACACACACCGACTGAGCACAAAAGGAGGAAGGAAGGCGGTCATCAGTTTACGGATCTGTACTCCGTGACATTTCTGTGCCCTTGGAAGAAGACGCTTTCAGGAATTCCCGTTGCCTCTCTTGCGTTGCCTAGTAAAGATAAAAAATAGTATTTGCTGTTCCATTCATTTAGCAGGTGCGGTTGCATTCCAAACAAGCCGCCATTGTTGCCATAAACTGTTGCTTCATCATATGAACGTTGTCTCAATCACGTACCGAGGCCAACATTCGGTGCCGCGTTTGCCATGTATGCACACTTGGCACATGCTGAATAAATTTCGCATTTTTCTGCTTGACTTCTGCGAGAACATATTATGTTACAGGAATAATCATACAGTTATTTGCTATTGTTTGTGTAGGGGGATCAGGTTTGACTCAAACCACATTATTGAGACACCCTGGCCATGAGGTCACAGGAGATACTGATAGCGCTAACAATCAAGTCTTGTGTATTTACAGTAAATAAATAAGGGCTGCTGGAAGTCAGCTGACTCCATACTTCGAAGTATCTTTTTTTTCATACACTGCGCAAAGTTTACACAGTTAAAAAAAAAAGCAGCTTTAGTGGCTCCTTTCCATAGTGGAAACCTGTTCACGCTAGTGGCGGCTCATCAGTGAGGGCGTCGGGGTACCGTCCACTCCTTTCCAGTACATGATGAATGTCTGTCAGGATGAGCAAAGGCACGCTATATTCACTAATGCGCTGGCGTCAGGCAGCCAAGGGTTTCCTGGCTGACAACCTCGCGGCCCTGAGGGCAGTGACATCATCAGCCCAGTAAAGCCTTGCGATGATCCTCCCCCTGATGATAAGCAAGGATATGAAATGAAATGAAAAAGAATTTCTAAAGCGCATGGCTGCCCTTGAGCGTCCCAGCGCTGACTGATAAAGTCAGCTCTAGATGCTTTGGGTTTTTGGGTTTCAGCCCTGAAGTGTCAAGGGCTGACTATCAACTAGGGAAGCCTCACGCCACCCTTCCCCAACTTGTCACAGAGCGGGTGGGATCAGCAACTCTCACTCTATACTATACTAGCCCACCCTGTGTCAGGTTAGGAAACGTCTTCTTCTCATTGGTTGAGGCTTCACAAGGTTAGCCAATGAGAGGAGGCTGCTGGATTTTCCTGTTCCTGCTGCCAGAGACTGCCCTTTTCCAGCAAACTCTACCCTAGCTGTCAGGCACCTCCCTCCTGGCACCTGCTGGTCTTGCCTTTCCGCCACTGCCTGCAATGGTAAACGCTTGCTTGAATGTTTGGGTTCATGTGTGTATGTTTGAATTATATGTATATTTTTATGTGTGTGTTTTTTAATGGATGGTTGTGAGTATGTGCACGTGTATGCACTTGTGAATGGGTGGTTGTAGGTATGTGTGCCGGTGTTTGCTTGTGGATGGGCAGGAGTGGGTATGTGTGCCAAGTGCTTAATTTGAGCTTGTGGTTTCCGGTGCCTGACACGCCTCTCAATTGTCAACACCAGCACTTATGACAGTCCACCACAAGGAGATGCTGTTTGTCTTCTTTTTAGATGACCACATCAACAGTTGTTTAATAATTTAATATAGATAAAAAATGGCTAATACCTGCAGCACAAGCAATTCTTATAGCTTTGGGTGCCTGGAGTAGTCAGAATTGTCAGACTTGTAGGAGTATCAGTTGTGTTGGTAGTGTCAGTGTGAATGCTGGCAGGGGTAATTGTTGTTGCAAGCTGCAGTTGGCTCCTTATTTTTTACAAAATAAGCACTGAATTGTGCTCATTTGCATCTGCCTCACAATTTCTAGAATTAAACAGGCTGCTGTTTCAATCTAACTTTCTGGGCTGTTAGGAGCAGTGAGCCTCTTGCTCACACCCAACTCAGCATGCATCATTTACCTGCCCACCTTTTGTGAGTCAGATATCTTGTGGCAGGAAATTGTCACTGCTGGGAACCTGGGTGAGTAAAGCGTCACCTCACACAGAGGGCCCGATTACGATGGCAGTTGGACCGCAACCGGTGGCTCGTCGGTAGCGGTCCGACCACCATCCGCTTGTCGACAGCCTATCCATGTTGGCCTTTCTGAATGGAAAGGCTGTTGGTAAGCGACACTGGGGGAAACTAGCAGGGCCCCTTCCCTCCTGGCCCTCCGCATTGTGGCCGGGAGGGCACCATAGGTGCCCCCCTACAAATTACTTGCACTCTGTGGCAGGCACGCTGAGGTGCCTGCCACAAGGTGCAGGGATGTGTGAAAACATTCATTTTCCAATGGAATCCCATGCTGCAGGCCTTTTCTGCCTGCAGCACAAACTTGCATTGAATAATGGATGTTTCCGACTGGGGCGGTCGTATCCAAATAATACGGTCGGAACTGCCTACCTGAGGTCGGGAGGTTCCCAATCCAAAATGGCGTAGTCCGCCCGACATTGTAATTAGCCCTAAAATTGGTAAATTTCACCCGTCTACATAAACGTTGCATGCAAATTAAATACTTTTCCTGTTCCAATCATGTACAGTTTGAGGAACAATATTTTTTAATATAAATTTAACAGCACAATTTTATTGTGAAAGATTCTCTCACTTTCATATACATATTTTATATATTTCTCAAATAAGGATTTTGTGATGGGATATATATTAATTCAGGATAACCTCATTTCTTCCTTTATACATTTGAAGTTGTTCCATGCTTCATGTGAGGGGCAAAAATAAATGATTATAGTTCAGAAGAAGCAGATTCAATGTTGGACCATTCTGTTTCTTTTCTTGAGGTTCGACTATTACTATGTGGTTAACCTTATTGCCTATTTTATCAGATGAGAGAGTTAGCTAAAGAAATGAATGATTATCCTCTGGTAAACTAACCTATATTCATAGTCTTCCGATGTGTCTGAATGGACTTGTTGAAGAAAATGATTTGCTCATCTGAATAAGCAGATTTCTACTTACTGTATTATGGATAGGGCTCCCGGTTTTATGGTATTTATATTTTTGTCATTTCTGTCTGTATTTATCCATGTTTATTTTATGCTAACTTCACCTGGTAAACAACGTTTACCACAACTTTTTTACTACGCGGTACCTTTACCACGCGGCCGTTACAACGCAAGTCGTTACCACGACTTGCGCTGGAGGGCGCTGTGGGATAAGGAATTTTATAAATTTATATTCCAACACCTTCCTTAGTATCCACGGGGACTGGTGTTGGAATATAAAATTATAAAAATCCTAAATCCGCGCCCTCCAATGCAAGTCGTGGTAACTACTTGCGTTGTAGTGGCCGCGTGATAAAGGTATGCGTTGTTACAACCTGCGTTGTAACAACGTACATCCACTTCACCTGTATTTATCCATATTTATTTTAGGTTTTGTGGGAAAATGAAGCTGAAATGTGTATTTACCCAGTCAATGCACACTTATGCCTGAACGCCTGGCAGGTTTTAATGATATATACACACACTCAGATGGTAAAATATGCACTTGCAAGAAAATATATACATTTTAATATCAAGGTTGTGCAAATTTGCTGCTGTTTAAAGCTCTTTACTTAAATCCCTATATTTTTGTAATGCCTTGCCTGTCAATCTGCACAGCTGTTGGCCTGGTAGTCATGATTGACAGCATTTAGAATCACTCAAAAACAACCCAATTTCCGTTTTTATCCACATTTTAAAAATAAACGCAGACCGGAAAATGTCTGTATTTATCTGTAAAAATCAGTAAAAGTGGAAAACAGGGAGCCTTAATTATGCAGTATCTAAAAGTTGTTAAGTGTATTTATCCTCTTTAGGGAAGCTTTAGATATGATGAACTTGCTCAAGTTTTGATGAAGGCTATATGAAGACATTTCTAGCCAGAAAGCTGTGTTGACAAAGCTAAACAAAACTGTACTGATGTCATCCTCTTGCGTGAGATTAATTTGGAAAAATGGTAAGAGAAGATTGATGTGCTTTTCAAATGTAACGAAAGAAAGAAAACTTTATTTATCGTTAAGGAAATGTGTGCAAGTGATTTTTAAAGAATAGGCATGGTGAACAAATTGTGAATGTATAGACCTTGTTTATACTGATTGGTGCAGCCGCCATCTCAAAAGGCTTTTTTTTGGGATCCTTCCTGTTCTCAGTGAAATCCCTGTAAAAGCTAGCCAAACACAAGGGTGCTTGTAATTTGCTCATTCACATGGTTCGAGCAAGGCATAGATGTGTAGTTTTTATGTTTGACGTGTATCGCCCTTGCACCATTTATGGCATTCGTATTGTATTCTATAACTACTTTAAGGGGCTTCGGGTTAGCCTCCTTTGCCAATCAACTTCTTTTTATCTAAAACCTTCAGCCATTGGCTTGAGACATTGTCAATCATACATTGGATCCACCAATAGGAGTTTTTTAGTCTTGCTGTTTTTCTATTTGCAGAGCGTGTCTCTCCTTCCTCTGCCATTTGAATGCATGAGGGATTATTTTACAAGCGAAATCAAACGGAGGGTAGCCCACCAGCTCTGGAGAGCAAGTGTAGTCAAAAGCTTCTGAATGTTACAGAAAGGAAAGCAGCCTTTTTTCTTTCTGTAGATATAGTACCCATTTTCAGATGCTGCTTGACCATGCTTAGTATACAAACAAGCATTGGTCAAGTAAAGCCATACAAACATAGGGCCTCATTTATGGATTTTTTGCCATAGGGCAGCACAGTAGGCCTGGGAAACATCCTTTACAACGCAGTGTTTACACCGCGGGGCCTTTACGACGCAGCCATCACAACGCAAGTCGTTACTACGACTTGCACTGGATGGCGCTCTTGCTCAAAGAATAGTTTAATTTTCTATTCCAACATCTTCCCTACTGTTACATGGGCTGGAGTTGGAATAGAAAATTAAAATAATCCACAATCCAGCGCCCTCCAACGCAAGTTGTTGTAACGACTTGCATTGTGATAACTGCGTTGTAATAGTAGCACGGTGTAAACACCGCGTCGTAATGACATACATCCAGTAGGCCTTGTTGCTGCGCTGCTCTACAGCAAAAGAAAAGGGCAAGAATGCACCATATTTATTAGATACAGGAGCATTCCTGTCCTTTTCCGCTGCGCCGGCACACAATGGGTTGCTGTGAGCCAACACAGACACCTTTGCACCATGGTGCAAGGGTGCATGATTATTTTTGTGCAGAAAGGGAAACATTCTTGTACAAAATCAATCACAGGAGGCATTTTTCCTCTTTCTCTGTGTGATGCAGAATGCAGCACAAAGAGAAAGAGGAAAAATGAGGAGAAATAAAGATATTTCCCCTTCGTGTGCCTCCCCTGGGGAGGCATACATTTTTGGTGTTGCCTCAGACTTACGATTTCTCGTAAATCTGGGGCAGCTTCAAAAAGCCGTGGATGTTGCTGGGAACGCCCCCGGAAACACCCATGAAACGCCCCTTTCATGTAGTTTTCTGCATGAAAGGGGCACAGTTTTCTGCATGAAAAGCCACATAACGTGGCTTTTCAAGGCCATATAAATATGCCAGTGGCACATTGCGCAACCGGAACGTAAAAAAAGTGACATTCCGGCAGCTCAATAGTGCTGGTAGGGCCTCATAAATGAGTCCCATATAATCTATTGGCTTTGTCAATGTTTACCACATTTGTTCATGTAGTTAGGCAGACGCTTGATGCTAACACATATTACAAAGTGAGTTAATGTAGTCTCTCTTGCCAGCCCCATCCACATTGAACAAATTGTTTTATCACAGGAGTCCTATTACTGGTCCTCACATGTGTGTATTCTCGAGGTCTCTCTTTTTGTGTAACTCTTCCAGTTGCCCCTCACTGCTACTATATCAGCCAAGGTCTGCACTAAGTGGAACCGTGTTTAATGTATTTATGGAAATTGTCCCTTTCGTCTCTTTGTATGGCGGCTGCTCAATTGTCTAATATAGGGGATGCAGCTCTTACTTCCATTGCAGTCCATTGGACTCTAAGAATCTCTGTTATCACCTGGACAATGACAGTGCTTTCGGAGGTGTTGCTGAGTTTGCCCAGTTGTACTGCTTGAGATGTCTGCATCTGTGAGACCAATGCTACTGGCCAAATATGCCTATTTATTACGCTTGCCGTCACCCCGCATGTTGTTACAATGCAGTTGTTACAAGGACTGCGTTGTAACAATGCTTACTAATACACGGCAAGTTGTAACAACGACTTGCCGAGTGGGGTGCTGGATGTTTGAATAGTTTAATTTACTATTCAAACTCCAGTCTGTGAGGACTGTAGGGAAGGTGTTGGATTTTAAATCCAGCACCTTATCCCCCCTTCCCAAGTCGTTGTCACGCCTTGCGGGGTAATGGTATGCGTTGTTACATACCAGTCTTTGTAACCACCGTGTTGTAATTGCATGCGGGTTGATGGGTTCATAGTAAGGGCTGTTTACCCCACTGGCCTATTAGAATAAGCTTGCATTGCAGACAAGAAACTTCAGATCCCAGTTTCTTCTTCTCAGTAATGAGTTTGTTAGTTGTATGCAGTTTTACCTAGCCTGTCTCACTGGTGAGCCACCATATAGGCCCCTTATCTCACAGCCCTCAATTGCTCACTCTGCGATACAGTCTGTCACAACATCCTTATACAACGCCTCAACAACGTCGGAATACAAGGAAAAGCACTTGACTGGATCATCTCGTTCCTCTCCGGAAGAACCCAGAGAGTCCGCCCCCCCCCATTCAAATCAGAGGCCACCGAAGTCATCTGCGGCGTACCACAAGGATCATCACTCAGTCCCACCCTCTTCAACGTTTACATGAGTCCCCTCGCATCCATCGTGCGCCAACACAACCTCAACATCATCTCCTACGCAGACGACACCCAGCTGATCCTCTCCCTCACCAAAGACCCAAACACCGCCAAAACAAACTTACACGAAGGAATTAAAGAAGTAGCCGAATGGATGAAGAACAGCCGTTTAAAACTAAACTCGGACAAAACGGAAGTCCTCATCTTAGGATCATCCCCCTCTGCCTGGGACGACTCATGGTGGCCACCGGCCCTGGGAACAGCACCCATACCTACGGATCACGCACGTAACCTGGGCTTCATCCTGGACTCCTCCCTCTCGATGACCAGACAAGTCAACGCCGTCTCATCATCATGCTTCAACATCCTTCGCATGCTCAAAAAAATCTTCCATTGGATCCCCACCGAAACAAGAAAAGACAGTCACCCACGCACTGATCACAAGCCGACTGGACTACGGAAATACCCTTTACACCGGAACCACAGCCAAACTACACAAAAAACTCCAACGCATCCAAAACGCCTCAGCCAGACTCATACTGGACATCCCTCGTCAAGCTCACATTTCCGGTCACCTGAAAGACCTCCACTGGCTCCCCGTCAACAAGAGAATAACGTTCCGTCTCCTCACCCACGCACACAAAGCCCTCTACGACCTAGGACCCGAATGCCTCAACACGCGACTGTCCTTCTACACCCCCACCCGCCAACTACGATTGTCCAATCAAGCCCTCGCCGCAATTCCGCGCATCCATAGATCCACCATGGGGGGAAGAT
Organism: Lissotriton helveticus; assembly: GCF_964261635.1. Taxonomy (NCBI): domain Eukaryota; kingdom Metazoa; phylum Chordata; class Amphibia; order Caudata; family Salamandridae; genus Lissotriton; species Lissotriton helveticus. The sequence continues at coordinate 158,081,780 of NC_136072.1, read as the reverse complement.
CCTTCTCCTACTTAGCGGCCAAAACCTGGAATTCTCTCCCCACCCACCTCCGCCTTACACAGAACCACCTCTCCTTCAGAAAGCAACTAAAAACGTGGATATTCGATAAGTAAAGCCCCCCCCCCCTCCCCCTCAAGCGCCTTGAGACCCTCCGGGTGAGTAGTGTGCTATACAAATTTCTGAACTTGAACTTAAAGAAGCCACACTGCTGCTATTTCATATTTAGAATTTGCGGCACTCAGAGAGGAAGTGATTTTTCCTAGAATCATGCCCTATTCAACTGATAGTGCTGAAATTCTAAACCCAGTCTTGTGATTGTTGTTTCACCTACTATGTCATCCCCCCTAATTTTACATGATCATATTAAGGAGCACAAAATCAAAAAATCTTTTCTTTATTTGCTTCTGTCTATTGATTATTCCAACGCATACATTCTATACAAGAATCACAATGGTTCAATAAATATTGAAAACGCCCCTTTGTGTATTTTTTGTATTTCTCTCTGAGTGAGTACTAGTGATTTAGTGAAAAGGTTCTATATCTGGTACCATGATTCCTGGGGAGGATCAGGGTTGTCTTGTTCTGAGGTTGCCCAAACCATTTGTTACTTAACTAGGTTTAGGGCTACTTATGTGGCACTGTGAGTTAGCTGGTCTATAGGCCAACATATCCTGAGGGGGTGCTTAGAATCAGTCTGGCAGTCTGGCAAGTGTTATGTCAACTTGTGGTGGGAGAGACAATTTAATTTGAGATGACCTGGGGGGAATATGAGATAAGAGGAAAGTTAGTCCAATGCTTTGACGTTGTCCAAACAAACGCACGGTTCCCTACTGAAAAGTGGAAACTGTACAACACTACTTTAGACTATTTCTCTTTCTCATTGAGTTCTTTTATCTCTACCAATACAACTATGCTGGCAATATGGCGATGCTCCTCAAACTGGAACCATGATCAGGCTTTGAACTTGGCTCTCCAGCACATGGATCATGGGCCATTGTTTTTGATGACTAAATTACTGGAATTGGTTATATGTAAAAATATGAAGTTTAAGAATATTGACCTGTAAACATAACTATTGCATGATATTGGATTCCAACGTGTCCTCAAATTGAACATACCTTGGGGAATGTATATTTACTTTTCTAACACCTCATCTTCTCACCTTAATGAAATGCTAGTTGTTGACATTATGGAGCTGAAATAGGTGCAGGTTAATATCCCTACATTACTATAGAAATTAGATGGATCTTTGCATCTTCTTGTCTTGCTGCAACTGTATTATTTACAGAATATAATTTTCAAGTGAATTTTTATACTGAAGGTGCAGTTTTGGGCCCTTTGTTACATGAGTTCCAATTTTCTTCTGTGGAAGTCCATACAGACTACTATACATAACAGTAGCAGCTTCATCTTCCTTTCCTCTATATTCCACCTCATTGGTTTTACTCCATGGTCATTGTATATTTGCATATTGGATAGAAAGCATCTCTCATCCTTAGCCTGCATCGTCCCTTGCATTAGTTAGGAAAATCAAGTAAGTTCTTTGTAAGATATTTGTATTTGAAGGACTAATCGTTGAGAGCTGAATGAGGGGGGCACCAATGATACTATTTCCTCTTTTTAGTTGTTTTTTATTTGTAGCTTGGTAATTGGAATGTATGACAATGGCAGGCCCTGGTGCGGTGTAAGGAACAGAAAGGCCTGGCATATACCAAGGGCAGTGGGTATTTTGTTTTGTTCTGGGGTGATTGAGGCCTATGGATATGTTTCCCTTATTCTACTTGTTTTGTGGTCAGGTTCTGATATTGTACTCATGTGGTTTACTGTTTGGATCTTTGCGTATCTATCCACTGTAGAACACAGATTTTTTTCTCAACTGGAATTGATTTTCAATATTTTTCATGCTTTCTGTGCTGTGGTGCTAGTGGCCTTTAAATGGGGCTAGAATTCATTCTACATTTTAGGTATGTTGTGTATTCCTTGCCCTTCATGTGTTTGTTGGTGGTGGGGCTGCCATTTTTCTTTTTATCCACCACCTTGTTACTTGCCCTTTTTCTTCATAGGTAATGGTATTGTATTTAGGGCCTGGTGGTAGTCTTCAAGCCATACATATAATTAATAATTCATGATTAAGTCATAAACATAATTAATAATATTAATAATAATTGTGGGGTAATGGTCGGGAATTATCCTAAACGTTTGTCCACGCTGCATTAGCCAGATCTACTAGGTGACCATCCCGCCCCCAAATCAGCTGCAGAAAGCCCAGGGGTATGGAATGGTAACAGGATGTCTTTGGAGATACAGGCAAGGAAGCTAGCTGCCAATTGCTTTGGTCTTCTGTGAACACATACAAAATATAAAGAATTTTTACCTTTGTCTGTTGGTGCAAGCATTAGTCATATCAGAATTAGATTGTAGTCATTCACTTTACTTTGTAGTCCCTGTATGTTGTAAGAAGACTTCAAATGGTGCAAAACGCAGCAGCTTGTTTTTTGCTGAAACTACCTAAACAGAAGTCTGTTTCTGCAGCACTGACTCTTTACATTGGCTTCATGTTACTAAGAGGATACAGTTCAAGGCCTTATGAAAAGCTCAGGGGGCCCTACATAGTGAGGGCCCAAGCATATTACAGCATGTGGTCTGTCCCTATTTTCCTAAGCGAACATTGTGTTCTTCTGCTCTATATCCACTGAAAATTCCTACGATCAACAAAGCAAGAAGTGGTGGAAGATCTTTTGCCTACCTCGTTTCTAAACAATGGAATCCTTTGCCTATTGAGCTACGGGAGATTAAAAAGTATTTAAGCTTTAGGATGCAGATGAAGACTTTGCTGTTTATTTAACCCTATTATGGTATGGGACTGGTATGATCTGTTGAGGCTTGGAGGCCCACAGGGTAGCCGTGCACTTTAGAAAAACCTAGAATATAAAAGAATAGAATAATTTCAAATGTTTGTTGCCAGTCTCCCAGTAGGAGAAGGCTCAACCACCGGATCTGGTTTGCCGTATGCTTGGGATGTGTGCAAGTACGAGTCTGGACGAACTGAGGTGTCTGGAAGCTTTTTGAAAGAAGATGCAATTGTTGAGGTATGCTGGGTCAGTATTATGTAGTGTCTTGAAAGTGTGCATGAAGAGTTTGATTGGTGCTTGTTTGTGTATGAGGAACCAGTGGAACTCCATAAGGTATGGTGTGATGTGAGTGCAGCGTGGGAGGTTGAGAGTCTGTCCATCGAGTTCTAAATGATGTGCAGTCTTTTGCTGAGTTCATCCTGACATAGTGAGTGTTTCCATAGTCCAGCATGCTGTTGATGAGGGCATGCATGAGGGTTTTCTGTATGGTGATTGGGAGTCATTTGAAAATCTTCCTCGGCATCTTCAGGTTATGAAAGATTAAGGGGGTGATGGCATTGACTTGGGCGGTCATGTCGAGTTTGCTGTCAATGACAATACTGAGGTTCTTGCCAGTACTAGATCTGTTGGCCCACAAGGGGATCAAGGCTCTTCCCAAAGATCACAATTTCAGTCTTGTTGGTTTTCAGCTTTTGACAGTTGGTCTTCATCCATTGGGCAATTTCAGTCATGCAGGCATTGAACTTGATCCGAGTACTGGTTGTGAGGTAGACAATGAGTTGCATGTTGCTGGCGCAGGAAGGACGGTGATTTCATGAGAGCAGATGATGCTAGCTAGAGGGATTTGCATGCATTGAAGAGGGTTGGACTCGGGGCAGATGAAGTTGTAGGCATCCGAGGTGTATGGTGCCAGGCTGATTGGCTTGGTCCTTCCAGTTAGGAAAGAGCAGATTATCAAATACACATCCTGCTACAGGGTGATCGTTCGCAGTGGGTTTTCACTAGTCCTCTGTGTACCAACTCGCCTGGTGTCTTGATCCTGCTGTAATGCTGTGTTTGAGGGGGGCCAGGGAGTCAGTGCAAGAAGTGATCCAGTTGTTGAAATTCTTGCTGGCTTTGGGGAGGCTGTTGCTCTAGTCAGGTCGGTGGGTGTTAAGAGGGATGTTCCAGTCCTTGTCAGTGATGCTGTTCCAGTTTTGATGGGCTGGTCAGATGGTGGTTCATGTAGGTTGGACCGGGACGCTGAACTTGAACAGGGCCTGGTCTATCCAAGTTGTAGAAAGTGGTGAAAATAGGGTCCAAGAGTGGTCTGGCAATGTGGGTAAGTCCCTTTTCTCGATGTGCGAGGCCCAGGCTTTCAAGGTCTTTGATGAGTGTTTTTAAGTTAGGGTCAGTGTGGTCTTTCAGATGGAACTTCAGGTCTCTAAGTAGTATGTAATTGTAAGCATCATGGGTGAGTGGTCCAGATGGTCTGTAGATGAAAGTGCAGCTTAAGGTGAAATTGAGCTGGAAAGACAGGTGTTTCACGTTGGCGGATGATGTGCCTATGAAGGTGGTGCAGCTCTGATGGTGTTCTTTTGGATGATGGTGATTCTGCCTCCAGACATGGGAAGTCTGTCTTGCCTGTCAAGCTTGTAGCACGGGTGGGGCTTTGACGATGTCAGGTGCCGATGCAGGGTTTATCCAGGTGTCCTTGAGGAAGAGTAGATCTAGGAGGCATTTTTGGTGAGTGAGCGGGGTTTGAGGAGCATGCATGCTAGTGTGGCGTGTTGTGCTGGTGGTTGCAGGACTGTGTGTGTGCAAGAGAGAGGGGTATTTGGTGCATTTGGTGCAGGTGTGCTTAGATTTGGGTGTGGGTAAACTCGTGAAAACCTGCAGAAAACGCTGGAAAATGCTCCCTTGGTTTTGTGTGGTACAACGAGGCAGCAGCTTGTTGACTAGTGGCCGAGATTGAAGGCATGGAGCGTTGCAGCAGGGTAGCAGCTTGAGGGGAGAGGACCAGGGTTCCTGACACTGGACGCGGTCCAAGCACAGACGGGACCAGATGGGCTTGCCTTCGCACAAGGGCTCAGCCACTGTACGTCTTTACTGTGTGTTCTTGCTGCAGCCGCCATTAAATATCCCTGGGAGCGGGGAAGATTGATGTCACTTCCTGAGCAGCTGGATAATGGGTAATCTAGTGATATCACTTCCTGTGGAGATGGGTGATGGAAATGAGTCCTCTTGATTGGCTTCTTCTGTTCAAGGCAGTTTTGATGAGAACCAGCGATGTCACTTCCTTTGCAGATGGATGATGGGAAATCCAGTGATGTCACATCCTGTACATATGGATGATGGAAAATCCACTGATGCCACTTCCTGTGTAGATGGATGATGGAATGAGTCCTTCTTCCTGGCTTCTTCTGTTAAAGTCAGTTTCGGCAGGAAACCAGCGATGTCACTTCCTGTGCAGATCGATGATGGGTTATCTAGCAAAGTCACTTCCTGTGCAGAGGGATGACAGGAAATTCAGTAATGTCACTTTCTGTGTAGATGGATGATGGAAATAAGTCTCTTACTTGACTTCTTCTTTTAGAAACAGTTTTGGCGGGAAACCATCGATGCCACTTCCTGTGCAGATGGATGATAGGTAATCCAGTGATGTCATTTCCTGTGCACATGGGTGATGGGAAATCCAGTGATGCCATTTTATGGGTCAATGGATTATGGAAAATCTCTGATGCTCTGAGGCTCTGAAGCTCTGAAGAGTCCGGCATCAAAACCAATTCCTTTTTCCAGCAAGATGTGCAATACTATTTACCTGATGCACTCTGTTCCGGCCGCAAGATGCTGAAAGTGCTTCTGTATCCAACATCCCACCCAAAAATATTTGGCCCATAAGAAGGGAAAGCATCTTACTCTCAATGCAGAAGTGAGTTTCCTCATGGTTGTGTGAGACAACATTGTCCCAGCAAACAAAATAAGATCAAGAGATCAACACAACAGTGTAGAAGCAAATCAGAATGTTGTGGTTGCTTCATCATTAATATTGTCCTCTTCTTCAGCATGTCCTCCACCAAGAAGAGGAAGGAACATTGCATTCGGCTTCTTCATGCACTCCTTCAGAAGAAGGTGACATTGACAAGGAATAGAACCGGCCGTCTGCAATGGCAGACAAAACAAAATCAAAATTCCAGAAAGCACAGTTGCCTGTCATCACATTGAGTGAAAACAGCCTGTTTATGTTGAAATTGACACTGAAGAAGGAGAAAACAACTCTATTCAGATTGTTGACGCATTGTCACCAGCAGGACCAACCCCACCTTGTTCCTAGCCTGTCTTAAGCCCACAAATTGGGCCCCTTGATAATCAAGTTCCAAGTTTGCTCCTTTAAAAAAGACTTCATCCATGCCTTGATATTTTTTCATTGCAAAATAGAATCAAGACCACAATGCAGACTGCAGAGTTTGCCACCCTGAAGTCCACTGTGGGAAGGCAGGAGGACGTCTTGGGACTGTGGCCCATTTGGCTGTTTGGAAAAGAAACACACAATCAAGTTGACAGAACATCTAAGAAAGGTTATTGGTGTTATTGCTACTGGTACAGCTCCAGGATTCAAAGTAGTCAAAGAAGATGGTGATGATCATGTACATTGCAGTGCATGAAACTGCCAAGCTCCAGACTGAATTGCCTCAATCCCTGACACTCTTAGCATGCATTGAATATCTGCAACATTTACCCAGCGTAAGGAAAAGATTATCATTGTGGTCATCCAGAGTACTCTAGCACCACACCTTCATAATACTCATTCACACAATACAAAGCCCTATCAAAGCTCTATTCAACAAGGAGCCCCCTTACAACAAATCTTAGACTTTTATATTTACACAGTGAGAAGTTGGCCAAAATATTATTGCCTGATTTCTTCTCATTTTTATAATGGTAGACAAATGATTCCTTGAATTTGTGGTGACTATTAGTCCAAAATGGTAGGTTTCAAGCCTGAGTAATTATTTCTACTATGGCTGTTCCACAGCTGCCCAGGCAAATTGTAGGACTGATCGTTGAAGCACTAAATGAGACACACAGCATCCATCTCACAATAGACATTTGGAGACACGTGGTCAAGTACAAGACTATCGTGCATCGCTGAACACACAGTCACTTTCAAGTGGACTACAAAAGTGGCTACCACCACCAGTACTGATTTCAAGACATTTATCGACATGCAGTGATTACAATGTTCTTCATGGAGAAAACACATATGGGTCACAACGTTCTAAAATACTTCAATGCCACAGTGTATGAATGGCTGGAACCCAGTGATCTCAGGATTTGATTTGCTGCCACTGGCTATGAAAGTAGCATTGTCCATTTCATGACTAAGCGAATTGTTTTGACCATTGCAACTGCTTGACTGTACAGGACTATATCCCAAAAGAAAAAAGCAGACCATTACACACTTATCACCTGTCAGAGGATTTGCACACATTTTTGCCATTTGTTTACAGCTTGGAAGGGAAGTACTTGAAGATTTTTCAGTGAACTTTCAAAGTCCCCAGACATGCCTTCATGCAGGAAGTTTCAACCCACTTCAAAATTCGTAATGACTGTTTGAGGCAAGATAAATGCAACATGTCTGCAAAAGTTGTGTCATTGACTGTTGAGCAATGGAGTGACCAGAGCACATCATCAAAATACTACCATGTTTTGAGGTTTTCCCACAGCAAAGATTGTTCCATGAGCTAAGGCATTCAATTGCTCTGTTTACTGCAGACCAAGTTGCATAATGCGGCATGGACACTACTAGATTTTTTTAATTTATTTTTTGTAGTTTTACATAGCCCGAACTTGACCCAAAGTTATCAGAGCGCTTTACATGAGCAACAGTTGTGTCACACAAGGACACATTCATTTTTGTTAGGCATGGGGAGATTAAGTGATTGCCCAGAATCACAGGATGTTTGGCGTCATCGTTAAAACTCGAACCTGGTTCCCCAGATTTGAAATCGATCGCTCTAGCCATTAGGCTACATTCTCGCCATGTAAAGGCAGACAAATTAAACTTTGGGGGCCTCTAGCAAGGCCCTGTCCCCCATGTGCCTCTACTATGGGCCCATGGGGCATATGTGGTGCCCCCCAAACATCCGTGCGCACTGCTGCAAAACTGGCCCCTGTACCGAAAACGGCTTCCCAGGTCCAAAACCAGCCCCCACCCATCCGGCCAACCGGGAAAACGCCCAGTGCCAGCTACGGCCAGTCCAGCCCTGACTTTTGGGGTTTCAGTAGTTCAATGCTAAAATGTCAGACTTGTTTCCAGCAGTGCAAAAAAAAAGTTGCAGCAGCTCGAAGTTTTTTCTTGAGAGCCTGCTGCCTGTGCTGCCCAGATCTTCAGGTTACCCAATATCAAGGCTGCCTAATCTTGTTTCCACCTCATCCTGATGGCTTTTTTATTCTACCCGCTAAACTCCCTATCTTGTCTCACTTCTGCAAGTTCTTTCTCATCACTTCTTCCCCCTTCCCAACTGTCTTCTTGTATTTCTCCTCCTCCTTCTTTCTCCCTCTTATGCCTTCCTCTCGCATCCCTGCGTCAGAGTCAGATGATGTCAAAAAAGTCCTGGTCCCCAAGAATGAGTGCCGGTGCCCAGCGCCTGCAACCACCTGCACAAAGAAAGCCAGTGGATTTCAGGGAATCCATCTCTTTATTATGAAATGACTTGTTTTAATTGAGGTGACAAGCGGTACTTGTTAGCGGACTTTCGTGAGCAAGGTTGGTTGCAGTTGACAATGTGGCATGTGGAGGTGTTTAGTTCAGCTTCCAAGTACTGATTTGTACAGAAATTAGAGAGATGTTGGCTGTCGGGCAGCCAGGGAAGGTCTTTGAGGATTGCTTTAAAACTTGTTGTTTATTATCATCATAATAATAATAATAATAATAACAATAATAATAAAAATAAAAATAATAATAATAATTATTATTATTATTAATATCATTATTATTATTATTATTATTATTATTAGTGTTATTGTTATTATTATTAATGATATTATTATTATTCTTATCATCACCATCATCATCATCACCATAATCATCATTATTATTATTATTATCCTTATTATTATTATTATTATTATTATTATTATTAATAATAATAATAATAATAATAATGATAATAATAATAATAATAATATTAATCATAGTAATCATAATATTAATACTTATAAAATTCATAGTAGGCTGCATAGAAGCCCATTTCCAATGTCCTTTGATAGTCTATTGTAATGTCTTTATTTGCCTGTAATAACGAAATGACCTACCTGCTCAACTGTAATATGTTATTACAGTTGAGTTGTGAAGTCATAATGACAGGTCACAAAGCCAAACTAGAGCTGCAGTTTAAACAAAGAAAATGGGTTTTCTTTCTTCTATTTTTTCTAGAATAATCAGTGCCTAACAGAAACAAAATATTTATGGCAACAAGTAAATTTTTTGCACATTATAGGTCTTTACAGGAAAGATAGTCTCTCTGCGTGTTTCTACAGAGTTTAAATAATAGTCTTTTTAGGTTTCGTAACCTGGCGAGGGGCGAAGCCCCTCCCAGATCGAAATCTGTTGTTTTTAATAGTGAGGTTAGGACAGCCTCTGTTTCCAATTGGCTAGCTCCATAAATGGAGGCTAGCCATTGGGAGGCAGAGGCTGTCGAGAGAAAACGCGATTCGGGGGCGTTTCTGGTGCTTTTTTTAAGCCCCGCCCCTTTGTCCCGGGCCGCGCTGCGATTGGCTGCCGGCCCGGGACACCCCCGTGACGTCATTCCCGGGCCGCGCTGTGATTGGCTGCCGGCCCGGGACACCCCCGTGACGTCAGCCAATCACAGCGCGGCCCGGGACCTGACTCTGCCACTCCTTGACCCCCGATGTATGGATTCCCCTAGTGAATTGTTTCTAATTCCAGCACTTGGACCCTACTATGTAGCTGACGGATTACATGCTATAGGATGAAAACAGCTTCAATGCCTCGTCCATGGTCTTAAGCGCTCTATAAATACATTTACATTATTACTAATTGCAACTTTTCAGAAAACTCCTCAATAAATATTTACTTCGTCTAGTAAATTAGAGCTGCAAAGCGTTGAAATGGGGATACATTATACACAAATCCCGTAAAAGGATAGGCGGTACAGTAGTTCTACAACCTCAGTAATACGAACGAAAATAAACATGAATTTTAGGTTAGGGGCGGGAAGTTGTACTAGAACTACAACTTCCGGTAGCCTTACCTTCTCTAACGTTCTACGTGACTACGTTGATGAGGCACCGCCCAATCCCTACTTTCGTTACAGGAAGCAGTCATCCATGTTTAGTAAGAAGCTGGAGCTGTGGTAAGAGACCCAGGAAAGGGACGGGGCTAAATTCGCCGGCTCGGGCAGCTGTTAACACAGGCTGCAGGTCCAACCGGACCGTCCGACCTCACTGCTTCTGGCTGCTTCGACAAGCACCCGAAGGCGGGGCCGCACCGGCCTAAGGAAGATTAGGGGCGGATGCGAGCCTGGACCAGGGGCGTAACACAGGCCCCCGCAGCCCACGCATTGCGGGGGGCCCCTTGCTCTCCAGGGGCCCCCTTACTTGCCTTCATCATGAATTTTAATGGTGCGCCCGGCCTCTTAATAAATTAAAAGGTGCACGCACGTCGCACGCCTGGACCCGGCCGGGCCTCAGAGGCTCGCCTTTAATGAAATGGTGTGCAGGCCCCGTCGCCCGGCTGGCCCGCCCAGTGCTTCAGAACAGCCCGCTCTTCATTATTTGAGTGGTGCACAACTGCGCATGTGCGGGCCCCGGGCCTCTGAGCGTCTTCTTTAATTATTACTCTTAGGCGTTGTCTGGGGGCACTGGTTGCCCAGAGTTTATGCACCCGAGGCCCGCTTGCTTCCCCTCTCCCAAGTGAAGCAGGATCGAGCCTCAATCAGCGCTGCTGCTGCGGAGGAGGCAGTTGGCAGGTAAGGAGGGAGAATGAAAGGGAGCAGTGACAGTCATGGTGACTGTAAAGTGCCATTAAAAGTGAGGTCTGCGACCCGCTTGCCCGGAACACTCTTGATTTCACCTCCTTACAGCACTTTATAATACTTTAGCCTGTCATCCTGTGACCTGACAAGTCGGGAAAGGGAGAAATATTTTTGTCTTCTATCCTGACGTTAATAAATGTGGACACAAGCGTCTCCTTCCCTGGCAGGACGGTTACATTTTTCCCTGGTGTCTTCTTTCACTACAGGACTGTTAAAGGCAGAAACCGGCGCCCTTTTGTATGATAAGAATAATAAATGATCTCGGACCTAAGAGGGGTGTTCCGTTTGACACAGTTTCTTGTGCCTTCAAGACCGTATTAAATGTAACACCCACTTTGGAAGACAAAACTGTGCTAATGCAGTTCACCTAGAGGGTTCAATACAGTATGCTGAAGGCTGGGGGGTGAAGAGGCGATGACGCTCTTTTGAAATATTTTCGTTAACTCTTGTAAAAATATGGATGTTAACATAGTAATCCCTAATTAGGTATTGTGTGGGTTTGTTACGGGCAGGGTAGAAGGTGTGCCATGTGAAGCAGTGTGTGTTAAACATGTCACTGTCACCACACGTGTTACGTGGTATAGGAGAGTTTTAACTCGCTCTCTCTTGCTGCCCTGGGCCACGAGCACAGTGTACCCGTAAGGCGGGGTGTGTTCACCAGGCCTCCATTGTGACTTTACATTGGATTTCTATTTCCGAGGCCTTATAGGGCGCACTGCCTCTGCCCCGGTTCAACAAACAGGTCCTGTGTTCAGCTTTGCCTGTTGATGGGCTTGGAGGCACACTCTGCCCACTTTCCTTGAGGACAGGGCCTCTTAGACTCAGTGCGGTGGAAGTCGTTCACTGTTGCTACTGATGAGAAATTAAAATTTCTTCTGATATACATTCTATTTCTGTACCCACATTCTGAATCATATTTTGGCGCACCAATTGAGCTAAGACAAATGCATATCTGTCAGATAAGGGTGACTCAGGCGTCCCTTGTCACATTCGGCAAGGGGTCCCCATCATTTTGTTTAACGCCACTGGACTTGGAACGTGGCATACACAACTACAGTGAGCTACCCGTATCTCGGCGCTGTGGATTGGCAACAGCTCCAGTTGCATGCCTTTCACATTTGCACTGCTTTGGTGGCTGCTGGGCGGAAAGAGTTCCTAGATTGTGTGTGGACCCTTAATAAAACCTCCTCAAATGCTCTCAAATGAAACAGAGATCCAGTCACCATGCACTTTGTCATTGCCCTGTTTGCTGGCACTATCATTAACGTTGTAGAATCTGGGGAACCGGGTTCGAGTCTCGGCAATGACGCTGAACATCCTGTGATTCTGGGCAAATCACTTAATTTCCCTGTGCATAATGAATGTGTCCTTATGTAACGCAACTGGTGCTATGTAAAGAGCTCTGATACCTTATACTAGGTCTAAACGTGACATCTGAAATGTCTGTACTTGCAGAGGGTTAATTGTGTGAGTATCATACGTCCTGACTAGGGTTGCGTGACTGTGCCTATTGTCACACGTTTCTCAAACATTGTGTATGCGCAGCTCCACGCTAGTGGCCACACAGGTTGAGCTTTCTTTGCCATGCACACATGTGGCAAAAATACCACACAAACCACAGCCTGCGCGCATAGGCTCTCTTTCTCACTAACTGTCCCCATCAATAGTCCTGTTCAAATACATATCCCTACCATCACACCTCTTTTGCAGCTTCTCTCCTAGGTGCAGCAACAAACACTGTGTTCACAACTCTGGTCATCAAGCATCACATTCAACAGTAGCCACGTAGATATGTGACAGCCAGTAAGTATCCTTTTCTCTGACATAGACGCTTCTTTAAACACGATACCCAGTATAGATTGTCCTGGCCAAGTTTCAAACGTGAAGTGTCCTTTGCAGTGACACATTGTTAAACATGACAGACACTCCACTGCCTTAGCAATGGTCTCTGTAAACCCATATTCTATAGGCAAACAGGTGTGTTCCTTGAATATGACACCCAATGTCTTTTACCCTGACATGGGTGGATTTTTACATCTGGTACTCTGCAGCATGTGTCCTGAAACTCGGCAGTGTTTGCAAAATGGACTCAGTCTGACCTGAATACCTCTATTCTCCTCCCGCTGTGTTGCCTTTCCATTTTGGGCCCTAGAGGAATCGATACAATTATTTTGTTCTCTTTATCTGCTATCCTTGCTTGAATTGATTAGCTCTGGCACATTGTTGTACATTTACACTAAAAGGATGTAAATAGTTTTTAAGATGAAGCTACAGTCACTGAAGTGAAGACAAAGTGTCCCCAACTGGAATAAAGGAATTGCCCAAAGGAAGGCAGCAAAGAAGCTCAAGCTCACTGGAACAAAACTGGTGATCATGTCTATGGGAACAGCGTGGGGAGCAACGTGTCTTGGCATACAGAGGGGCTTTTATTATGTTCAAGCCTTTTACTTTTAGTAGAGCATATAGTAGTTTAAGTAGATCCCCAAGTTTTTAATGCCACTTGAATCAATAATACAGCTGAAGTTGGCTTCTATTTAAAATTGTTTTTCAAATGAGTAGCTTCCCTTCCATAAAGTTTTTGCATTTCATGATCTCATGGCTAGATTATGTAGTGTTTACCTGGATATCATAGACCTTCTTCTGGACACTTGACAGTCACCTACCCAGCCAGACATTGGGCACAGTTCTTCCTCGTCTCCCCGCTATGACTCCTTCCTCCCCTCCCTCCTACGAATTCTTGCAACATTGTTTTTGTGTACTGTACCTTCCTATGCTCTTGTAACTGATGTAACTTTTAACGCAACGATCCTAAATGTAAAGCGCTCTGATACCCTCTTGGGTCAAGTTTGCGCTATATAAAGCCTCTGAGGCTCTGCTCTTTATATTAAACGGTGCAGGGGCTTCAAATCAAAATATTCTAGATTTCTGGGTGGTAGGGCAAAGTAGTAGGTGGTGGACCAGGCCACCGAGGGGTGGGGGGCCCCCTCCATGTGCTTTGCAGGGGGGCCCCCTCAAGTTTCGTTACGCCACTGGCCTGGACTGAGACTAACCGGAAGTGGTATCCGAGAGACGTAAGTGGAGGTTCTTGTTAGACTTCTTTCTTGATGCCCATCAATACACATTTCAGGCTGCCAGCAGTGAAGGGAAACATGCACTGTGGTCGGCGTTGGGCCACTTTTCATTTTAGAGATGCACCACTGGATCTTGCGTTGCGTTGCTCGTTAGTATTTAATTCAGAAATATAAAATTATTACGAAGTGGCGAATGAGAGAGGCCTGCAGGGTTCATCATGACGATGGGGAAAAGACGAGACCGTGTAGTATTTTCCAATGCTTTATAAATTACTTTGTTTCACCACTTGTGGATCTTTCTTGATGAACGGACGATTTAGCCTTATTTTGTGGACGATATACGGTGGTGAGTGCACCCATTTGTTGGGCGGCCAACCATTTTACCCCGTCTGCTTAGCCATCAACGTGACGAGATCTGTTGACATTTGAAACTGCCCGTGTGAGGGTAGATGACTCTGAATTAGTATCCACAAGGACCGAAAACGCCCCGTGCGTTGAAACCTCTATTAAGTTCTAGCACCATAGGAAGCCTACCAAACTGTCAGTGATGCTAGCCTCTTCGTTTTAGGAGCAGTCCTGCTCCAACCGCAGGATAACAACAAAGGGACCCCTGTAAGTACCAGTATGGCATCGGCCATTACAACGCAGAGATATTAACTTGAAGAAAACGCGCAATCACAGTTTTGTGTGGTGCAGTTAGTTTCTCGTTGAAGTCACTGGACCGCCAGAATTGTCCGCTTCAATTATACTGGAAGACGTGAAGTGTGTTTGTTTCCCTCGTATGCACACACAAACTCGAAGCAGGTTTCAGGAACATGTAGATTGCTTCATTCTAGATACGCCCTGGACATACAGGAAACATGTCTGATAAGCTCCTCTGCCACAGCCACTGTTTTTTACAGAATGCTCAACCATGGGACCTATCCTTGTCACAACATGTCCTACATTCTCTCACTTTATAAGTATACACCTCTTCACGTATGTAGGTATGTTTCTAAACAACATACGTGAAGACACATCGGTGAGGTGGTAAAGGAGAACAAGACAGAAACACCCCCATGACACGGACAATTAACAAAGTCCCGAACATAAGGAAACCCACAAGAAATTTGAACAAGCATTTACAATGCAACGGTTTCGCCTTTGGAAAAGTTTGAGCTATTGGCATTTTAAATGACAAAATTTGTATTTATGTGTTGGTTTTGAAAACAGATAAATAAATGGCATTGTCATTTACATTGCCAATAGCTCTAACTTTTCCAAAGTCGAAACCGTTGCATTGTAAATGCTTGTTTTAATCTGTCTTGGTTAAAACAGAGTCTAATAACTTTTTGCAAAAAATTACAAACTGATTTTTGGTGTATTTAATTTTACTCAATGGATTCTGGGCCATTTTTATCAAATTTTCACACAATGCAGCAATCCACCTTGCTGCACTGAGAGGGCAGGAATGCGCTGTATTTGACATTATAGGTGCATTCCTGCTCTCTGCATGCGCTAGTGCACAAACTGCTGCCAAGTGCCAACACAGGCACCCTCGCACCATGGTGGCAGGGTGCCTGCATTGTAGGCAGTATTATTTGTATGCAGGAAGGGGCACCTTCCTGCACACAAACAATCCTCAGAGGCATTGTCCTCTTCCTAAGTGTGCTGCAAAATGAGAAGAAACAAAGATATTTCTCCTTGTTTTGCCTCTTTTGGAGAAATGTCGGTCCTGACGTGTTCTTTACAAATTGCTGATATCAAACGTATATCAGACACAAGATGCAACCACCTTATGGATGATAAGAAATCATCGTAATCCTGACGTGTTCCCAGGTCTAACAGTGTTGGTGAATCTGGGAATGTGTCAGAATGCATGGCCACCCATGGCACGCCTCCCTGCCGCAGAGTAACGCAAGATAGCGATCTGCGCTGCCTTGCGTTGCTCTAGATTTATCAATCTATGCATGGCCATGCAAGGTGGCCTTGTGTGGCTTGATAACTCTCAATTAGGTTTTGCAGCACCCTTGTGTCCCCTTGTGTGACACAAGGCAACGCAAAACCTTGATAAAAGCGGTCCTCTGTTTTTATTCTTCATGTCTGCAACCATACTATATCATATGAAGGAACAAGGCACCAAGGGGTTTATTTTCTAAGTTTTAATGCCGTGTTTGGACCACAAAAGTGACATGAATTGCTGCTAAATCTTTTTTTACTAATTTACTTTCCAGTGCTAAACCTTTTCGTGCTGAAAAATCACTTGAAAGTAGCTAAAGCAGCGCATAGCTCTTCTTTGCATTACTTAGCGGCAAAGGGATGTACCAAGGATGGAGCATGGGCGTTCCCATTACCCACCCAAGGTTTCTGATGCCAAGCATATTTACTTAAAAAAGTACACAGGGTTTAGCATCAGAAAATAGCGTTCACTTCAACCAGTAGCTATCACAGAGAAATGCTTTCATTTCTCCTTTCTTTTCCAACTTTGCATATGGACAGCACTGTATAGCACACATACAAAGTGGGGAAAGGCTTAAAGGTAGTCTAAGCATAGTATTTTGTACTGGAATGATAACCATCCAGTACAAAACATATGCTAGACTCATGGAGACACCCTTGCACTGTGGTGCAAAGGTGTGTCCATGGCTTACGAAAGCCCATTTCTGTGCTGGTGTTAGGGAGAGTGCCATATTTCTGTAAATATGGCTCTTTCCTACTCTCTACTGCTCACAGCTCAGCAGAGAATGTACGCCTGCTGCACTGCGCTTCATGACAATCTAGTAAATCTGGGTCATAGTAGTTAAATTGTTTGTGGGATGGGTGATTGTCTGTCTATTTAATATCAGGATTAAAATACTCTTTACCGTACATTAGAAGAATATTGCAAGTCACCTAAAAGTTCCATGATCTTATAAGGAAACTCAGCAATGGCCTTGTTCCTCTATATGGTTATCAAACTCCTCGCTGACTTTGAATATGCTTATAATGTGGTATACTGACAAAATATCAACACTCAAAATATCCCCATACAAAAATATGGTGACCAAAATATCGATGTCAAAAATATCTACATCCTATACTCAAAACGGAAAGTACAAAAATATTGGGAAAAAAATATTGATGTCATAAATATAGTTGTACAAAACATCATTTTTTATTTATATATAAAAGAAAGTAATAAATATCAAATATATTAAAGAATAAAATTAATTTAAAAACTAATTAATTAGATGTAATATACATTTTAACAAATATAATAAATAAACGTAATTTTAATATATTTAATAATTTTAAAATTATATAAAAATGTAAAACAAATATATATATATCAATAACATAATTTTTTTTGTATCTTCTATATAAATAAAAATGTAAATGTTCGTTTGTTTAAAATCGCAAATCTCCGAAAGTACTTCACCGATTGCTTTGAAATTTTCACACAACGTTGGATTCGAATAGGCACGTGTTTTTATATACACAACGTTTGATTCCAATACGCGCATGTCGAATACGCTTGTGTTTTTAATCGAAAGCCCGAAAAGACACATTAAAATGTCAATGTTCGTTTGTTCAAAATCCTAAATCTCCGAAACTTCCTCACAGATTGCTTTGAAATTTTGACACAACGTTGGATTCGATTAAGCGCGTGTTTATATATACACAACGTTCGATTCGAATATGCGCATGTCCAATACGTGTGTGTTTTTAATGGAAAGGGCGAACAGACCCTATTAATTTGGTTGCTGCGCAACAGCTACAAGGGACGCATAGAGACAATAGTCTACGTATATTAGGATGGACAGTTGGTTTCAGGATGCCAGACCGGGAAGTGGGTGGGGGGAGGGGGGAGGAGTTGGTTCACTTTGTACTAGGAAAGGACGCGTAGAGACAGTAGTCTGCATATATTAGGATGGACAGTTGGTGTCAGGATGGTAGACCGGGAAGTGGGTGGAGGGAGGGGGGGGAGTTGGTTCACTTTGCAACATTAGCACGTGATTCTATATACACAACGTTGTATTCAAATACCCGTGTGTCCAATACGCGTGTGTTTTTAATGGAAAGGAAGAACAGACCCTATCGATTTGGTAGCTGCGCAACAACTACAAGGGACGCATAACGGCAATAGTCTACATATATTAGGATGGACAGTTGGTGTCAGGATGGCAGACCGGGAAGTGGGTGGAGGAGTTGGTTCACTTTGCAACATTGAGAAAGGACGCATAGTTATTTATTTATTTATTAATTAAGCTTTTAAAACGAGACAGCTACCCGAAAGGGTTTCCCGGCGCTAAGATAATGCAACTAGTAGAATATCAAAAAGGCCACTCAGTTATTGATTAAAAAGCCAGGTCTTAACGGCCTTACGAAAGCGAGCATAGCAGTCCTCAGAACTAATGTCAAGAGGAAGGTAGTTCCACAGCTTCGGCCCCAGAAAGGCGAAGGATCTACCGCCCATTCTGGAGAGTCTGAACTTAGGGACAGAGAAAAGAATTTGAGAGGTGGAACGGAGAGAACGGGAAGGAGAATAAATATTCACCAGGGTTTGCAAGTAGCTAGGAGCCAGCTTCCTTTTGATCTTATGCATGTAACTGAGCACCTTGAACTTCACTCGACTGTCCACCTTCAGCCAATGAAGGTCACGAAGACGTCTCGTTATGTGATCAATTTTGTGGCAGCCACTGAGCAGGCGAGCCGCAGCATTTTGTACAAGTTGGAGGCGTCGGATGACTGCCGTGGTCGCCCCCAGGTAGAGTATGTTACCATAGTCCAACCGAGAGGTGACCAAGGAATTCACCACAGATCTCTGGGTGTCACTGGGCAGCATCCATAAGATCTTCTTCAGCCAGCGGAAGATGGTGAAGCAGGTAGACGAGACCTTGTTGGCCTGACAATGCATTGTCAGACCCCTGTCAATGACCACCCCCAGGTTGCGCACATGCTCCGCAGGAAAAGGAAGCGGGCCTAACTCAGCGGGCCAGTGCCTGGAGGTCCAAAGGTCTTGCTTGTACCCGAGGACAAGGACTTCCGTCTTCCCTCCATTCAGTTTGAGGAGATTTTGATTCATCCACCTGGCGATTTCCCCCAGTCCAGACTGAAGGAGGGAGGTAGCAGCCATGTCAGACTTAGAAAGGGAGAAGACAACCTGCGAATCGTCGGCGTACATGGACAAAGTTAGTACAGCGCTAACCGCAATGTGGGCCAAAGGGGTAACATAAAGATTAAAAAGTAGGGGACTAAGAATAGAGCCTTGAGGAACACCGTGAGGTTGGGAATAAATGTTGGAGGTGGTGGTGTGAGAGAAAATTTGATAAGTGCGATCAGAAAGGAAGGAAGCCAGCCAATCAAGGGCTAAACCTCCAATGCCCATAGCGGCTAGGGATTCCAGAAGAATTTTATGCGAGACAGTGTCGAACGCCGCGCTGAGATCAAGTAATATCAGCGCGGCCGTCTCGCCTCTGTCTAGCAGAGACCGAAGGTTCTCCGTGACGCCAAGAAGCATCGTTTCTGTGGAGAAACCGCATAGAGATAATAGTCTACATATATTAGGATGGACAGTTGGTGTCAGGATGGCAGACCGGGAAGTGGGTGGAGAGAGGGTGGAAAAGTCGGTTCTCTTTGCAACGTTGCAACTTTGGATTTGAATACGCGCGTGTACAATAAGCGCGTGTTTTAATTGAAAGGGCAAACAGACCCTATCGATTTGCTTGATGCGCAACAACTACAAGGGACTCATAGAGACAATAGTCACAGAAACATATTGTATATCCACAAGCATTGTGAAATTAAACATATTAGAAATGTGCGCTCGCTCTTTTCTTTATTTTCCATTTAACCAGACTGAGCCACAGCAATGCGTGGCCGGGTAGAGCTAGTCTATTATAAATTAAAACATTAAACTATTTAAAAATCTTTAAACTTACATTTCCCACTCCAGTCAGTGTAACAGTAGGGACAGTGTTGTATAGCGGAGGGGTAACAATTATTATTCCCCCTCCAATGAGTGCAACAGTAAGGAAAGTGTTGGATAGCAGAGGGGTAAAAATTACTATTCCCACTCCAGTGAGTGCAACAGTAGGGAAAGTATTGGATAGCGAAGGGATAACATTTACTATTCCCACTCCAGCCAGTGCAACAGTAAGGAAAGTGTTGGATAGCCGAGGGGTAAAAATTACTATTCCCACTCCAGTGAGTGCAACAGTAAGGAAAGTGTTGGATAGTGAAGGGATAACAATTACTATTCCCACTCCAGCCAGTGCAACAGTAGGGAAAGTGTTGGATAGCGGAGGGGTAAACATTACTATTCCCACTCCGGTGAGTGCTATTGTAGGGACAGTGTTGGATAGCTGAGGGATAATATTTACTGCTCCCACGCCAGTCAGTGCATCAATAGGGAAAGTGTTGGCTTGTGGAGTTTGAAAATGTACTATTCTCACTCCAGTCAGTTCAAAATTAAAAACAATCAAAACATCAACAGAATAAAAAATTTTTTTTTAAAGTAAGTAAAAAAATAGAACTAGGTTAAAAATTAAAATAAAAACATATTTAATATTAAAGATAAAAATAAAAACATATAATGTTAAAAACATATCACAAATACCTACAAATATTATATTTAATAAAATAAAAAGTTCATTTTGAAAAAATACATATTTTTATTTAGAAATGATTTATTAACAAAAACATTAATTATTACATACATTTAATTTATTTACTTCCTAGCCTATAGTACCACACAACTAACAAATATGCAGTTGCATAATTAACATGATTAATTATCAATTAAACAAATATTATTAATTAAAAACAAATTAAAACACATAAAATGTAATTAACTTCCCACCCATTGCACCAATAACACCCACAAACCACACCTAAAATTAAACTTTAAAATAATAATCACACAATGAATTTTTGTTTTCAAATCAAATAACTAATAGTGTTTAACAACTAATTATAAAGTAAGTAAAATTAATTTACTCCCCATCCTTCACCCCTATAAACCCAAAACCAAAACATAAAAAATTAATTAAACAATTACCCTAATTAATTTCCAATTAATCAATTAATATTAATTATCAACTAATTATTAATTGATTACAAATAAAATACTTCCCACCCTTCACCCCTATAAAACCCACAACCCGTGCCTAAAATGTACCCCAAAAAATTTAAAACACAATTGACATTGTAAAATCTGAATTAAATGAATATTAATGAATACTAAATAATAATTCAATTATTAGAATTAAATTACTTCCCACCCTATTCCCCTATAAACCCACAACCCACTAAGGAACTAAAAAACGTAAAATGTAATTAAAATAAAAGTAATAACTTCTAAAAATGTAACACATATATTAAAAACATAAAAAATAATTTAAAAATACATCACATTGATTTAAAATATATACTAAAATAGATAATACTAATAAAAAAAATCGATATTTTAAACAACTATATTTTTACAAACCACATTAACACCTTCGGTGCTCATGACGACTCCAGGCCGTCATGAGTCACAGTAGCGTGTGCTCATGATGGCCGGGAGCCGTCAGAACGTTGCTGCTCCGCCCACGTGCGATTAATTCCCCGCCTGTGCAGGCAAATTAATCAGTGGGCGGGTTCTGAAGGCTCCCGGCCGTCATGAGCACCGCGGCACCACGCCCACCCCTAGCCCCGCCCATGGCAAAATTAACACTGCAGCGAAGGGGTTAATGACTTTTTTTTTAAATCGATATTTCTTACCTTAAAGTCGATATTCTTGACCACAATATTCTTGCTGTCTATTTTTCTGTGTCACGATATTTAAAACTTGATATTTGTGTCGCAATTTCCAACTCAATATTTTGATTGAATACCATTTAGGATACGGCAGCGGGTAGAGTACTGAACAGGAGAATCTTTGTGAATCTTGACAGTCCAAGTCTGTATGAACTTCAAGTATCTCTGTTTAGATCAGCCATGAGGCTGTCCATCTCTGTACTTGTAGGCAAACTGATCTGTAGTGAACAAGGGATGAACATACCAACATGTCTCACCTTCTGGTATAGTGGTAGTCACATATCTGAGACTGGCATGACTATTCTTTCCCATGCTGGTCTTTGAGAGACCCAAGCCTGAAAAGAATTCTCAGCTTCCTCCTTTGTGTCTATCAATGCAGGAGTCAACTAGTGTAAATTTGCATTGGGTGCAAAATAGTTTGCCCCAACATGCACTTTGATCTGCCAATGCAAACATGACATTTGTAGTCAATGGAATGTACAGAAATTAATTTTGCACATGTTATTAGGTGACAGAAATTACATATGCCCGACATGTAAAAAAAACACACCTTGACTGTTGTGCTAATAATTTAGTTTACTATGACTCAAAATTAGAAGTAACACTAAGCCAGTACAAAACTTGTGCTTTGTACCATTGGCAAATGCTGTTATTTTTTGCACATTGTCCATTCGATGCAAATTTTTGTGTAACATTGTTTTGCACCTTTGACAAGTTGCATAATTTGACCCTGGCCTTTCAAATCTTCCATGATTCATTTATTATAGCTTTATAGCCCGGGCCTATAACGAGGTGGACGGGCTTTAATAACCGGTATAGCCGGGACTAAAGGGCTGTAAGGCCATTAGAACATTCCATCCACTGAGGTTAGAATGTTCAAAATCAGTAGTGGCTGGCACCTACTGAGGGAAAACAATTTTTTTTAAAAGAAACCCGAAAAACACTTACTGACCATGACGACGGCGTCCTTCTCTCACTCCGACCTGTTCTGCAGGGACGGCAGTGCAGGCCTCAGCAAACTCCCTCAACCAATCCTGGCCTGCTTACCTGCTGTTATCCAGCATGTGAGCAGAGTCTGTGATTGGTCGGAGCAGCCTCTGTCAGTGCTCCTGATGGAACTGGACCCCTACACTTGCTCTCAACCTAGCTGTCTTAAGACAGCTGGGTTGAGAGGTTTAAAGTGCGCATGTGTGGCTTGCCGTCGCAAGACGGCCAACCAAAGGGACATGCGCACCTTAAACGGTGCAAAAGCAGCCTTTTGCCCTCAACTCCTTCCTGCTGTCACTCAGCAGGCCCCGCCCCATCCTGGCACTTGGTTCAGGATGGGACAATAAAAAATAAAATGGTAATGATTTACCATTATATTTTTCATCTGTGGGGATTGGGGGGGGGCACTTTATCCCGTTCCGTGCTCGCGTCCGCCAACAGCCGAAGTGAGCACTACCTTCTGGGTGCTGTGCACGACCGTTGGCCGACGCAGCCCCGCCCACTCCGTAGAACGCCCGCACCTGTGGTGGAATGTCTGCCGCAGTAAACGGGTTAAGTGGGGCGACACTCCTCCGCTCCAATGGAGGAGCCGCCCCTGACAGGAAGAAAAACATTGGAATGTTGCTGTTGAAGGTTTATACCATCCATCATAAGCCATGAGAACTTAATTGTCTTCAATGGAGCTCTAAACTTACCAATGTTCTAAAAACGTTTACCTATGCCAAGTGATTATTTTTCATGATAGTGAAGTCCTGGCATTGTTATAAGGGATGACCTGTTAGGTGTCTGTTATGACACTCAGCCCCGTCTAGAGGGATTACTAATTGGGGAAAATTACCTTCTGGAAAGAAAAAAAAAGCTGGACCGGGCGGCCATGACTTCTCAGAAGGTTCCCGAAGACAAAGGGAAGCGCCGAACAATGGGCCCGTGGAGCAGCGCTTCCTGCGCGCGCTTCAGAAGCAAAGGCGCTGTCCGGCTGATGAGCTGTGGAAGCGCGCACGTCTCTTTGAAGAGACACCCCCGGCTTCCTGACGCGGTGACCCCCTCCTCATCAGCCAGCGACAATAAAACCTTCCACCTCTGCGCCGGGCCTGTTATCTGCCGCGTTCGCAGGATATGCTAAGAATCCTGTTTTGAGTAAGGTTGACATCCTCGCCGCTAAAATAATATTATCGTGACCTGGTAAGAAATAATAATCCATGAAAGTCACTGGATATATAAAGAAACTCAATTTGATGCAATACTTCCCTTCACATTTTCCATATAAAGCATTTTTTTTTCACTGTAACTTGCGCCACTTTTTCGCGCGCATTTATCCTTGTTATCAGTATGTCCTCCCCTTATAAACCAAGTTAATAATTTGTCACCCGAGCCAACCCTGTTTAAAAGCGGCTGCCAAGGTGGCAGCGTGCAATGCCCCTCCAGTAGTTGCGGCCTGGCATCTTTAGCCATTCTTTTCGCTTTGATGTAGATTGCCCTCGTACCTGGAAGCATTTTTTTTGTTTAATTAAATAAAAGAATGATTAACCGAAACGGGACAGCGCATTTATCAGATTTAATTAGCTTTGCAATGCATCATATCGTGATATGGGAGTGATTGGGCGGGCTTTGGTTGCTGGCAGATGTTTGTGGTCGCAGGCGGTCTGTCACACTGCAGCAGGCCTGATTTAAACCCCAGTAGCATATGGTAAAACAAATAATAAATACAAAAAATATATAACTGGCGGTGATGCCAAATTGGAAGTAAAGGCCAGGCCATGGACTCGCTGGAATTTCAGTATGTCACAAGCCAGCAGGCACAGCGTCATCTTAAATTAAGAACTTGTAAAAAAACATATTTGTCGCCAAGGACTTCCTGCGTTCGGGTTTTCTGGATGTGAGAATCTGGTGTGATGTGGCTCTTGAACACTCTGAAGGCGCTCCAGTGTCAATAAGGCCAACAGAAATCCGACAGTCTTTTATATTCCCATGGTACCAGCGTAATGTAGCCCAAAAAGTGAAAAAATCCTACCACAATTTACTTTGCTTTGGTTAGTTGCCAAACATACACATATTTTCTGCACTTGAAATATAATTTAAACACAGAGCTTGGAGTGAATACTGAGGGCTAGATTTACTAATGTTTTGCATTGTGCAAGCGCCGCTTCTTTGGTGCAGCCACAACGCAAAATGTTATTTGTGATTTAAAAAGCCACGCAAAATCGTGCTGTTAGCTAAGCCCATATGGGTCTCACCGACCTCCTAGTGAGAGGGAAAGGTGATGGATAAAGTAATCCCTCAGGAAGTGCCTCGGCGTGCTGCTGAAAATACTTATGAAGGAACGACCAGATCACGACTGCATGCACTGGATAACATCATGTTATCTGATTGACAAAATCAATGAAGATTGTGCATCCATCCTTCTGTAATGGGTGCCCTTAAGAGGCATAAACGTGCTCGATATTAAAAATCACAGAGTGAATTGCTCATTCCATGGTGAAAACTCATTGGGAAGCCGCAAGTACTTCCAAGTAACAGAGTCATATCAAGTTTAGTCATATCAAGAGTTTAATATCAAGCATCCTGGGGAAATGACCAGTGCCCGGTACTGCCAGGCTGGCCCTGGTGCTGACCAGTGAGCAAGTAGACATACAATTCACAGGCTTCCCACTTCCAGAGTCCACCTCAGTGTGATTTACTTAATTTCCTAGTGATATGTTTTGCAGCAAAATGCAATCTCATGGTAGGATATTACACCGTTTTTAGGTCGAGCCTAGAGTCAGCACGCATGCGTTGCTCTGCAAGACTTGTAGTGGAGTAGGGAATAGAAGCGCTGCACACTCTCTGCCCATTTTTGCCATTGGCTTGTGTCATTGTCCTTCCTAAATGCTGGCTTCTGATTCGTAAATAGGCTTGTTAGTCCCCCCTTAGTACCACCTCGTCTAAATTTTCACATCTGATGGCGACTGGCCCTTTTACTTCGGTTGTTACACAGTACCTGTTATTTAGTCTTTAAGCACTATTTTCTTTATCGTCTTTCTCTTGCTGCAGGCACGATGTGCTTTACTTACATTCAGTCCGTGGTGCCTTCTTTACAACCCGCCCTTCCTCCCATTGTCCGTGCCTTCTTTAACCCCCTGCCCTCCCTCCCCTTGTCAGTGTTATCTTTACCCATCCCCACCCTCCCTCCCGTTGTCATGCCTTCTTTAACACCCTCCCTCCCGTTGTCCGTGCCTTCTTTACCCCCCTGCCCTCCCTCCCATTGCCGGTGCCTTCACCCATCCGCCTACCCGACCTCCCTCCCTCCCTTTGCCCGAGATGCCTCTTCATTACCCTGCCCTCCCTCCCTCCCTCCCGTTGTCCGTTGTCGGTGGTGCTTACTTATTGGCTATGCCTATGTTTTTATTTATTTATATGTTTTTCTCACATGTACCACTGCACATTTCCTACAGTCAGTCTACCTCGAATAAAAATTCTACAGTAAAAGCAAGCAACAGGAATGCACCCTCTGGGAAACAGAGCTGTCATCTTATTCACAACACATATTTTATTACAGAGCAGTAGATTCACAAAGCAGGGCATGTTGCCATTTTGTATGGCATTGATACAGATAGTTGCCGGGTCCATTCTAACCAGAAAGGCCGACGTGTCGTATGCGCAGTGGTGATTGGCCGTCAATGAAACTTTAGAGCTTAGGCTTTTTCGAAGCTTTGAGCACAAAGTACTGAGAGCAGTGTGCCCGCTGCCACCCTCTGTACTGAGCAGTGCTTGTCACCTAGTTACAGAGGAAAAAGCACAATCGCACAGAGGGAATTGAGGGGTTTTGGTCAGATGACCAGTTAGTTGAAACAGGGATTTTCAAAGAACATGGCAGGTGGGTGCAGTACATCAACAGTCTTTAAAGACAAGCATTTGCAATGCAATAGGTCTTGCATTTACGAGAGTTTAAGCTATTGGCACTGTAAACGTCAATGCGTTTTGTTTATGTTTTAAAAACCAAAACATGAATAAAAGGCATTGTCATTTACAGTGCCAATAGCGCAAACGCACGTAAATGTGAGACCTATTGCATTGCAAATGCTTGTTAAGATGTTGTCTTCTCTATTTACAAGCTTTTATTCGGGGGCGTGGATAACCGCGCGTCGAAGATGTCCGCTCAACCCAAAGCTCTGTAGAGCCTCCAGCATGCTAGCCAGGTCGGGTGATCGCTATCACTAAATAAAGACACTCACATGCGACTGACTACCTAGTGATCATGGGGGAGCAACTACCGGCCCTTAAACCCTGCCAGACCGTTTTTTAGAACCAATATCTCTACAACGGGGCATCCCAAAATGATGGCTCCAGCCGGTTTCCACAACACTCCTGCTTCCTGCTGTCCCTCAAGAGGCGATCATCACGCCCTGTAACAGGGTCGGTGGAGACTTTCAGGCATACACCCATTTAATCAATCAATCAGAACATTTGTAGAGCGCGCTACTCACCCGTAATGGTCTCAAGGAGCTAAAGGGGGGGTAGACAGCTACTGGTCGAACAGCCATGTCTTGAGGCGTCTCCTGAAGGTCAGCAGGTCCTGGGTCATACGTAGATGGGGGGGAGGGTGTTCCATGTCTTTGCGGAGAGGTGGGAGAAGGAGCTGCCGCCGGTGGTCGTTCAGCTGATGCATGGGATGGTAGCGAGTGCGAGGTTGGCGGCTGCGCAGTTGGCTGTTTGGGGTGTAGAAGGACAGTCATTTGTTGAGGTATGCTGGTCCGGCGTTCTGGAGTGCTTTGTGTGCGTGGGTTAGGAGTTTGAAAATGATCCGCTTGTTGACCGGGAGCCAATGCAGGTCTTGTATGTGGGAGCTGATACGGCTGTGGCGGGGAGTCCGAGGATGAGGCGTGCGGAGGTGTTCTGTCTGCGCTGGAGTCTCTTCTGGAGTGTAGCCGAGGTTCCTGCGTAGAGTGCGTTGCCATAGTCCAGCCTGCTGCTGACAAGCGCCTGGGTGACTGTTCTCCTGGTTTCTGTGGGGATCTATTTGTAGATTTTTCGGAGCATTTGGAGGGTATTGAAGCAGGAGGAGGAGACGGCGTGACTTGCTGGGTCATGGTGATTGCTGAGTCCAGGAAGAACCCCAGGGTGCATGTGTGGTAAGTGGGGGTCGGGGCAGCTCCCAGCGCAGTTGGCCACCAGGAGTCGTCCCATGCAGAGGGGGTGGAGCCGGGAATGAGTGCTGTATACCATATGCTTGAACCGTAAAAAACACACCGTGCTTCAATATCCATTCCAGTGCCAACTAACTGCACAGGAGGAATACTATTCTGTGAACAGACTAAGCCACCCTGGGAATACATGGGCGTCCTTTGCCAAGCTGAATCCACCTCGAGGGTCGTCACAACATGCGGGTCTTGTCTTTGACCCTCAAACTCTTAAAATCAATTTGTCATTGGGGGCATTAACCTGCACATATAGCGCTGTATACCGTACAATACTGCAGTATTAGATCTAATTGGGCTGACACCCAATCCAGTGGCCAATAATAACACAGGAGGATCACTCACATATCAATAGACCAAGTCAGGCAGGGGACTACATCAGTGTTCTGCACCTTCTAAGACCAACTTAACGGCAGGGGAATCACCTCTATGAAATCACACTTTTCTTCCAAGTGTAGTATGTCTGCCCCTTCAAAGGATGTAGTACAACTACAGGGTCAAGTTCAGGTTACCACCCTAGCACAGACTGTTTTATAGTCCTACAGTTGCAACATGTCAGACATTAGGGATGGAAACATGAAGGAAGGAGATGCCATGGCAAACCCAAAGAGCTCCAAACAATCACCCCCTGTCCTGGAGTCTCCAGTGAAAGGCAGCCCTAATTCCTTCACTTCCTTAGAGGCAATACTCCTCAAACTTAACTCCATATGTGACATGGCTCAGAGCACCAGAACAAATATGGATCTGCTCCAGGTAGAAGTGGCTGGGTTTCGCAAAGACCTCAAAGACCTAACAATTAAAATATCTAATGCTGAGACAAGAATAAGTACGGTGGAGGACTATACAGATGCTAAAGCCAAGCGCCCGCAAAACCTGGAGTGCTCCATT
The DNA here is from genome assembly GCF_964261635.1 of Lissotriton helveticus. Lineage (NCBI taxonomy): Eukaryota > Metazoa > Chordata > Amphibia > Caudata > Salamandridae > Lissotriton > Lissotriton helveticus. The sequence continues at coordinate 158,053,008 of NC_136072.1, read as the reverse complement.
CGCTCACTGAAGAGGGAGCTGAGAGAACAAGAAGACTGGAACTGAAGGAGCAACCTTTGCATCTTTGGATTACTTTAAGGGATTGAAAACTCTGCCATTTCAGTAGCCGATTTCCTAATCACTTGGATTATAATAGTACTCCAAATCGCCTTCAGCAAAGACTTTGAGATCGAAAGTGCTCATAGGGTTCCAACCGTTAAGCCTAAAAATGTGTACGCCCCAAGACCGTTGCACTTTAAACCTTTACGCCATCAACACACAGAGAAAATCCTGACACATAGGCAGAAAGTTCTTATGATCAAGTGGCAAAAACACAAGGTTTACATCTCGCAGGACTAAGATAGAGAGCCTGTCATTTATTGGAAAGGATTTTTGTCTCTAAGAAAAAGACTCATAGTTATGGAAATTCCTTTCTCATTCTCTGACCCCTCGGAATTCGGCATCACATTCAAAGGTCAGACAAAAATCTTTGCGTACTTGTAAAATCTATCAGCCTTTCTCAACAACAAATCGGAATCACAGATAGACTCTGAATCCACTCTTGGTATCTCACTGAATTGCCACATGACCTGTTTCTTCTGAAGGAGTCTCTAGACCACCGCAGACGGTATTGATATATCCGTATTGTTGATAATTGGATGCTTGCTGTTGGAAGATTACTGTTTCTATCTCCAGGCCACATGGTCTGGACATTATTAACATGTTTTTATTCTTGTCTATATGCTCATATCTCTGACATGACAAAGTTATGATTGTCTCAAGCACAGATGCCCTAGTTTTACATCGAAACTTCTGAGGGATGGTTGCAGCCATATATTTGGTTACTCATACAAGACAACAGGTCCAATAAAAGGCCAGGCGACACCCTTGTAGTGAATACCCAGCATGTATAAACAAAAGGAGTGAGCGAGGATTGCTTTTGGTGTGTGTCCCTATTCCCAGAATAACATTAATAAACAAAGTGGACAAACCCATTAGTAAAGACAACTCAGTTTCGCTTTTCGAGTGCCAGAAACCCACTAGGTTTGTAAAAAGAACCCTCAACCCCCAACCTAGTTGGTGGCATGCTTCATCACAGGGTTCCAAGCTGGGTAGCCAAATGCCACCCAGTTGTGGTTCAACGCCTGGATTACAGCGGAGCGGGATTGGTGTTGTGTGAAAAGGAAGTGCTGGTAAAGTGGTGCAGATTAAAAATGTCTCTGGGAATCCTTACTGATGGATTTTTTATTCCCAGCGGCTACGGACAAGGTTAACATCAGAATGAGGACAACATCAAGGTTAATTGGTCTTAGTTATCCATGTGTTCAGCGTGTTTCAGCCTCTTCAAAAAAGGATTTGGAAGCTTTCTTTAGGACCAGTGCGTGAAAAACAAGCGATATTGTGGCAAAACATGCCACGTGTGAATTTGTTTTCAGGACACACGCTAAGGGATGCTGTGCATGCAGTGGTGTCTACGTACTTACGGACCCACTGGAAAAATGTAAAAACACTAGCTGTGTTTTGTTTAGCAGAACCCGGAAGGGGCGAACGCTTGTAGTCACACATTCGTCAAAGCAGGACGCCCGCCTCTGGTACCTATTTCGGTCCTTCTCGGGAATCTGATTCTTTGAAGAGGCTGAAACATGTTGACCACATGGATAACTAAGACCAATTAACCTTGATGTTGTCCTCAACTAGGTTGGTGGGTGAGGGTTCCTTTTACAAACCTAGTGGGTTTCTGGCACTCAAAAAGCGAAACTGAGTTGTCTTTACTAGTTGGTTGGTCCACATTGTTTATTCAAATTAGTGAATACCCAGCATCCACAATCAGACACAAGTCCTTCCACCTTATAAGGCCCCATGTCCACCAGCTTACTGGTGCACTGGTTGAGTTATCATACCTTCCTAGACCTTCTGCCACTCTACTACTCATAGCGTTGGTATATCAAGCTGTGCAACTATCTGAGAATAAGTACATAGAGCAAATTTTTGACTTTGCCTGGTAAACGTATAGAGGAGTATGGGTTAATGTGTATGCGTATCCTCTCCTCCGAGAGGGATTAATGGTATGTTGCTGATTTAGCTGACAACATTTATAGTTTGTCGTTTGTTTACTCTCAGGCGTACCTTTAGCTACAAGGCATACATGCAAGTCTCAGATCCATATGTATCTCTTTTTCAGGTATCACGCTCATGTATGGACTAATACAGTGAATGTTGGACTGTCACCTGTATTTTATGTGTGCTAACCTTTGATTATGTTCAAATCCTTATTGCAAGCTTAACTCAGACCGGGCAATCCTATCAAGAGCCTGTGGGTTGGTGATATGTGTTTATCTGTTTATGCAAGTGTATGTTCAAGATGTTCAAGTTAAGCATTCCTTGCAAATGTAACTTCACCCTGCATCCCTTTTGCATATATTTCACCCCGCATGATCACTTCCCGGCCGAATTTTGGTGTTGAGCTTAGCCACTATGTCTGCGCTCCATCCCGCCTTTCCCTATGCACCATGTCTCTTGCAGACATGCCCTGGTGGGAAGGGGCCCTATCCTGGATCTGGGCCTTCCCGGAGCCTCTGTGGGCCCCAAAAAGTTCCCCGTTCTTTCACCTTATCCTCTCCATTACCCTCTCCAAGTGGGTTATCTGGTCCCATGAAGGGGCCCCTAAAGTCCTCTAGGATCTTCTTAAGACAGGACGCCATCAGCAAAGATGACCAATGTCCTCACTAAGGCCTCCATTAGGATGACGGGCGGACATTGTCCGCCCGCCACCCTATCATAGAACGGGACCGCCCGCCATAAGGGCGGGGGTCCCGTGGGGGGAATTAGGATGTGCCCGCCACAGTGGTGGGCACATCCTGTAGTTTTAGCATTGTGGCGGGCGCGGTGCCTGCCGCTTTGCATATGCAAATGTGGGGGGTACCATAGGTACCCCCCATGTGCCCCCCGACAGTGGTGGCAACCTGGGGGCCCTGCAGGGGCCCCCCGCACCAATGTCCGCCTGCCTTTCCGTGGCGGCATTGCCGCCGCTGAAAGGCCTCTACTTTTTGCCATTGTAATATGGCTGGCGGTGTCCATTGGACACCGCCACCATATTAATCTATTACCGCCGCGGTCGCCTTGCAACCGCGGCGGTAAAGCGACGGACGGTCTTTCCGTCCGCCGCTGTCCCCTCCGCCATCATAATCTGGCGGAAGTAGCCTTGTTAACGAGATATGGCTGCGTATCTGAAGTGCTTTACTCTGAAGCCTGCGGGAAAAAAAATGGGGTACTTACCTTACTCTCCAAAAAAGCTGGTCTAACAGTAATCACATCACAACATGATACCAATGGCAGATGGCTACTCACTACACTGAACAATGAGCACACACTCTTTATATAATGAACATATGCACTCCCAACGTAGATGATCCTATCTTCTGGCGTATACTTAATGATAAATTAGCAGACATTCCACCAGACTCTAAAATGATATTGGGTGGGAATTTTAGCCTCCCAATGGCCCCCATTCTAGATAAATATAAATCCGTATTTGTAAAGCGCAAACTACTCACCCTTACGGGTCTCAAAGCGCTTGGGGCCGTCGTGGAAATTAAGTGAGCTATTGCCCAGAGTCACATGGTGCTGAGCTAAGCTGCCGCCAGGGATCAAACCGTGAACCCTGTGCTCTGAAGTCAGCTGTCCTGGCCGCTGCACCACAAATCGCCATTCTACTTTTAAATTCAGAACACCAAGAGCACATAAACAGCTGCTTAATCTATGCTCTTCACACAGCCTACTAGATGTTTGGAGATCACATCACCCCCAAGGCAACGATTCCACATTTTTCTTCCCGCCTCACTTTGGCTTCTTCCGCATATATTATCTAATTGTAGATGACTCACTTCTAAAGGCAACGGCAGACACCAAGATACACCCCATCATTGTCTCAGACCATGCTGCTGTCTCAATGTCCATTCTTAACCTTCCTGATAAAAGCAAAAATAGAATTTGGCATCTAAACACATCAATACTAGAAAATTAATCTTACATTGCAGATCTCCAAAATGAATTATAATACTTTTTTAGAGAAAGCAAACACTCTGTCAAATCCCCGTTAATATTATGGGACTCGTTTAAGTGTGCCATAAGAGGGCAAATCATTAAAAGAATGTCTATTAAAAACGGCAAAATTAAAAGAATCTTTAGACGCTGAGATCAAAAATAAAGAAGAAGTATTTAGATCTGCTAATAACGGGGACAGTCGAAACACTGCGGTCTTAACCACGTGTGTTTCGAATACGCAAGTGCAACCACACTTGCCTTAACCACGCATATGAGTCTCTAAAGCGGTGCACGGTCTATCTGCTGGCAAAACAAAAGACGTTGCAGATGGAAGCAGAAAGATGCTGCATTGAGTTGAGTGGGGCTGGTGGGGCGGTCGAGGTAGTGTGAGTACATGGGCAGGGTTTTAGGCCTTAGGGCAGTGGGAGGTGAATGGGTGGTCAGGGTAGTTTTTAGGGCTGGGGGGTTGGGCTAGGTTTCAGCGCAGTGGAAGGGGTTGGTGTAGTTTAAGTGACAGCACAGGGATGGGGTAGTGTAAGTACATTGGCTGGGTTTTACGCCTTAGGGCAGGGAGAGGGGAATGTGTAGAGTCAGTGCGGGGTGGGGGGGTCTGGGTAATGTTAGTAAAGGGGCAGGGTTTTAGGAACAGTGCTGGGGTGGGTGGGTGGTCGGGGCGGGGTAGTGACGACCTTAGCCACACATACCCCTTTACCATTCATGTCTATACCACAAAATTGCGTGGTGAAGGCATGCATGGTAAAAACTCCACGAGATCGCATTCACGGCAGCCAAACTGGCGCGTGGGGACCTCCATTCCCTCCTGCTGCCTACGGCCCGGATTCCCAGAGAATGTCACCCCCTACTACTCGTGGCACTGAAGTGTTGGCGAAATGCGCTACGGTACACGGCGGGAACTCCTCCCTATGCAGACAACATCCCCCTAATCGGCCTCCCGACCCCACAGGGGACTCTGTCCAGACGTAGATTAAGACCCTGGACGGATGCTGGGGTAGACAGGGTGGGAGACTTATTTGGAGATGACGCCCTATTGGATCATGCTACCTTCGCACAATCCACAGGGGCCCCGCAACGACTTTACTTGTTGCACGCCTCGGTGACCCACTATGTTAGACGCACCTGGGCTCCACAACGCACTAAGCCGGACCAACACGAACTGGTCCATCTTCTCCATTACATGGGGACGGGCGGACACTTAGTGAAGTGGCTCTATGTGGGTATCAGGGAACACGCAGCTTTGCCCCTCACTGCACTTAGGGAGGCTTGGACCACAGACACAGGGGAGGAGATCACAGACGGCGACTGGAAGACCATCCTTGGTCACCCTAGGAGAGTGTCCAGGAACGTCAAGTTCAAATTTATACAAGCCATGGTTTTGCACAGGGCATATCTCACTCCCCAGAGACTACATAAGATGTTTCCTAACACCCCCCACAACTGCCCTAGGTGTCGGGAGGATGCTGCCAATATTATCCACATGCTTTGGACATGCCCGAGAATACGTAATTACTGGGTGACAATTAGGAATACACTGTTCACTATAACTGTTCTACAGATCCCTGAGGGTGCCTTGCCCTGCCTGATAGGCAACAGGAAGAGACCCAAGGCCTGTAAGGCACAATTGAAATTTATAGACTTGGCTCTCTTGCTGGCACTCCGCACCCTCACCATGAGATGGAAGTCACCTAGACCCCCAGATGTAGAGGTATGGAGGTCTGACATGTTGAAATGGGGAAAGGCAGAGGCTGCGGAGCTACGCAGGGAGGAACAGAAGGGCCACCGTAAATACCCCACTGCACAGGACTGGGACCGTATGTTACTGGAACTGGAGGACGATAACCCAGAACTGTGACTGACACATATTGTTTGACAGCATGCTTGGGGTGAGGAGTGTATGTGTACGGAACTACCTAGCCTGCTTGCACCGGTAACCACGCCTATTCAATGTAATGTTCATTCACACAGGCTTAAATCTGGTATATCCACCTTATGGACGTTGTACACGGGGACTGCCAGGAGACGGGAAGAGGGAGGGGGGAGGTGGGAGGGAGGGGATTTGTTGAGGCAATACAGTATTCTACGGACGCGGAATATAAGATGTATTACAGTGTTTTTGGGATTATAACGAAGCTAGTTAAATAAATGGATAGTAGGAATGATATGCCACAGTTAAGTTAAAGAAAATGGAAAAGACTGACACTATGTACGATGATAAAATGTGTATTGTAATACCTGATACAGTCATGAATAAAGAGTTAAAAAAAAAAAGGCATGCATGGGAAAGGAATGAGTGGTTTAAGGCGCATTCGTGGTTTGGGCTGCGTGGAGAGGCACGCGTGGTTTAACTATGTGTGCTTCTATCATACAATCACTAATAACAAGCCCCTACTTAAGGATATCAAACAGTTAGACTATACTTATAATTCCATTGTCAGTGAAAGGGCATATCTAGGTGTACATATGCAAAAATCTAGGCATCTTCTATTTCGCAACTGGGCTGGCAAAATACTCACTAAAATTCAACAACCTCAGTAACCAAATTACACATATTATGGCCCAGGATGGTTCTCAGAAACTCAAAACCAAGGAGATACATGAGGTCTTTAAAGTTTTCTACGTTGAACTCTGTACCCAAAAAATGACATGCAACAATTAAGAGTGCCTATTGTTCCTCAACTCTCTCTCTACTGCTTCAGTCTCGATGCTGATGCACATGAACCAGCCAATAGAAACGGAGGAGATTGTTAAGACAATTAAATCAATTCGGTCTGGGAAAGCACCAGGATCTGATGGCTTCTCCATCTTTTTATATAAAATCTTTATGACCTTCGTCATCAGGCACCACAAAAATACCCTTGATCACTTTGCTTTCCAAGGCAAAGTTTCTGGCACCGCTTCCAAAGCCACAATAGTGGTTATTCATAAAGAGGGGAAAGATCATTCAGACCCTAAGAACTTTCATCCCATCTCACTTCCAAATATGGAAGGAAAATGTTTTGCCAAAGTGCTAGCCAACAGGCCAGAACACTGTATACCTAAACTCATTCATACCCCCCAAACGGCTTTCATCAAAGACTGTCTTGCCAGAGACAATATTCGCACATTATGCCACATAATAGCAAATTCCTGCCTTTACTCTCTCCTGACAGTGGCAATTGCACTTGATGCCGAAATGGCCTTTGATAAAGTCTATTGACCTTCTCTTTATGCAGTTCATGAGTCACATAATCTCGGCAACTCATTTATTAATATTGAGATAGCTCTATATGTGAATCCCAAAGCAAATATAAGGATAAATGGTTCTACTTCCTCATACTTTGATTTGCACCAAGGTACAAGACAGGGATTCCCCTTTCCCGCTTGCTCTTTTTATTTGCTATTGATCCACTACTTACATTACTAAATGCTGTTCCAGAAGTTAAAGGTCTCCAATTTGGCCAAAAAAGATATAAAACCACAGCTTATGCAGATAACATACATATCTTCTCAGAGGACATCGAAAATGCAATCCCGAATATCACCAACATTATTCATAAGTTTTCAGGCGTTTCTGGATACACTTTTTAAAGGACAAAACCGAAGTGTTCACCCTAAACCCTTTGTATTTTCTCTCACACTTAGGCGATTCAGGTCTCAATTAGCAGCCCAAATGTCTTAAATATCTGGGGATTTGGTTCTGTAGCGACCTTATGGTAACCCTACAGTACAACAAATCACAGACAATCTCCAAAGAAAGAGACTTGCTGTCCTCCTTGTCACCCAAAAACACCTTGTGGTGGGCTAGGCTTCAAACTCTTAAGACTATGATCACTCCAATATGGAATTTTGTGCTGTCCATGCTACCCGTAAAACTCTCCTCCTCCTTCTGTCAGGAAATTGATAAAATAACTTCAAAATTCCTCTGGAGTAATAAAAGAGCAAGGATCGCATATAAGGCCTTAGGAAAAGTTATACTCAGGGTGGCTGCAATCTAATGAATTGGAACTTATATCAAACAGCCTTCCTAGCTGCCCAGGGCACTGCCTGGCTAATTCCAGAATCACACAATACCCCTCGATGTTGGAAAAAGAATGTGACATATGTTCCCTTTGTAGTACTTCTTCGTTCATCACAATGTGGTAATTTACACCACCTCAATCCCACTGGATACTTTCAGACATTGTGAATGCACTAAAACTGCTAAACAGATATGTACTCGAACCCATCCATAATTCCAAATGGGCATCATTATGGCACAATCCTAACATCAGGGTGAAAAAATGCCCATATTACACACTAGTAGGCTTCCAAAGTATTCAGGCTAATCAGGAACCTATAGAATAACAACAATGATCGGCTCCCCTTCTCAGCTCTGGCCAGAACATGCTACCTCTCCAACCTACAGTTTATACTTAACTAAAAAGTTAAAGTAATACTTTCGAAGCTTAACCTTACTAAACAATCGCATCTAATGACCCAACTGGCGGTATGGAAATACTCCAGAAACATTGCTTCAAAGATTTACAAATATTTATCCGACCCACACTTAACACAAACTTTGATACTGCTTGCAAAATAGGGTAATCACTACGAAACAGATTTATTTACCCTCATCACTGAAGATAACTGGAAAGAAATTCGCACATTCTCGCTATGCAACAAAATTGCCCCATCTCTCATACAATCCAAATTCTTTACAATGAATCTCCTGCATTGGACCCCATCGAGACAACATAAATTGAACCTGTGGGAAAATGACAAAAGCTGGAACTGCAACCAAGACCCAGGCTCACACCAACATATGTTCTTTGAAAGCCAACTCCTAGACACATACTGGCACCCAATTCAGGATAGGCTTGCAGCTATATTTAACGTATCCATAACACTGAGCTTTCCCATGGTAGCACTTGGTCCCTGGCCTTCTGTGGCTACTCTTAGGGCCCAATTCTGATCTCGGTTGGAAGTGCTCTGGATCGGACTCTGTTTTACCTAAACCGATCCGGAGCCCTTGTTTCCGATCGACTTGTTCGCAATTTCGAATGACCAAGTACGATGCCTGGAAACCCTTAGCATTGACCGAATCGGTTCTGAAAGGCATTCATAGAGATCAAGCCTTTTCTGAGCCTATTCGTATACCTCTATGGACTCGGTTTCTGAGCGAGCTAGTACAATGAACAAATCGGACAGCCTTTCTGATTTGGTTTGCCCGGATCGAAAAGGCATCCGGAATCGGTCTGTGGGGGCCCGTAGCAGGACTCCCTTCACCTGGGGCCCTTTGAATCTGGCCTGTGGGGGTACCCATGGGTTCCCCTTTCCAACCATGGACAGTGCGGCAAGCACCAAGGCGTGCCTGTCACAGGGTGCACAATTATCCCCAACCATCCCTGTTGTCAGTGGGATCCTATGTACGCGTTCGGTACACAGGCTCCCATTGAAGGCAATGGGAGTCCAACTGAATCGTATCCGGATGCATTCAAATGTTCGGTCGGACTTTCCCGACCCGAGTTGTCCGGAAAGCATTGTGGCCCGAGCCGTTCGGTAGGCTTTCCGCATGAGATCGTAATCGGGCCCTAAGTCTTAAGTCCAATGATATGGCTCTGTTAGAGCTTCTTCTGGCTATTGCAATAAAATTCATGCTCTCCGAATGGAAATAATTTAATTATGTTTCTCATCACAGATGGTGGGCACGGTTCTCAAATCTGAGAGGGGCACACAGCCTCCTTTCCAAATTCCAATCTGCTCCTAAATTTCCAGTGCAGTATGGCGATCCCCGGATAAATACGTAGAATTCAGTATGAATGGGATGTTACCTCAACCCTTAACTGTCTCTTGTGCCTCAACACCCATTCACGCCCAGGTCTCAGATATCACACTCACCCCCCTCTCCCTCTATTCCAGTTTCCTCATGTTTGTCTCTCTTGACCATCAAGGCGATACATCTATATGATTCACATGGTTCACTGACACAACATCGATGTCACAAATATCGATGAAAAAATATAGACTACAAAAATATCGACTCCCTATACTTAAACAGGTAGGTACCAACATATAGACAAAAAATATTGATGTAAAAAATATAGATGTACAAAATAATGTTATATATATATAAATGTATATGTATATATATATATTACAATGGGTATCAAATATATTAAATATTAAAATTAATTTTAACAAAATAAAATACATTTCATATCCATTTTAACAAAATATAACAAATGAACGTAATAAAAATAATCAGCACAAACATAATAATTGTAGGAAACCGGCTATTTCTGGTAGGCTAAGGCTGATGCCAAAGCCAGGCAGAAACCACCATTCCAGTCAGGGCAAGGAAGTCACACGCCAAGATAACCCCTGCTCACCCTTTAGGTAGCATGGCGCGAGCAGTCTAGGCTAAACTCGGAGGCGATGTGTAAAGCATTTGCATCAGCGCACAACAGCAACAACATACTAGGTACACCACAAAAGAGACTCCACACAAGGTTATATTAAAATAACTTTTGTATTGTCAAAACATATCAGATAGCAATTACACATGTACATTGTGCCAACTGGCACGGCAATATTCACAAGGGATTATTTACAAGGCAGGGCCACATGGGCCATGGGGCCGCCCAATCTTCAGGCCCACAGCTGGTGCCTCACATCGGCACCACCACAGCCTCGCGGAGCCCCCCCCCAGCCGCTTGCACTCACCGGCTGTCATCGGCGGGGGCTCTTCTCTGCAGGCCGCCCTCTCGCTCGCCGGGGCTCCCTCCGCACGCGGGAGCCCCTCAGCCGCCGACCACGAGTCTCCTCCTCTTCTGCAGGGCTCCCTCGGCACACGGGAGCCCTGCCAGCCTACCGCTTTGTCTCCCTGGGGCTCCCTCAGCCGAGAGGAGCCCCGTCCACCGCCGCCATCTTCTGCCTCTCCTCCTTCTTCCTCGCTCCGCGGACTGCGGGGCGGGACTTTCGGCCGGCCGCGCTGGGATTGGCCGGCCGGCCAGGTACTTTCGGGTCGCCGCGGGCTGCGCGGCGGCCCGATTCAGGCAGGCAGGCGGGCAGGCATTAAAGATATCGGCGCGGGCAGCCGAAATACAAGTTCAGATAAGCGAGGTGGGCACTCGCAATGTAAATAAAGCGCTCCCAGCGCTACATGACGACCCACAGCGCTATAATCCAGATAAAGCGCAATACAGCGCTAGAAATCAGGCAGAGCGCTCCCAGGCGCTCAGGGGGAAGCACAGCGCTTCCTGCAAGCAAATGCAGCTCCTACATGCTGCAACACGGTCCCAGAGATTCCAAGGGGGGGCAAGCAAAGTCCCCCCATCAGCCCAGCAAGGCAGAGGGGTCCCCCAGGAGTCCAGGCATCCAGGAGCTGGGCAGCACCCACCCCTGGTCGATTCAACTCCAGAAAAAGAAGAACATTTTGGAAGGGGCAGAGCCCCTTCTTATCCACAGAAAAAGCTTTGAAGTCTTTAGAAGTCTTTGTGTAGGCGAGCCCTAAGCTCTGGGAGTATCTGGTTTCCCTCGCCTGTCAGCCTCAGGTCAGAGGTGACAGGGGGCCATCGGGAGGGAGAGTCATCCAGGGTGGGCCGACAGACACAGCCTGGCACCACCAGAGCTCTTTCCACTCCCCCCTAACAGCAGATGGGGGGCCTTTCATCTACGGCTTGACTCAGACCCCCTCCTCCAGACAGTCCATCTACCAACAGGCCCAGGCATGCCTGGGCCAGGCCCATCAGCCAATCACGTGCTAGCAGACTCACTACACAATTATGCCAACTTCTAAAAGTGGCGCTTCTAGACTACACACAGCCATGCCGCATACACCATTCTGCAGCATTCATTCTCACGAGTTCATACATATCAAACTCGCCCCTGCACTCCCCATGCATCAGGAATCTACCATCGGCATACATATTCCCCATTCATTCCTATGGGAGGGCAGGTCACTCACCACCCATACACAGAAAGCACACGCACTTTACACTGTACCACAGTGAAAAAGTGCACAGAGGCCTACAATCACCAATCCAGGTTCCAAAAACAGGCTAGGAAAAAGCAAAAAGTCACGGGGTAAACCTGCCCAAAGGACCGGGTCCAACAATAATGTATACATATATATATTTACTTTAAAACAATTAATAAACAATGTTTCTAATTTATTTTAACTAATACATTATATAAAAATGTAATATATATATCAATAATTTTAAATATAAGAAAAAACATTCTATAATAAATTAAAACATTAAACTATTAAAAAACATTTAAACTTAAATTTCCCAATACAGTCAGTGCAACAGTTGAAAAAGTGTTGGATAGCTGAGCGGTACACATTATTATTCCCACTCCAATAAGTACAACACAGTGTGGAGCTGGGTGACGGGCGGACCGGAATAACAGGCGGGGAGGCCGGATATAGTGAGCTATGACAGGAGGTTTTATTCAGCAGATGGACAAAGTCACAATGAGGGAGGGTCGCAGGGTAGATTCCTAGGGGTGGTGGGCTGCTGGATACTGCTGTGGACCAGGCTCGGCGAGGTCATAGGGGATCAGGTCCTGCTTCTCCTTGTTCCGCCAGTAGTCTCCTCGGTATGGTACTGGGGCTCCTTGGAGGCTTGAAAAAGGAGAGAAGCGTAGGGCTTTAGTCCGAGTACACAATCGGAATACCACCACCTACACCGGGGAGTGAGAGGGTACGGAGAAAGGCCTGTGAGGAGGGGACGGTAAGGGAGGATGGAACAGGCAAGGAAGAGATGGGAGGGAAGAAGGTTGTCAGGTGCTGGGCAGTGCTCGGTCTTTGGTACAGTGCGCGTGAATTCTAGGTAAATATACTCTATCCCTGTGCTCGTGCAGTCTAAGTTATATACAAGTCTATTTACAGCTACAGCTATATACAAGAGGGGACACGGAGAAAGGTTGACGGGTACTCACGTGCCCCACCGCAACTCTCGTCCGAGTTGCGGCCGCTCTCCAGCTTCCTCCTGAGGACGCCACCAGTCCTCCGTCCAGACGTCCTCTTCCTCGTCCTCGCTTCGGTCTCGCAGTGCTGCTCCTCTCTCTCTCCGGGGTTCGTCGCTGTCCGCTGCCTCCTGCCACGAGTCGGTTGCTCCGAACGCCTCTCCTTCGTCCTCGGGGCTTTTTCTACCTTCCGGGAGGTTGTCTGTCTGTCCACTTCCGGGGTCAGGGCCGATGGCTTCCGGGTCGCTAGGGGTCGTCCCACTGTCGCTTCCGGGGTCGCTGGCGAGTGTTTCCGGTCCTTCAAGCTCCGGTGTCGGTACCTGCAGGGGACGACAAAGAGAAGGTGTCCTGGGTGTCCGGGACGTTAATTGACCGGGCGCGGGGGACAGGACCCCCGCGCTCGGACATCGTTGCGCCGAGGTATGTGCCGCTGCCTCTCCACATCCCCTTTCCCTAGCTGTCTTTCTTGTAGGGGGACTGGGAGGTGGATATCGGGACAGATAATCAGCGTTGCCCTGTTGCAGTCCTTTCCTGTGCAATGTTTTAAACCTGAATGGCTGTAGGGAGAGGAACCACCGGAGTACTCGGTCATTGTGGCCCCTATTGCGGGCCATCCACTCCAGAGGGGCATGATCAGTGTAGAGAACGAATTCCCGCCCCTCCAGATAGTACCGAAGACTTTCCACTGCCCATTTGATTGCTAGGGCCTCTTTCTCTACCACAGCATAGTTTACTTCTCGGGGAAACAGTTTCCTGCTGAGGTAGAGGATAGGCCGTTCGACCCCTGTGGAATCCCTCTGTGAGAGCACCGCCCCTAAGCCCTGATCAGAGGCATCGGTTTGAAGTATGAATGTTCGGGTATAGTCTGGACTGACTAACACCGGTTCAGAAATCAGGGACTGTTTCAGTCGTTCAAAGGCGTGGACCACCAGGGGTGTAGGATGTCTGAGTAGTTCTTCTGTGTTCGTGGTTTTCTTCAACAGGTCGGTCAAAGGGGCCGCCGTTTGGGAGAAATTCGGGATAAACCTCCTATAGTACCCTAATAATCCAAGAAAGGCACGGAGTTCCTTCCGGGTTTGAGGGAAGGGGATGGCCTGAATGGCCTTGATCTTATTGTCCTGAGGCCGGATGAGCCCTTCCCCTAACAGGTAACCGAGGTATTTCACACTCTGGGCCGCTAAGGTGGTCTTGGAGGGGTTGATGGTGAAACCATTGTTCCCTAGAGAGGTGACTACGGCTCTTAGATGTCGTAGATGCTGCTCCCAACTATCGCTATAAATAACGATGTCGTCCAGGTATGCCCCGGCGTACTTGATATGCGGTTGTAGCACCAAGTTCATGGCCCTTTGAAACGTAGCCGGGGCCCCGTGAAGTCCAAAGGGCATCACTTTAAACTGAAACAAGCCCTCAGGGGTGGAGAAGGCGGTCTTGGGTTTGTCGGCTGCTTTGAGGGGGATCTGCCAGTACCCCTTGCAGAGATCAAGGGTACTTATGTACTTGGCTTTGCCTATTCGTTCCACCATTTCATCTACGCGGGGTAGGGGGTAGGTGTCGAAGGCCGATATCTTATTCACTTCCCTAAAGTCTATACAAAATCTAGAGGAGCCATCTGGCTTGGGGACTAGAACAATTGGGGAGTTCCAGCTGCTACTGGAGGGTTCTATGATGCCCATTTTCAGCATTTGGTTCGTCTCCTCTTTGATGATGGCTCTACGAGCTTCAGGGATGCGGTAAGGCCTTTGTCTCACTGTCTTTCCTGGTTCCGTATGGATGGCATGTTCCACCACAGTGGAGTGTCCGGGTAGGGAGGAAAATACGGGTTGCACTGAGGACAAGGTCCGTCTGAGATCCCGTTTGTTCTGTTCTGGGAGGTCAGGGTCTATGCACCCTTCGAAGGGAGGGGTTGTTGCACTGGACAGGACAGGACGGGGTCCCTCCCACTTCTTTAGGAGGTTCACGTGATAGATTTGGGTGATTCCTCGGGTGGGTTCGGTTTCTACTTCGTATGTAACCAGGGTCACGGCTCTTAGAACAGGGAAGGGGCCCTGCCACTGCCCTAGCAGCTTATGGTCGGAAGAAGGTAGTAACAACAACACTAGATCCCCAGGATTAAATTTCCGGGATTTGGTTCCCTTGTCGTATTGGTGTTTCTGGGTGTTTTGAGCGGCCACCAGGTTCTGCCTCACGATGACCCTTATCTGTTCTAAGTGGGTCTTTAGATTGTCCACATATTCGGGTAGGGGTCGGGTTCTGTCGGGTTCGGCTTCCCACGCTTCCCTAGCCATATCCAAGAGTGTCCGTGGGGCTCGGCCATACAACAACTCATAAGGAGAGTAACCAGTACTGCTTTGCGGCTTGTTCCTGATGGCAAACAGCGCCAGGGGCAGCATCTCCTCCCACCTTTTGCTTTCGAGGCCTAGGAGTTTCTTCAGGGTCGTTTTGAGGGTGGCATTGTAGCGCTCCACCAACCCATCTGTCTGGGGGTGGTAGGCCGCTGTCCTTATTTGTTTGATGCCTAGGTGGGAGCAGACTTGGCGCATAAGGGAGGATACAAAGGGTGTCCCCTGATCGGTTAGTATTTCGCGGGGAAAACCCACCGTCGAGAAGATGGATATGAGGGCCTTGGATATGTTTTGAGTTGTGGGATGGCGTAAGGGTACCGCTTCAGGGAAGCGGGTGGCATAGTCTACCAACACAAGAGCATACCGACAACCGGTTCTTGAGGGCAACAATGGTCCGATGATGTCCATGCCTACTCTTGTGAAAGGGACATCAATGAGGGGGAGGGGTTGTAGAGGAACCCTGGGGGGACGGTAGCGGCTGTTTCGTTGGCATACCGGGCATTCCCGGCAATACTGTTTGATTTGACCGTGTACCCCAGGCCAATAAAACATATCCAGGATCGTGTGTCCGGTTTTCTCATCACTGAAATGACCTCCCAGCAAGTGGCTATGGGCCAGGAACAGTACTTTATCCCGGAATAACCCGGGGATAACCAGCTGGGTTGGCTGTTGGGGTCCTCCCTTTCTGTAGAGGAGCCAGTTTTTTCGGAAGAAATAAGGACCTACATGCAGCGGGTCCTCAGCATCCAGAGCACGGGCCCAAGCCTCCTGCAACACCGGGTCTTCCTGTTGCGTGGCGCGGAATTCCCGGTTGGTTTCCCATGGATGTACATCTACTTGAGCAGGAAAGGCCATAGCGAACTCTCTTTTTTCCTTTTTCTTCTGTCTTCGGGTCTTGGTAGGTCTGGTCGCCGGATGCACAGGAGAGAGTTCATGGGAGAATGGGGCCTCGGCCCACCATTTCCTCAGGGAATCGGTTGTGTCTTGGAGTAGATGGGGAAGCCCACTATAATCGCTGCCCAATATCGCTTGTTCAGGGAGATTGGGAATCAGGGCCACTGTCAGCAGACTGCCCGCGTCCGTGGGGTGTTGTACATGGACTCGGGTGGTCGGATAGTTCTTGGTGTCGCCATGTACACACATGATAGCCACGGTGCCTGTCACTGGACCGACAGGATGGGGTAGCTCCTGGGGTCTTAGAATGCTTTGCCTGCATCCAGTGTCGGCCAGGGCCATCATTCCGTGTCCTTCTATCCGCACCGGACATCGAAATGGAGGAGGGGTGGTGTCCGCGGTGAGACATGCATAGTTTCTCGCCATCCCTATGTCCATGGGTTCCTCCTTTTGGGGGCAGACGCGAGCAATATGCCCGTACCCACCACAGTGGTAACATTGAGGTCCAGGTGGGTGGGGTCGAGGCAGGATAGGGTATGGCATCAGGGGAGCGGGGTCAGGTTTCCTGACCACCTGAGGGGGTCGTGGGCCCCGGGGATGGCTTCCTGGAGTTATGCGGGAAGGGTGTTCCTCCTTGGGTCGTTGGGTTTCCTGGGCTCGGCTATAGGCGCTGGCAATTTCTACAGCGCTGTCGAGCGTTAGGCGAGCATGTTGGCGTACCCACTTTTGGGTGGCAGGATGCAGGGAAGCCAAATACTGTTCCAAATATATTTTGGCCAGAATGTCCTCCTTAGTGGCCGTAGCAGGTTTCAACCACCGATTTGCAAGATCTTGTATACGGAAGGATAAAGCCCGAGGCGTTTCTTGGGGCCCTTCCCTGGCTTGACGCAGCCGAACCCTATATGTCTCGTCATCTATTCCTAGCCGTTCCAGGATGCAGGTCTTGATGTCGGCGTATGGGGTTTGTCCCTGGATGTTGGCTTGCTGGTAGGCAGCTTGCAGCTCACCAGTCAACAGGGGACCCAGGTAGTGGCCCCACCGATCAGCAGGCCAGGCAGCCACCTGGGCTAGGCGTTCAAAGTTAGTGAAGAAGTAATCGGGGTCCTCTCCGGGTACGTACTTCTGTAGAACGACTGAGGGTAGGGAGGTGACCGGTCTTTGTTGCCCCATGACGGTTGTGAGTTTCTCGAGGGCTTGGTCCTGTGCGCTTCCCTGACCTTTCAGCACGTCATGCAGCTGGCCCCGATCGTCTTCGGCCGTCTTGAGGAACCTCTCCATCATTTTTCCCAGTTGTTCCTGGCTTTGCGCCAGTTGTTTGACTGCGGCCTCCATGCCTCCGGGTGATCCCACTTCTGACACCACTTGTGGAGTTGGGTGACGGGCGGACCGGAATAACAGGCGGGGAGGCCGGATATAGTGAGCTATGACAGGAGGTTTTATTCAGCAGATGGACAAAGTCACAATGAGGGAGGGTCGCAGGGTAGATTCCTAGGGGTGGTGGGCTGCTGGATACTGCTGTGGACCAGGCTCGGCGAGGTCGTAGGGGATCAGGTCCTGCTTCTCCTTGTTCCGCCAGTAGTCTCCTCGGTATGGTACTGGGGCTCCTTGGAGGCTTGAAAAAGGAGAGAAGCGTAGGGCTTTAGTCCGAGTACACAATCGGAATACCACCACCTACACCGGGGAGTGAGAGGGTACGGAGAAAGGCCTGTGAGGAGGGGACGGTAAGGGAGGATGGAACAGGCAAGGAAGAGATGGGAGGGAAGAAGGTTGTCAGGTGCTGGGCAGTGCTCGGTCTTTGGTACAGTGCGCGTGAATTCTAGGTAAATATACTCTATCCCTGTGCTCGTGCAGTCTAAGTTATATACAAGTCTATTTACAGCTACAGCTATATACAAGAGGGGACACGGAGAAAGGGTGACGGGTACTCACGTGCCCCGCCGCAACTCTCGTCCGAGTTGCGGCCGCTCTCCAGCTTCCTCCTGAGGACGCCACCAGTCCTCCGTCCAGACGTCCTCTTCCTCGTCCTCGCTTCGGTCTCGCAGTGCTGCTCCTCTCTCTCTCCGGGGTTCGTCGCTGTCCGCTGCCTCCTGCCACGAGTCGGTTGCTCCGAACGCCTCTCCTTCGTCCTCGGGGCTTTTTCTACCTTCCGGGAGGTTGTCTGTCTGTCCACTTCCGGGGTCAGGGCCGATGGCTTCCGGGTCGCTAGGGGTCGTCCCACTGTCGCTTCCGGGGTCGCTGGCGAGTGTTTCCGGTCCTTCAAGCTCCGGTGTCGGTACCTGCAGGGGACGACAAAGAGAAGGTGTCCTGGGTGTCCGGGACGTTAATTGACCGGGCGCGGGGGGACAGGACCCCCGCGCTCGGACATCGTTGCGCCGAGGTATGTGCCGCTGCCTCTCCACACACAGGCAAAGTGTTAGATGACAAAAGGGTAAAAAATACTATTCCAACTCCAATGAGCGCAACAGTGGGGTAAGCGGAGGGATTAAATTTACTATTCCAACTCCAGTCAGTGCGACAGTAGGGAAAGTGCTTGATAACAGAGGGGCAAAATGTACTATTCCCACTCCAGTGAGTGCAACAGTAGGGAAAGTATTGGATAGCGGAGGTGTAAAAATTACTATTTTCACTCACATGAGTGTAAAAGTAGGGAAAGTGTTGGATAGCGGAGGGGTAAAAATCCCTATTCCCACTCCAGTGAATGCAACAGTAGGGCAAGTGTTGGATAGTGGAGAGGTATAAAATGTACCATTCCCATTCCAGTAAAAGCAACAGTAGGGAAAGTGTTGGATAGCATAGGGGTGAAAATTACTATTCCCACAACAGTGAATGCAACAGTGGTGAAAGTGTTGGATTGTGAAGGGGTAAAAATTACTATCCACACAGTCAGTTTAAAAATAAAAAGACCAATATATATATATAATATATTAAAAAAGACCTATTATAATATTAATTACATATAACAAATGCCTACTAATATTATATCAAATAAAATAATATATAAGTTAAAATAAATATTTTAAACTAGAAAATATTTACAAAAAAACAATAATTATTAAATAAATGTATTTCTTTTATTTCCTACCTTATAACACCACACACATCACATCACACTTCTACGTTTTTGAAAAAAGTTTACTTCCATAATTAACATAATTAATTACCAATTAAAGAAATATTATGAATAAAAATGAATTACCTACATACACTTTAACCCTATACTCACCACAACACACACCTATATTGAACTGTAAAATAATAATTTACACAATTAAAAATTATTTTAAAATAAAAAAAACTATTACTATTAAACAACTAATTATAAAGTCTATAAAATGTATTTAATACCCACCCGTTACCCTTTAAAAGTAAAAGCAATACACAAAAAATAAACAATTATATAATATATTAATTAATTGAACCAAATTACTTCCCACCCTTTACCCCTATAAACACCGCAACACAAAACTAAAATTAATTACACAATTACCATAATTAATTAATAATAATTGACAACCATTTATTAATCTGTCAATCAAAAATAAATTACTTGCCACCCTTTACACCTATAAACACTAAAATGCAAACCTAAAATTAATTACACAATTACCATTATAAATTACCAATTCATTATTATTAATTAACAACCAATTATTAATTAATAATAAATTACTTTACACAATTAACACTATAGCATGTCAATTAAATAAATATAAATTGAAAAAAAAATTATCATTAATTTAATATAATTAAAATACTTCCCACCCTATTCCCCTATAAATTCACAACCCGCTATGGAAATAAAAAACACAAAATTCAATTAAAAAAGTAATAACTACTAAAAATGTAACTCATATGTTAAAAAATATAAACAATTCTTATAAAAAAATAGATCACATTCATTTAAAATATATACTAAAATACATAACACTAATTCAACAATCGATATTTTTAACAACTATAATTTTGCAAGTGATATTAAACACTTCGATATTTTTAAAATCGATATTACTTACCTTAAGTCGATATTCTTGACCACGATATTCTTGCTGTCGATATTTCTCACTCACGATATTTATGACTCGATATTTCTGTCAGTTGATAATAAGAACTTGATATTATGTCTGTGCACCGATTCACATTGCCTAGCCACTAAGGGCATGATTCTGATGGGGTTAGGAAAGCATTCCCATCAAGGGCCTGATTCTGATGCGGTTAGGAAAGACTCCTAATGGCATTTGCTCCTTCCAAATCGGATCGGGAACGTGTCTTCCAGACCCAGGGCCCAATTATGATGCGGTTAGGAACATATGCTCCCATTGAAGTCAATGGGAGTCCAATCAAATTGTATCCGGAAGCATCAGGATACATCGTAATCTGTCGGTCGGACTCTCCCGATCCAAGTGGGTTGGAAACCATTTCCAAACCGATTCGGTTGGGAAGCTTTCCAACCCGCATCAGAAATAGGCCCTAAATGTACAAGTCACACCAGGGGCCGATTCCGATTTGGGAAAAACCGCTCTGAATAGCCGTTCGGAGAGATTTTCCCATACGAATCGTACCCTGCAATGTCCTCCATACGTACGTCGAAGTACAATTCGTACTAGGAGCCGTACTCCGTACGAGTCGTACAGAGACCGTACGACTCTAATCTCCGTACGATTCTCCCTCGGAACCCGCTGTACGCGACATCTGTATGGTTCGCGGCTGGTTTTTACGACCCAGCAAGTACGATACGTGTCGGGTACGCACCGTACGACCCTTTCACTACGGGAGCTGAAAACAGCCGTAAAAGCAGAGTTCGCGCCGAAACAGGTACGGAACGGCCCCCCCCGGGTACGGTTCGTACCCCTCATGATCGCAGGGGTATGGTGCGTACCCTCATGATCGCAGGGGTACGGTGCATACCCCTGCGATCATGGGGTGTACGCACCGTACCCCATGTACAATGGGTGTACGGTGCGTACACCCATCGTACATGGGGTACGGTGCGTACACCCCATGATCGCAGGGGTACGCACCGTACCCCTGCGATCATGGGGTGTACGCACCGTACGGTGTGTATGTGTTTGTGTGCTTTTCCGTACGACTCGCCTTTACCTGACGTGGACCGTACGTATCACGTCCTCATACCCCGGTCCGGATCGTACTCGTCGGGTCGTATGGCATGTGTACGAGTCGTACGGTTCACGGTTTCAGCCTTGCAATAAGTACGGATCGCGACGATTCGGAAGGATTCACGGAATACGGATCGTACTACGCGACTCGGACGGACGGGTACGATTCGTACGGAGAGGGCTCCGGATACAAATCGTCCGGACATTTTTTTTCCCAAATTGGAATCGACCCCTAGGTTGGGAATTACTTTTCTGCATAGTTTTTTAGATTTTTTTTATAGAGGTAAACCCTATGAATATTCCCGGATACACTGCATTTGATTCTCATATTTGTAACATGCATTATTGTTCTTGCTTGTATAACTTATATTCCCATCTCTGAGTGTTATTGCAGATTTGAGTAACTGTGGACCCACAAAACTCCATGTAGTTTGAATATCCCATGCCTGGCATTATTATTTCGGATGTACATCCTCTACCTATATCACAAAAATAACCTTTTATTCAGGGTTTGATGCATGTTACATATTGTGAATATGTTCTGCACTCTGGTCTCGGAAAACGTGCTTCTAAAATCAACCAGTGTTTGAATCCTGAATAAAAGCTTTGAAACCCTGCACAAAAGCAGCTGATATACCAAAGTTAAAATTGTGGCAATTTAAAATCAATAAGGTTTTCCATTTATTTCGAGGCTGTGTGGCTTGGGGTCTTATTATCAGAACCTTAGCTATTGCACAGGTTAAAAGCATCATTATTAGGTGGGTGAGCACATCGATTAGATGGATTTGCCTCCATCTTTACTTGTGATCAGCCTCTGTGGCATGCCATGAGTGTGGAGGAAATGTGTTATGTTATGTTATGTTATAAGAGACTTATAACGTGCACAACTACTCTGGAGTATCCTGGCGCGAAATGGACTCATACGTGTGGAAGGGAGAATTAAAGGAGAACTTGTTTAAAAAGATAAGTTTTAAGAAGTCTCTTAAAGACATCGAGATCCTGCATATGGTGTAAGGCAGCTGGGAGACTGTTCCAAAGCACAGCTACCTTGACCGAGAGTGACTGACCCCCCAGTCTGGAGCGTCGGAAACGGGGGGTGGCCATCAAACGGTGCGAGGCAGAACGCAAAGAGCGTTAGGGAGTATAAAAGGACACACGTTTCCTAATATAAGAGGGTCCCGAATCGTGCAGGGCTCTATGTGCTAAGGTAAGGGCCTTAAACTGCACTCTCTGGGCCACAGGCAGCCCTTATGCTGTTTCTCTTGGAGATAATAAATAAGAGTCTGGTCGCCGCATTTTGAATCAGTTGGAGTTTGTTCATTAAGTAGCCCAGAATGCTAAAAAAAAGCGCATTAGCGTAATCTAAGTGAGACAGAATAAGTGCCCGAGCCACCATTTCCTTGGCTGGCTGAGGAAGCAGAGGGAAAAATCGACTGAGTGACTTAAGTGTACCGAAACAGACACCTGTAAGTCTCATGATGTGATCAGAGAATCGTAGATCCTCCCCGAACCAACCCCCCAAATTTTTAACAGGGCCTCCCTCCGACAGTGGCCGGGGAAAATTGGAGGGCCACAGGACCTCCACAAAGTTAGGCAGAAATTGGCCGTATAGGAGGACCTCCGATTTCCCCTCATTACATTTTAGCTTAGCCTGTGCAAGCCATGTGAACACGGCGGAGAGGCAATTCTGCGCAGCTTCAGTGCACAGGTCGGGCCGTTCCAGGTAAACAAAAGCTGGGTGTCGTCAGCATAGGTCATAAGTTTGGCCCCCAGCTCTTCAGCCAGGGAGATCAAAGGAGTCAGATAGATGTTAAAGAGCAAAGGGCTCAAAGTCGAGCCCTGGGGGACTCCAGTTATGACCTCCCTGGCCGAGGATGAGAAAGGAGGTATCCAGACTTGCTGGGTACGAGAGTCCAAAAAGGACTCCAGCCAGGAACGCACAGCCCCCGAGATGCCAATGGCAGAGAGGCGAGAAAGGAGAAGCTGGTGAGGCACCGTATCGAAGGCGGCAGAGAGGTCCAATAAAATCAGAGCCGCTCTGCCGCCTCCATCCAAGCACTCCCTGATTGCCTCTGCCATTTCCACCATAGCTGTCTCAGTGCTATAAGATTTTCTGAAGCCTGACTGGGCCGGATGTAAAACCCCTGAGGATTCCACAAAAGCATCTAATTGGCGGAAGACCACTTTCTCGCAGACCTTCGACAATGCAGGTAGTAGAGAAATAGGGCGATAGTTGGCAGGGACAGCGGACTCCGCCGTCGGCTTCTTAAGTAGAGGTAGAAGCTTGGCTTGTTTCCACTGTCCTGGCACAATCGCCGCCTGAAGTGACCAGTTGACAATGGTCGTTACCTCTGTGCACACAACCTCGGCCACTCCTGCTAGGACTCTAGCCGGACACGGATCAGAAGGAGAGCCTGATTTGAGAGATTTCAAAATAGAGAGAATATCAGACTCCACAGCCGGAGTGAACTGTGAGAATGATGTGGTAAGGGGGATACAGCGGGAAGATATTGGGAGGGAATTCCGCAGTGGGACCGATAGATCCAGGCCTTCTTGGATTATTTGAATCTTATGAATAAAGAATTCAGATAGCTCCTCACACCATCCTGCAGAGGCTGGAGTGGCCTTGGCTTCCGCACAGGGTGACATGAAGCTTTTAACAATAGAGAAAATTTATTTTCCGTTGTTGTTGGCCTTCATTATTCTGTCAGTGTAGAAAATGCTCTTAGCTTCCCTGACTGCTGTATAGTAAAGTCTCTGTGCTGCACGCAGCTCGGAGTTAACAGCAGGACAATAGGCCGTCCTCCACTGACGTTCCAACTTCTTACAGCCCTGTTTCATCTCCTTTAAAACAAGGGAGTACCAGGGCTGAGAAGGAGAAGGCCGGTGAACCTTGGAAGAAAGAGGTTGACCAGAGGATTCGACCCCCCGGCTGACCCATGTGTTAAACCGGTCAAACGCCTCCTCCAGGTTGGCAGCAGGGTCAACCTGAGAGTGCCTAAGGGCCTCCATTAATGCCAAGGTATCGACCTTACGGGTGAGGGGGCCGGATGGAGCAGGTCGCCTACAGAGAGGTTTCCCCGTATTCCAGGAGAAAGTAATCAGGGAATGATCAGACCAGGAAACAGGCAGTGGATCGTCCACATGCAATTCAAAGTTTGAACAGACTTGGTCAATTAGATGACCCCTCGAGTGGGCGGGCTTAGTAACCCACTGGGTCAGCTGTGTCAAGGCCAAAAGGTCCAGTAGAGCCATGGTATCGGGGGACTCCAGATTATCTAAATGAATATTAAAGTCGCCCAAAAGGAGGAATTTAGGGCAGCGCAGAGCCCGGCCAGTGATAACCTCCCCCAGAGTCTTTAGGAAGGCACCAATCTGGCCGGGGGGGCGGTAACTCAATGTGCCACCCAGCGTAAAATGGGGCGATAAGGTGAATGAAAAATCCAGGGCCTCACCCTCTGAGACCTCGATAGAGGCCTCACAAGCAAAGTACCAGTGATCTCTGAACACCACCACAGTCCCCCCCTCTCCCCGACGTACGGTCCACGCGGGCTAAGTGATACCCCCTGGGGACAGCGAGTTCAACCACCGGCTCACATGACTCACCAAGCCATGTTTCGGTGATGAACAAAGCATCAAGCTTACAATCTACAATTAGATCAAAAATGTTTTCTGCATGTTTCACCATTGACCTGGCGTTAATGAGGGCTGCCAGCTCGCCCTGCTCCTGCCCCACTATGCGTCCTTCACTAAAGGAATCAGTAGCCAGGTGGAAGCTGCAACAGTGGCATCCCCCGGCCAGATCAAGAATAGCGTTGCAGCGTTTCTGACCTGTGCTAGTTACCGGGTCCATAGATAGCAGCTCATCGCGAGTATAGGCCAGCCGGCATGCCATGGCTATGAGAGCAGATCCGGCAGTATGACTGGCCCTGGGCCCGGCCAGGGCGCGGCCGGGCGCAGACGGGCTTGCCTTAGGTGCGCTGTCGGCGCGCCCGCTGCTGCGTCCGCTGCGCGCTCGATAGCTCATCTGTTTTTAAAGGAGAGAGGAGGCAACTAGAATGCCACCTTCAGCTACCGCGAAACCGGAAGTTGACTCCCTCCACATCAATCGGGACCAGAGAGCCCGCGGTGGAACATGGAGTGCAACCGGCTCAATTCAGTGACAAATGTAACTAAAATCCAACAGCTAAAATGAGTTAAAAGTAATTTTCTAAAAATTGTATTTTAGCAGCAACAAAGAACAGAATCGTATTTTAGCAGCAATAGAATGGCACAGAGGACATATATTCTAAAAGCGGTAAAGATTGGAAAGCATTCACTAGCAGGCACTTCCACACGCGCGTCCGCTGCGTGCTCGATAGCTCATCAGTTTTTAAAGGCGAGAGGAGGCAATTAGAATGCCAACCTCAGCTACAGCGAAACCGGAAGTTGACTCCCTCCACATCAATCGGGACCAGAGAGCCTGCGGTGGAACAAGGAGTGCAACCGGCTAAATTCAGTGACAAATGTAAGTAAAATCCAACAGCTAAAATGAGTTAAAAGTAATTTCCTAAAAATTGTATTTTAGCAGCAGCAAAGAACATAATCGTATTTTAGCAGCAATAGAATGGCACAGAGGAAGTATATTCTAAAAGCGGAAAAGATTGGAAAGCAATCACTAGCAGGCACTTCCACACGCGCGTTCGCCAATGTGTGTGGACTCTTTATGCACCATGCTTCACCGCAGGCCTGTGATCAAAGTGCCTTGTTGGAAATGTTTCATTCACATGGCCTCAGTGGATTGCAGCTCCATTAAGTGTAAGAATCAGGAGTAGAGCACCAAAAACTTGGGACATGGTGAGGGTGGTAGAGTAGTAGAGTTCTGTTGAGCAGTTGCTGAGGTGTTAATAAACAGTGGTGGTATTCAACCACCAGTGGGTACAAGTTACTTTCCAAAGGGAGTATGAGAATGGGCTCAACGGGATTGTCTTTCTGAGTGATAGTTGAGCTGTGATAGATAAAGTGCTGTGCTGGGTTTAAAGGTAATACTGCAATCTATTTTGTTAGCCTCATTATTATTATTATTAGTATTATTATTATTATTATCATTATCCTTTTCCAAGGATGAACAGTACTCTGTCAGTGTTTCAAAGTTCTATATTTAGGGCCCAATTCCGATGTCGTTCGGAAGGCCTCCTAATCGAATTTGGCTTTCCCGTATCTGATTCGTATCCCTTGTTTCTGACAGAAACATACACAGGTTCGAACGACTAACTACAATGCGAAGATCACGTACGCGCCAATCGAATAGTTTTCAGGTCCCGAACCTGTCCGTATGACTCGTTCGTAGCCGAATTCCGACCGAGCAAGTACGATGCAATCTTCGGATAGCCACTTAGCCTCTGTCTCAGCGAGACAAAACGGCTGTCGGAAGCGTACTTCGGGGGCATGTAGCAGGCCCCCCTTTCACCCAGAGCACGCTGAATCTGTCATGGGGGTGTGCCCATAGGTCCCCCCGATCCAGGCATGCACAGTGTGGCGGGCACTATTGAGTGCCCACCACATGGTATACGCTTTTCCCCACCCACCCCTTTTTGCTATGGGAGCCTTTGTACGCATCTGTACACAGACTCCCATAGAGTTCAATGGAAATCCGAGCGAAACGAGTCCATAAGCATACAGCTGCATCGTACTCGCTCGTTCGGACCCCTGAAGCATGTTTAGCTCGTAAAGCCCTCCAGATCCGAGTCGTACGGAGGGCTTTCCTAGCGAGATCGGAATCGGACCCAGGGTTGTACAGTTACCTGGCAAATTAAACTTTCAATAATACTATAACTTTAGTATTTCCAAGTACCCAGGCTTCCGCATACTATCTGCCACACCTATGATACACCAGGATTGAAGCACTCTAACACCAAGTACGAGCCATAAGCGTATTTTCCGAATGACTCGTACAGCTGTACGAGCGAGCAAGTACAGCGTGAGAAACGCAAAATCGCCAACCGAATCGTTTCCGGGTCCGAACCGCTCCGTAGGTCTCGTCTGTAAGCCAACCATTCTGTACAATGGAGGCAATTTCTGATCCAGCCAGTACGATGCACGATTCGGACAGCCAGATCGAATCAGAGCCTCCGACACGTAAACGCTCCACCCGTAGTCTCACGAGTTGATCACAGGGGGACACATGCATGTACGGTGCGGGTGGCACAGATGCGTCCCCACTACAGTGGGGTGCCCTTGTGCGCAATGTACCTTTTTTGTCAATGGGAGCCTATGTACGCCTCGTACAACAGGCTCCCATTAACTTCAATGGGGCTCCGAGCAACCCGTGTCCGTCAGTGTTTGTTTGCATCATACTCAGGTGCTCGGAGACCCGGAGCACGAGTCGGTCGAAAAGCCCTCCGGATCCGAGTCGAACAGAGCCTTCTCCCTGCGAGATCGGAATCGGCTCCCAAGTAGAGAAACAAACAGCAAAGAAAATTCAAAATGACTGAAACAGGTCTGAAAATTCTCAAAACCGCATCCATGAAAATTCAAGCTTTGAACCAATTTGCCATATGTTGACACGTATGAAAAAAAAATAACTGAGATAGATGCTTGTACAGTATACATGACCCATATTTAAATACTTTAAAAAACAACCAACAGCTTATACCAAAATGACATGTTCTAAAAGCATGAGGCTACACGGATCTCAGTAATTCCTGCAAATACGTTGATAATCCTGCCTGCAGTTATACCTGACAGTGTGAATGTAAATTAATATCTAACATGAACATATTTGTAATATATATGTTTGTGTTAAATGCATTTTTTTTAAATTCTCCCTACAATTTAGGGAAACTGTGCAGTTGGGTGGAGATCGCAGCATGGTAAACTGTAGGGCAAAATAGAAAAGTTAATTTAACTTGTAAAAAATACATTTTAATAAAACCTAATAAATATTAATGTAAATACATTTTATACGTTTAATTTAAATTTAAAACAAAGTGGGTCATACTACAGCACTTTTAAATTAATTTTGAATGAAAACTTTAATTAATGGAAATATTTTCAATGAGAATTATTTTTCTGGAATGTAAATAAAAAAATATTTTACAGTCTACTTTTTTTTAATGTATTGTGCGCTAATAATTAATACATTCAGGCACAGAATAACTAAATTAATCTAACTATTTTTTAATTAAATGTATTTTTACATTATTTCCTGCATTTTAAATAGGTCAATAAAATATTTTATAATTAAATAATAAATATGTACTATTTTTACTTTTGTAACATTAATTTATATTTTTAACTATATTAAATAATTGTATTTAATTTTACATTATTTCCTGGGGTATAATTTTAAGTCCCTACCTCTATTACTTTCTATGGGATGGTGTTACTAGTTTTTGGCCATGTGCAGTGCCTGACGTATTAATGTTTTTTAGTGGTAGTTTGTGAATACCAAAATGCAGCTGCCTGTATTACAGCACTTTTTTTAAAAACTGCTGGTGGGGGGGCGTTCAGCAAGTGTCTTGGATGCAGCGAGGGAGAGCTTACAACATGATGGTGTAAAGGCCTCCCACCCAGGCTGCCTGTCAGCAATTACAAAGGTGCAAGATGCAGCCAGGACAATGGGAGGAAGAAGCAACACATCGTGGGCAAGCAGCAATGTTGGCAAGTGACAGTGGTGGCAAGCAAAACAACTCGGGATGGGAGGGCGCAGGCAACAATGGTGGAAGCGGACTTGCATCAAAACAACAACAAAAAATGAAACTTACCTGTGTAACATAATTTGGGGCTCATGTAAAACACATCAATGCTCTTGGGTGCAATATAAAAACACCACAACAAGAAGCAGGGAGGTGGGGAGGTGGGGGACAGCATGCAAACAAATGCACTCTTATGGAGTGCTGCAATTGCAGGCAGAAAAGTAACTTTTAAACTGCAAAATGCGAAAGGACACTGGGCAAGGAAGCAGTACTTGGGCCATGCTCCAGCAGAGGGACAAATTCAATGCAGTGCACACAACAAAATTTGTTTTATTTATTTTTGTGTATACTTACCTGTATTTGTCCGTATTCCATAGTTTACTACCCCACACCCTGCCCCTCCCCCTCCCCACATCACTGCCTTGCATCACTCCCACTACCGACCGCTACTGCTCCTCTGCTATTTCTCTCCTGTTGCTCCCCAATTCCTGTGTGTGCTTCTGTGTACTTCCCCCCCCCCACATCTCAGACTCCTGGGCATCTTTCCCCATTCCTGTTGCACTAGTCAGAATGTAAGTACACCTTCCGCCAAGTACTGGTTACCCCACTCCAATGGCTTCCACTTCTTTTTGCCCTTTCAAGCTCCTGTTTCCATCACTCAGCAGTACACCAACCAACAACTTTGTCAGCGAAATGCTTCTTTTGCACATTGTTCTCTGTATCGTGTCAATTGACTTGCCGCTACTGCAACTTACCGTCACCATCTGTTCTTGTGTCCCCAATCTTCAGCCAATCTCTGTTAGCCTCCATCTTCTATTCCCTCAATACCTTTTGGTCTTTTTCAGAACACCAGTTTTTCCTCCATGTTCGACTCTATCTTTCTCATTACCATTCATCTCTTGCAATTGCCTAAGTTGCATTCTAGCCCATTCATCCTGTCACGTCTTAGAGCCTCATTACGATGTCGGTCAGAAAGCAATCTGACTGACTCCTTGTCGGACTCGTTTCCGACCGACTCGAGTTCGGCGAGTCCGACCGACCGATTACGATGTTTCCCAACACCATTCGGTCGGCCTGTGTTCCAACTGACAACATAGGCTCCCATTGAAAAAAGGGCTGGTTGCGGAAAGCCTTGCACCCTGTGGAGGGCACCCCATGGTGCCTACCACACTGTGCAAGGTTGTAAAGAGGGGTCCCATGGGTACCCTCAAGGAACCCAACTGGGGGCCTCTGGGTGAAGTGGGGCCAGTTATGGGGCCCCAAAGTCAGTTTCCGACAGCCGTTCTGTGTCAGACAGACTGATTCGGAAAGGCTCTCCGAATCCGACATCGTAAGGCGTCAGTCGAAAACCCGGTCCATAGAGCTGTATAATTCATTTCTGACCAACTCGAAGTCTTTGAATGCCGGTCGGAACTGAGTCGGAAATACCACATGGTTAACTTCTATCATTGTCGGTCGGAAATGTTTCCGAGTCGGTCTGAAACATGGGTTCCGACAGGGGTTTAGAAAATCCAAATGACGTTCGGAGTCTTTCCAACCGACATCGTAATGAGGCCCTTAGTCTTGAAAACTCACATCAGAAACTCATAAAATGCTCTCCTCACTGCTGCCTTCAGTCGATCCCTTTCTTTATATTCATGCCTTTAATCTGTTTCAAACTCAACTGTCATCAGCACCAATCCACTGATCTCCAGCACTCTGCCTCTGTCATGGTTGGCTGCTCGAGATAGGCAAGTTTGCCATTCTTGGCCCATCCATTCAGGCTGCATTAGATCCTTCCTTCCTTTACCCTTAACCAATTCTGTCCTCAGCCCATGAACCCCAGCACAAACTTTCCTTTTCTTTCTTAAGCTATTGTCATGAATTCCTACTGTGTCTCAAAACCAGGCTTTCCCAACTCAGAGGAGCTCCTCCCCATATATACTCACACCAATTCTGCTGCCACCTCTTTCCTAAACCCCCCAAACTCTTTCTTTACCAGCTGTGCTCCACCCTGCACCTCCACAATCCTGTCTTTGTCTCCCCTAAAATGTTCTGTGCAGCACATTGTGTTATATAATACAACCCATCCTCCATTCCAGCACTCAATAATTGCCCCATGTTCGCCAGCACACTTATTAGGATGGGAGCAAACAGAGGCTTAAAGAGCTTTCTTTCGTTTTCTCTGCTTAAAAACTTAATTTGCTTGAATGCAGACTAACACGGAAATTAAATTCCCTTACGTCAATTCTAAATACCTCTTAACTTTGTAGCAAATTTTGTCAACAATGATGCCTGCGCATGCAGCTGCCTACTTCCATACCACCCATCACCACCTTGGCCAATCACCCAAAGCACAGCACCAGGAGGCATACCACTGGAGCAGTATTTATCTGATATGCCAGTAGTATTTCTGAGGGCTGGTAAAAACAAATATTAATTTGTTTTTCCTTCCTTGGAGACTTGTTAAACATCACTGGCAAAGCTAATGGGTCTTTCTTTTATAATGGAGTGCTTAACTACTGGCCATTGCCAATTTTTGTTTTTAAAGTTTTATTTAAAAATGTAACAAAAAAACAATTTAAAATACAAGCGGTAAAGCAAATGCATGTTTTAAGGTATCTCTAAAACTGAACATTGAACTTTGAATTCAAAACTTTCAATCATTTTAAATGCCATGATTTATTTTTCAAATATAATTCGTGAAACTCTGAACAGAATTTTAAAAGCCTGTTGTATGTTTTGCAGGTATACAATAACACAGAGAACCAGTTCGATATAATTAAAAGAATATATAACAGGTTTCTGCAGAGGTTTTAGAATTTAAAGGAAAACACTTGACACTAACTTTACACACAACTCAGAAGTGGTACTAATGCTCCAGCCATAAGGTGCTCCGCAGCAGCCCATGGAGCAGGTTTATGGGACTTAGGGAAATACATTTTCCAGTCATTCTAAGTACACCTTGTGCCTCAAACACAGGCTAAGTGCAGTAGCCCCACCTCAGGGCCCAAATATGATGCCTCTGGGTCATGCAACATCGGGAATGCAGGAGATAAAAGAAAAACAACCTGATAAAGCAGGTTATTTAGCTATGTCTGTTAAAAATATACTTGTTGCTGTGCTTTTACAGATGATCTGTGAAGGGTATGGGGTAACACAGAAAAGATAAGGGTGGGGCTGTGAGGGGGAAGCAACACATGTAGAGAGAGAGAGCAAGAGTCCTACCATTGCTCCCAGCGCAGGCTAGGCCAGAGGTAGTGCGGGGTATTATCCTAAGTAGATTGGATTATTGCAACGCACTGCTTCTGGAGGCGCCTAGAACGCTGGTGGGCAAGTTGCAGCGGGTACAAAATATGGCAGCTAAGCTGGCACTTTCTCGCCCGCGCACTGCCTCTTCCACCACGGCACTATTGGATCTACACTGGCTGCCTGTTCATCAACGGATCCTTTTCAAAGCATCCTGTTTGGTTTTTAGAGCCTTGCATGGACAGGGCCCAGTTTTGCTGCAGAACTTATTCTCATGGTACTCTACATCTCGGAGCTTACGCTCCTCCTCTGCGTGTCTGGTGACGGTTCCCAGAGTCCAGAGAATTAGGATGGGAGGTCGGTCGTTTAGTTTTGCGGCCGCTAGACTTTGGAACTCTTTTCCGATATTGCTGAGGAGTCAGGGTGAATTTCTGGCCTTCAAGAGAGGTTTGAAAACTCACCTGTTTTCAAGAGCGGTGTCATTTCTGCATCAGTGGTCTCGGCTTGCTGAGTCAAAGTGCCAGGATACCCTTTGGGTGACAGTGTAGCGCTATATAAGTATGCAAATACATACATACATACTCCAATGGAGTGCTAAAAAACAATAATAAAGTTATTCCCTTATATAATCTGTGGAAGGATACATGCCATCCATTCAAAATGTTGGTAAAGAAGCTATGCTTCAGCACAGAATAAACAGAAGACAAATAAAAGCCAGTAAACAAGAAGCTAGCAAATTAATTTGACAAGAAATTACATGAGCAATACACTTACCCAAAGCTCCCACTTAGATCTGAGCTGGGTATTGTACAAAAAAGATCTTTTAACAACAGGGAGGTAAAAACTGTGGGCAAGACCTGAAAAGGAATAGAGAGGTTTATACTCACATTCTTATTCGATTACAAGCTACTATCACTTAGAAGATTCAAAATACAAATTACCAGAATTTCTATCTGTGAAAGATGGCAACCCTAAATGTGCTACCTTCTCTGAGAGTTCCAGAGTACTACTGTGCACCCCTAGCCGCAGTTATCGCACCACGGCACACCTCAGGCCCCAGGGCTGCACGCCACATACCCGCCATTTCCCCATGATCCTTTCTGCCTTCGGTGCTGGACTCCTCCATCAGTAGTCGCATGCCCATACCTTTGTGACAGAACAGGTTATGTGCACCTCAAGGTTCTTATGCTGTGATGTGCCACCAGGAACCCCATCATGATGGCATTTGCTCATCCATACTATCCACCCACCCTCCACTTGCAGGACTGACCTTACCCTTTGTCTTTAGCCTTTCATCTGCTTATCTCCAGTTCCAAGGACCCAAGAAGAAAGTTGATAGACACCTCTGGTGTGCAGAGGAGAAGCAAAAGAAGAAGACCTTGTATGTATATGTTTGCCTAAACATCCTTGCTCCCTACTCACACCCCCAAATTAGAACTGATACCCCCTGACTCCCTGAACACACCACCTGGCCAAAACGCCCAGAAGTGACCGTGGTTTACCCTCAAAATCCCTTAGCAATCAGACTGAATAGACTTTTATTGTAATAGATTTTAAAAATGTATCCCGCGGGCTTTCCTGCTTCATCCTGTAAAAGCTGACTGCATGGCCGATGCTTCTATAAGGTGATGTAAGGCCTTATGGTGCCTCTAGAATTTGGCAGCCGGGGCCTCTGCACTGTTGCAAGGAAATGCAAATATGGCACTTTTGTTGAGGCGAGGCTTGGACTAGGACAGAATATATGTTCGGGCATCAAAATAAAAGTGCCCCCATTACTGAATTAGATGCTTAAAAAGTGTCCCATGTTTGCATTTGATGGCAGTTATAAACTTTAAACACAAGCTGTACAAGTGTTTTGCAAGTTATGGATGACTGTATAAATTTAAGCTGGACTACAGGCAATGTTTGTTTGTTGGCAGGGTATGCCCAGACGGGGGTCCCATGCTCACTTTGCCACTGGATTCAAGATAGCCTGGCTGATGAGGGCTGTGAGCCCAAACCGGTCCCTGGATGCTGGTTTCCCAAAGAAAGCAGAGGCCATTCGATCGGCGCCTCGGCCCACGTCGGCCACAGAAGTCAGAAGCTTCCTGGGGATGGCATCGTATTGCGGTCGTTTTATCCCTAACCTGGCCTCCCTCGCTGAACCTTTGCGCGCTCTAACCAAAACTGGACAACCTTGGATATGGTCAGCAAAAGAGGACGGTGCGTTCTCAGCAATCAAGGATGCTCTGATTGATGATAAAGTCATGGCCTACTTTCGCCCGCATCGCCGCACAGAAGTGGTAGTGGATGCGAGTCCGGTCGGACTCGGCGCAGTGCTCATGCACGTATGGGTTCCTACAGCCTATGCCAGTCATGCCCTCACGGTGACCGAGATGCGCTACGCACAGATTGAGCGTGAAGCCATGGCGATTAAATGGGCCTGCCACCATTTCCACTTGTACCTGTATGGCCACGAGTTCAAGGTTGTCACGGACCACAAGCCATTAGTGCCTCTATTTGCGGGAACAAACAGGCTTGCCCCCCCGAGGATAGAACGGTGGGCCGTCCAATTGCAAACGTATCGCTTTGAAGTCATCTTCCGGCCGGGAGCAGACAACCCCGCAGACTTTCTGTCTCGGCACCCAAAGGTCACAGCCCCCGTGACGGATCACGAGGACACAGAAGAGGTGGAAGCATTCGTGAAAATGCTGACGCAGGATGCTTGCCCAGAGGCTCTCACGCTTGAAGATATAGGAAAAGCTACTGAGGAGGATGAATGCCTCCGTCGAGCCAAGGCAACGCTGGCAGATCTCAGCTGGAAGCACTTCCTGGATGGAGCAAGTGCCCTCACGGCTGAAGAAAAGGCTTTTCGTCAACAGATCTGGCAGGCTCAGAGCGAACTTAGCGAAGGGCCCCACGGAATAGTTCTGCGTGGCACCGCCATTGTGATTCCCACAAGCTTGCGAAAAGAAGTGGTGCGGCTCGCGCATCAGGGCCACCAGGGGGTGTCGAAGACAAAAGCGCGACTGCGCAGCAAGGTGTGGTTCCCCGGAATGGAAGCGGCATTGAAGAAGAGGTGCGTAAC
Organism: Lissotriton helveticus; assembly: GCF_964261635.1. Lineage (NCBI taxonomy): Eukaryota > Metazoa > Chordata > Amphibia > Caudata > Salamandridae > Lissotriton > Lissotriton helveticus. The sequence goes on along the minus strand of NC_136072.1, from coordinate 158,017,715 downwards.
TGCCACTCGTGCAACATCACAGGCCGAGACCCTGCCCCACACCCGGTCATCACAGAGGAGCCATGCACAGAACCATGGACAAAGCTAAGCATTGATCTTGGAACCTTCCCGGACGGGAGACACACTGTGGTGATAATAGACTCGCACTCACGTTTCCCCGTGGTCGAAGTAGTGCCATCTACTGCGTTTGTCCATGTCAAGGCAGTGCTAGACCGAACATTTGCCATGATGGGCCTGCCTACTGAAATAAGATCAGACAACGACCCACCTTTTCAAGGGAAGGAGTTCCAGACGTATCTGGCAGCACGGGGCATCCGTCACAGGAGAATTACGCCGCAATGGCCTCAGGCAAATGGAGAGGTCGAGAGGTTTATGCGCACGCTAAACAAAGTCCTTCAGATCGGGGTTGAGAGAGGAGAAGTAGCAGAGGAGTGTTTGTCGCAGTTTCTAAGTGCGTACCGTCAAACGCCCCATTGCACCACCAAATGTTCACCAGCGCACGTATTGTTTAAAAAGGTTCCAAGAGACAGTGTGCCGACGGGTCCCTCCTGGCATCCGCCAACAATGGACAAAAATGCTACTCAACTAAGTAGGCAACGAACAAATGAAAGAGCAAGCTGGTCAAGAAGGGCGAGACCCAGGTCCCTGGTAGTTGGTGACAAGGTGATTTTGAAGAATCGATACCGCAACTGGAAATATCTCACAGCATATGAACCCGAGGTGTGGGAAGTCGTAAACGTACAAGGCACCATGGTATCTGCAACCAGAGGCAATAGAGCTGTGACGCGGAACGTATCCTGGTTTAGGCGTGTCACAAAGAGTCCAGAAACGGATAGGCCCGTGCCTGCGGACATAGATTACAAGATAGAAGATCAGGCCCCTAGTGAGACACTGCCAAGCCAACCAAGGGAGGACATCCCTCCAGCAAGATCGGGATTGGAGACGGCCGTGAGCAGTGAAGGTACAACAGGTGCAGCTGGGAGTTCGGAGGAGTGTGCTGGAGAGGGAGGAGGCACTGAGATCCAGCGGAATCAGAGGTACAACCTCCTGCCCAATCCAACTCCCAGCCAACGACTGAAAGACTTCGCCTGGACATTGGGTCCTGGACAAACTCCCCTTTGAGATGGACTAAAGATCTATGAGTTTGGAGGGATGTACTGACGGAGCCACCCGGCCCGTCCACACATGCACGCATGCACACACGTACATACGCAGGCACGCATTCATACACCCTGACGGCGGGCTCGCCGGACGGGTATAAATAAATGGGCGCGAGACCGCTCGTTGTCTTCGGCCCGTAGCTGGCAGTCAGTCTCTGTGTGGAATCCTTCACAGTGTGGAGATTAGGCCCCACTCTGTGGCGTAGGCGTTCCCTTCCCCATTTGACAGCACCACACAGAGAAGACATGGCTTGGCAGTTCGGGCTGGACTGTTCCCATGAGGCACAGGGTCAGACTGATTTGCATATAGCCATGTCTGAACTGGGGTGGCGGAGTGAGCTAAAGAATGATGATGGATTAAACCCAGATCAGTTGACTGGGGGTGAGTGCTTGCAATGTTCAACACTCCGTCCATCATCCCCTTTGGTTTTGCTATGTTTGTTTTAATATCAGGGAAATCAGCAGTAGAAACCGGCCCAGCTGACTATAAAACAGGCCCAAAAAACACCAAACAAAACGGCCCACACACTGGCCTGTCAGACCAGCCCGTTGGGCACTTCCTGAGTGCCCTATAGGCCAGTCCGACTGTGGTTTGGACAAGTCATGGACAAAAATCCATTTTTGCTTCTGGAGGAGATAATCTTCGCACCTTTCCTGTCAGGCTTGTAGGGTAACAAAAGCATCCTGTAGACGCCTGTAACATATTAAAAGAAGACCAGATGCTTCAAAGCGCTTTCTTAAACTGTGCACTTCACCGGGAACATCTCGTACTTTTAAGAAAAAATAAAGACATTCATAAAACATTTCCCCTTTTTAGGAGTACTTTGTTCTTCTCAGTAAAGCAAATGAAAACGTTAGACCCCCTGCTACCTCATCCAAGAAACATAAAGAAAGAAGCTGTTGTTTCTGCCGCAGTCTGATCAGGCGGGAGGAAGGGTGGGTTGGACGGACACTTGCTGAGAGCTGGCAGGCTCCCAAAAACAGGAGTAGATGGGGGTGACAGAGCGCTGACAGATGGAGAGGAGGCAGCCAAGCAAAACACCGAGGTAAGGTGCTGCCGTTTGCACGGCTGCAGACCGTGCTTCTCGGGAACGCCAGGCCTACATTTTCAGAAAGTTGTCTTGCCAATCAGATTGCAAATATCAGCGCCATTGTTCAAATCTGTTTATTGAATAAAAGCACGACGAACAATAGTTTTTTTTTTTTAATCCGACTGTTTTGAGGTGGGTTGTGAAATTTACGGCCGGCCTCGTGAACGGAAGCCCAGGAGGGACATTCTCGGGTCACAATGACTAGCAGGCCTCAGCGATCAAACGCGTGACACCTGTCTCGGCCACGGGTGCAGGTGTTCTAGGTCAGCTCTCGCCGTGGTTATCAATCGCTGACAGTTGACAGTTTAATTTTACAGCGCGAGCACCTCATTACTTGTGTAGGCACTTGAAGAGCACGCGGGCACTGGCCTGCATCAGTGATCAATGAGCAGGGTTGCGCGGGGTGCACGTGGTAGCAGTAAAAGTGAAGGTCTCCGCGCATGAGCGGCCAGTGCCCGGGATACATGACAGGGGAGTTTAACTGACAAACAGTCTGTCAGGATCGAACAGAAGGGAGATTTGCCCAGAACGTGGCTCTATCCTATAAAAATACAACTCGCGACCACAAGCAAAAAAAGTGTTTCGGTTTGAGAGACTCTTTGAAGACGCTTGAAACTCGTTGCACGATTTTTTTCCTGACATCTAAAGAAGGCATATGGTAATATAGGATTTTATGCCAGAGAGTCTTGGTTTGTGTATGTTTTTATTTTGTGCAATAAAAGCGACAAAGCTCAAATTGAAATGTATACCCTTTTCGTAAAAGTTATTTTCCTGCAATTATGTCTTCTGCAAATGCCTTCTGTAATCCTGGGAGGGAGCAAGCTGAATGACCCACTCCTTCGAAAATATGATCATACTATCTTGCCTCCAATTACAACACAAACATCAAGTCAATTCTTTGTAGAAAGGGAACAAATCAAATATAAAGTTTGGCACGAAGTTAATCGTCACATAAAATTCCTCCACAGGCAACAGCCAAGAAGTAGCTGTAATGGGCACAGCCTTGGGTAATCGTCATAACACAGCCAAACTCTGGCCTGTCTCATCTACAACTCAAACCCTAAAGTTTGATGCCAGACATTCTGTGCTGTAAAGTAACTTACTCTCAAGACCAAGTCCAAGCCCACATGTAAGACGTGTGATAATAGGTACTAGAAGTAAGAGAACAATAAATGCTGCCTCAGTGTGCCAAAGATCTCTGATCAGCTGCACCCCTGCCAGAGAGACACCTAGCACTAGATTTTAAAGTGAGGCGCTGTGGCAATCTTATCACGTGACCCCTGCCATGCATTATTTTAGGCTCTTCTTAGTTCAGCTTGAGTGCCAGCCCATTTAAAGCTGGGGAGCTTGCTCTTGGTCCCCCGATCACAAAGTGTAACGAGTGATTGCAGCTTAAAGTTAAGAGAAGTTCTCTGATGGTCTCCCTACCAAGGCTGACCAAGAAATTTCCATGTAAATACACAGTCAACCACTTTCAGAGCGAAAGTACATCATGATGTAAAGAAGCACTTATTGTCAGTCAGTCAGTCAGGATTCTTTATTCGATGATTAGAAATCACCATAAAAGTACAAACATACAATATACAACCCCCCCCATTTTGATTTCCTTCTTAAAAACAATTAAATTTACAAGAATCCCAATATTAATACAGACAAAGTCACAATATATTAAAAAGACATGACTGGCCTTTAGAACCTATCACTAAAATCTCACAGTTCCCCCCCCCCCCCTCTAGTTGCCCTCAAGCAGACCGCTACTTTAATGAAGTTAATAATACAGCACAATGTAAGGGGATCAGTCGCTTGTTGTAGAAAGATCAAAGCTTCTTGAGTACATTTCATGTTAGCTTGTTTTAAAATATCAACCAAGAATCTACGCCTGGGCTCAGAATAAAAAGGACATAACAATACAAAATGAAGGGAATCCTGCGGAGACCTATTGTCGCAACCGCAGGTTCCCTTCTGCTCAATTGTAGACGAATACCCTAATGGTGATGCCAATAAATACGGTAAAAGATTGAGCCTAAAACGCTTCATTAAAAACCTGTCCTGAGCATTATATATCAGATATTACTAAGGTTTCATTCCTTCTGTGATCTTTACGAGGTTATAGGCACACACTGTGGTTTTGGCCCTTACTTGCACTGTTCTCTGTGTAACCCTGTGTGCCAGAAACGCTTTTTTTACAATCATTTTATGCTGAGGGATAATCGCTGCCGGATCGGAGAATAGATTCCCCAGGCCCAAAGATTCCAATGCAGACTTAACATAGCTGAGCCACGGGATTCGCCTCCATTTATCTCTACCCAGGCAGTCATTCAAGATTTCCCTGCTTAAAGTCGCCTCTGGGTTTACCCAGATTTTTAGCCAAGCTAAGATAGGCCTAACCTTCACCAGATCTTCAAGGCAGGGTATCCCTAACTCCCTGTGTGCAATTACTGCGGCTAGGCTCTGGAGGGCTTTCAGGACGTAACGTAGATGTTTGTTCTCCTCCCGCTGCAGTTGGCAAATATTCACAAAGCCCCACACCTCTGCCCCATAGGTGACCTTAGAGCAACACATGGAGCTATACAGGTTCAAAACCTGTTCAGGGCACCATCTCCCCAACCTTCGTCTATAACCTGCAATTGCCCCGTTGGTGACATTCATCTTGCGGCAGCGTTCCTCCACCAGACAGTTAAATTTTAATAAACCGTCAAATAGTAAGCCCAGATACGAGAATGATTTAACTTTCTCTATCTTGTGACTCCCTATCGTGAAGGTACATTTGTTGCAGGGTTTGTTGCCGACGGCTAAGACATAGGATTTACCCAGATTGACAGACAGGTCTAATGAACCCATAAAAAGGACAAAACCATCAATTAAAATCTGTAGACTCTTTGGTGTGCGTCCGAGGAGGACCGCGTCATCTGCGTAAAGTAACACAGGAACATGACGCTTCCCTACTCGTGGACAATCAGTTCTCAGCTGTAGGAGACGCTGCTCCAAATTGTTAATATAAAGGGAGAACAAAAAAGGCGCCAAAATGCAGCCTTGGCGTACCCCGCTTTACAAGGGAAGGAGTCAGTACATTCGCCCTCCATGTTATACCTAACCTGCGCTGAGGTGCTACTATGCAATTCTCTTAAGATGTTGATAAGGCCGATCTCTATCCCCATTCTGGTCATCATGTCCCAGAGCTTGTCCCTGTTTACATGGTCAAAAGCAGCTGCCAGGTCCATGAACCCCATGTAAATTGATTCATTACTGGCCTTCGTGTATTTGGCTGCTAGCATGTAAAGGTTCAAGCATTGGTCGCTCGTGGACCTGCCCATCCTAAAACCGTACTGAGTGTCTGAGCTAATATTATTTGCCTCTGTCCATTCCGACAGCCGGTTTAATATCCCCCTTCCCAAAATTTTGGCAGATACGTCAATCAGGGAGATCGGGCGATAACATTGGGGATCGTCCCTACTACCCTTTTTAAAAATAGGGACAATGATAGCCGTTGACCAGGAGGGCGGCAAGCCCCAGCAAATTGCTGTGTTTATAACTCTTGTCATTAAAGGGGCCCATAATTCCACAGAATTTAGGAACAAATCTGGCGGGATGCCGTCTGGGCCGGGGGCTTTGTTTTTAGACAAGCCCTCAATCCCGACCTTGATTTCCTTTAGTGAGAAAACTACGGGCTGGCCCTGGTCATCATTCCCAAAAACCCCTATAGAGAGTGATCCACATGTCAGGCGTGATGTTTGTACCTATTTCAGGTGCATTGTCATCCTGGAAGGTGGGTCTATTAATGATCCTCCAGAATTCTGTCATATCCCTCTTTTCCCCTGCCTCCCTTAAATCTGCCCATCCTTTTGCTTGTAATGCCATTTTCCTCCTACTCAGCTCACTCTTATATTTTTTCCTACAAGAGGCAACTCGTAACGCATCCCTTGGCTTCATTTTAATACTATTTTTTAGCTCCCTCAGGGCCTTAGAGCAGTCCCGGTCAAACCACCGCGGCTGACTACAAGTTCTTTTTACCGGGGCGCTAGTCTTTAGCAGGCCATCTACTAAACCAGCAATCTGTTCGAATGCGGTAAGTAGCTGCTGCCCTTCTATTGTTATATCTAAGCACTCCTCAAAAGCTGATTTCCCCTTTTCCATCAGTGATCTATAAAACTGTTCTCCATCAATTTTGGACCACTTGAGGCGTCTACCATGATCAGTTACCATCTCAATTATCGAAACAGGCTTTCTCCCTCTGGGACAGGCCAGATAAAGTACATCTAGAACCAGAGGGTTATGGTCACTGAACGGGTTCCAGTCAATCCCGACTCTAGAAATTCTATTTTTAAAAACCCTTGAAACAAGGATATAATCGATATACGAGGAACATCCCCTACCCTTAAAAGTTGGTGGCAAAGTGCCATCCTGCGGTATATGCGCCATATCCATGGTATGAACCAGGTCTTGGTTATGCAGAAATTTTGTTAAGGCAAGACCTTCCACTGAGTGCTCAAAATGAGCCCTGTTATCCTCTGGGCAGCGCGACCTGGCCTTATCTAGTGGGAAAAGAGCCGGACAGAGGTGACAATTAAGGTCCCCCATAACCAGGATATTTTGACCAGGGCTCCCAATTTCACCAACAGAATCCTGGCACAATCTGCACTCCAATTCTCTTATCAGTGCATTACCACCTCCGCCCGCTCCGTTGTTATAAACATTGAACATGGTCAGTTTTAGTCCTTTACCATTAAACCGTACCTCTTGAATGTCTTGTGAGTTACAGTTTAAGGTCGACCATGTGCCATGGAGGTTCAGGTCTACATATAAAGATAGCCCTCCCATGGCCCTACCTGATCTAGATTTCTTTGCAGTAACAAAGAAAAATGTATACCCTTGGCTATGTAGGGAACTATTGTCAACTGCACAGGTTTCTTGTAAGCAAATTATATTAAATTCGCTTATGTACAGGCGCCATTCTTTGTTGTTAAACTTGGCTGCCAGACCGGCTATATTCCAAGATACTATTCTGACTGCCTCATCCTCTATCTTCCCACTTTTACCTCCCAAACCTAAAACTTGTACGGGACCGGTTTGCCCATCATCTTCGGCCGCGTTATCAACCAATATATCCTGAGGGTATGTATACTTTAGGGAGGGGACATGTGTTTTGCAAATATCGGTTAGCTCTGCAGTTAGAGAGGACACCTTTTGTGAACCAACGGTATCCTCATCTGCTGCACTCCCTAAGACAAGTCAGTCAACTCCCTCCATGCCCGCTAAAGCTGAAAAACGGTTGTAAGTGGGCAAGGAGTAATCAACCTGTTGATGAAAGATTTGTCTAGATCCGGTTCCCTGCATTTGGAATGAAGGCCCAAGACCAAAATCAGCATTCTGATGTCGAGGTGGGGGACCAGTGTGAATGCTCTAGTAATAAAACGGGGGCCTAAGGTTAGGTACCGGAGCCATTATTCCTCTAGGATAAAAGTAAGTCAAATCATGTACGATGATTGAGTTACTAGCATTGTGGGGGAACCAATTTACAATGTGTCTGACTGCTCTCTCGTCACGAAAATTTATTATAATAATATCGCCCATTATGTCCTTAGTTCTTTGACCTAACCAAGGGAGACGCCTAACATTGAGAATTACCCCATTTATATTTGGTGGTAGTGGACAATTCTGCCTCAGTCAATATATAACTTTGTTTTTCAGCTGATACTGATCTTCTCCACTACCATCCTCCTCTAAAACTGGCACTCCTGTAAGAACCACTACATACGGAACTGCTTCCGGAGGCAGTTCTACTCTAGGCCTCTTGAGTGGGAGTACCCTGGCAGGTTTATCATGGCCAGTAGGTTTAGGGACATTTCCTAGGGGATTCGATTTTACACGTTCCTGTGCCTCCTTTTCTTTATTTTTACTGTTTAACCCTGCTGTGTTGAGGGGCAATGTTTTCGGGGGTTTTGGTTTAGGCGAATTAGTGTTTTTTGATCCATTTTGGGCGAAAGTGATTGGGGACAAAACAGGGGTTGGGGATACTGGTGTAGATTTAGCTAAATCCTTAATTGCCACTTTGATGTCCCCAACAGCCCGTTCGAATTTCTCCAATTGGTGGGTTAAACCTTTTAGTCTCTCTGCTAATGGCAGTGTAAATTATTTCATTAATGATTCTTTACTGCCCATTAGAGTAACGCTAGATGGTTCGTTTATTGGAGTGAGTGTTGGGTTAACCATTATAGGAGATGTGGGTACATTTAATGTGGAGCTTTTAGCGAGCCCAAAGTTGTTATTATGAGTAGCCTTATTTTTCCGTAGGGTGTTCCCCCTCTTTCGTCTTCTTTTGGGCGGTGGGCCTTGAGCTCTGGGGGTTTTAAAACTTTCTTTTAATTTATGGGCTGAGTCAACTTGTGGTGGCAGAGTATCAGGCAGGACTTCTACCTCCGGTGTTATGTTACAGTGAAATGCTGAGTCATTTGCAATCAAGTCACTGGTTGCGACTACTGGGGGGGTTCTCTCTTGCAAAAGTAATGGGATACTATCGTTAAGGGATGCCTGAATTTGTGAAATCGCTAACTGAAGCGAGCCCAAAGAGGATCGCTTGTTCTTAATGGATTCAATAGAGCGACGTCTCTCAGCCCGTTGCTCAGCAAGAGGGATTTCCTTGTCTGTTCCTGTGGCAACCCTAATTAAATAGTTATCAAGCTTACGTTGGTTAGCTCCTCCTGTTGGTAATAGCTTGTCCTTAATAGGGGACGACATCGCCAGTCGCTTGTGAAACCTATTCAAACCACGCTGGGATAGCCCACCCAAATGGTTCGAGTATCAAACTTTATAGAAAATCAAATTGAATATTAATGGTGCACCAGCTTACTACTGTATTATGCAAAGAGTCTTTGGCTCAAAATGAACATTGAAGAGGGGGGACCCAGCCCGGTCTCCTACGGTCTCTGAGGGCCTCAGAGGGCCCGCCCTTTGCCCGGGCTTCGCCCGGCTCGTCCCGCGCTACGGGACACTAATCCAATTATGAAGGTAGTATGACGGCTAGGGGGGCGGGGCTGACAGGGGGCGCAGCCCAGGTGATGGTGGGCGTGCAGGGACTCCTGGGTGAGCGAGTCCCTGCCGCGTAGCACCTCTCCCCTGTTGCTGGTGTTGCTCCCCTCCGGCTCCCACAGTCCACACTCGGCTTCCCCACCTGCCGGTGTCTGCGATGCGGCACCCGCGAAGCGGGTGCAGCAAGGAGTGAAGGCGACAGAAGATAACATGCGCAATCCGGGGCAAGCATCCAGAGTTCAGATGCCACTTCCTGATAGAGGGTCCCACTGCCCTGGAGGAATCCGGCGTTTAAGTTCGGTTTACCGGCTAGGGGCGGGGCTGACAGGGGGCGCATCCCAGGTGATGGTGGGCGTGCAGGGACTCCTGGGAGAGCGAGTCCCTGCCGTGTAGCGCCTCTCCCCTGTTGCTGGTGTTGCTCCCCTCCGGCTCCCACAGTCCACACTCGGCTTCCCCACCTGCCGGTGCCTGCGATGCGGCACCCGCGGAGCGGGTGCGGCAAGGAGTGAAGGCGACAGAAGATAACAGGCGCAATCCGGGGCAAGCGTCCAGAGGTCAGATGCCACTTCCTGATAGAGGGTCTTATTGGATACTCCATGTTGATTGGCTGAAGATCATGGATACCAATTAGATAATTTGTCACATACCCAGAGATCAGAGATCTTCTACTAAGGGGCAGATTACGATCTCGTCCGGAAAGCATTCCTACTGAATCTGTCCCGGAACGCTTTCTGGAGGACTCGGATCGGGTGAGTCCTACCAAGCGATTTGGATGTCTCTGGATGCTTCCGAATACGATTCAGTCGGACTCCTATTGACTTCAATGGGAGCCTGTGTTCCGAACGTGAACACAGGCTCCCATTGAAGAAATGGGTGGCTGGGAAAAATCGTGCACTCTGTGGCAGGCACCCCATGGTGCCTACCACACTGTGCATGTTTGGAAAGGGGTGTCCCTTAGGTACCCCCACTTGCCCAATTTTAGAGGCCTCAGAGTGAAGGGGGGCCTACTACGGGCCCCAAAGACAGATTCTGGCAGCCGATTTGTTCTGGAGAAATTGAATCGGAACGGATGTTCGAATCGGTCATCGAAATCTCTCTCTCTGAAACCAAGTCCATAGAGCTGTACGATTTTGCTCTTAAGACGTGACCTTTATGAATGCCTTTCGGAACCGATTCGGACAGCCCAACCAGTTTCCGGGAACATAATTGGTCATTGGGAACTGTGTACGATTCGGTCAGACACAAGGGCTCCGAATTGGATTCGGCAAACCCGAATCCGATTCGGAGCCCTTCCAAACAGCATCATATCCGACCCCTTAGAAGACTGATTGCTCATGAATGACTGATTTCCTGTCCACAATCTTAGAAGTAATTTATCACTCACTAGCTCAAGAGACAGTACAAAAGGCATTACATAGAAAAACCCATGGATTAGCAAGTTACGGTACACACACCATTCAAAGTAATGGCCTTCCACATAGGAAATGTCCTGAAACTGCTCAGACTCATCTGAACCACTACCAATAATGTGGCCGCTGCTATCTACAAAGAATGGGGTTGCCTACTTGTTAGTATGCCATCATTAAAGCCTTCAGCACTGCACAATGATACAATAGAATCTTATGGTTGCTTTTTTGGCAGAACGCCGTGCCACTCCTTCTGATCAGTCTTAGAATGTGGTAAATTAAAAATCAGCTAACTAGCCTAAAAAATGAATATTCTACAATCACTACACACCTTATCTTTCTTAGATGTGGCAACCGTTTCTCAAATATGAGAAGGGCCAGAGAAAATGGACCTTACAATGGTTTGAACTCTAACCTGCCCTCACCTCAATAGGCAAGTGATTCCACACCCAGGCCCACTCTTCTGTTAACTGCTGTCTTGGTATCAGGTGAGATGCCCATGAATCTCTTCAAGTCAATGCAGCCTTCATCCAAAAATGAGATGACATCTCTATAGAACCAGACAATGTGTCATCAAATGTGACTGCAGCCAAAAGTTGCAAGCGTAGACTAAACAGCACTCCTCTATTCACCTGGATAGGGTGAAAGCATCCAAAGACATAAGCATAAAGTGAGTTGACCATGCTACTATGTGAAAATGCATTGTGCATACAGCCTCAGAGGCCATCTTCTACCATGAAGAGAATCTGCAGGGTTTGAACACCAATATTCTGTAGCTCTAACAGGAACTTTGTCATGTTGTCTTATGCTATCAAGTGAAAGGACCTATAGGGCTGCATCTTTAAATAAGACGCTCTAGGAACAACCCTCTTCCAGAAAACAATGTTGCACTTAAAGCTAAGGAAGCTTAGTTTATCAGACATCTTCAACATGACATAAATCATTCCCTCTATCTGTTAGTAGCATTCACTACACTGTCACACTAGAATACTACACTTGTACACGGATCTAAACCCCCTCTCTAACTTCAACTGACAAGAAAACCCTGCTCTGCTTGATGTGCCATTGAGATAGGATAATTAGGCCCAAAGTCACAAACTAAAAAGATGGCCAGATTCTGGAGTCACTATAATTTACTGATACTTTTAGCATGTAAGCCCAAATAAATAGAATCACAGTAATCAATGTGAGATACAACACATGTTCCTACAACAGAGGTACACGCAGGGCAAAACTGGGGGCATCATTTGCAGATGCCTGATTGTAGAAACCCTGATACCCAATCCATGCATGCACACCAGTCCCTGTACGGCATGGACTTTACAGTCCATGCCGTGCAGGAACCGTTTTGGGCGTTTACACTGCCGTGACCATTTTCAGGGCATCGACAGGGGAATGTAAAAAAAAAAGCTCACCAGACATGAGAAATATTCATAATCTGGCAGGTGGCTGGACCATAGGTTTGGAGGTGTAGTGGCGGGGCGGACCCGGAGCAGCACCACCAAATTCTTAATCAGGGTCTATATGGCTGCCAGGCAGCATGTAGGCAACTGATGCTATTAATGGCAGCCTGGTCAAACTGGAGGAAATGTCCGATATCAACAGCATAGGAATTAATCTACCTTCATATCATCCTCTGTGCCCTTGAGAGTTCACAAGAATGCACGTCTACTGAGGAGAAACCATTATTATAAAAGTGTACCATTTACTCCTTTTACATTTGTAATATGCAATCGTTATAGTCTTTAATACTGTGTTGTAAGCTTTTGACTGGGACCCTGGATACATAATAATTTAGGTATTTATAACTCTAAGCACTGTTCATCAGTTTGGAGGAGAGGTTCAGAAATATAGGCGAGGACCATGCTAAGTTACGCATAGTGAGGGACTAGTTTGTGGCCTGCACCTTGCTCTTGGCCAAAGAAGTGTAGCAAAAAGAAATGTGTTCTTTGAAAATGTGTGGCAGCGTCATATATTCTCCTGGGTATAAAATCCATCAAATGTGTTGATATGTTCAAGGCAAAGAATGGCAGCAATGCTAAAAACACTGCACTACCCAGTTTAGTCACTCATGTATTGCAGCACACATATTGCCCACCTCAAACGACCAGATGCCACATGGTCGTAAAGTGAATATAGTTTAGACAGAAAGATGAGAGGCAAAACAATTTATACGGTGATACTTCAATGTTCAATAACAGTTCTTTCACTGGTTTCTTGTGTACGTAGAAAGATTCTTTATTTCTTAGATTCTTTTGACAAGTAGCTACAGCCAACGTGTTTTGCCCTAGAAAGGGCTTCTTCAGGAAAAAGTATTTTAGTGAGCACTGTCCAAGTATTCTTGGTGGGAAACGCCAGCATCAAACTGTGTTAGTACTGTCCTTTGGTCACTCATATAATTCTTCTAGTGCATCAAGTGTTGTACTATTGTACCCTTTAATAAAAGAGTTAAAATATAGATTAGCGGTGTGTCACTTAGCGTTTCAAGCGTTTCCGAGTCCGTGGGTTATTGTGATTAAGTAACAGGATAGTCCCATGCCCGGAGAGTCGTCAACGACTCTCCGGACACATGACTATCCTGTTATTTAATCAAAGTAACCCACCCACACTGCTTGTGTAAATAGTTAAATAAATAATTGTATTAAAAATTCATGAAAGAAATATATAAAAATTGTATGTAATACAGTAAGTTATTTTTACATAAAAATTTAGAATTTTATTCTTTTTTAAATATTAAAATTATCTTTACATTTTCTGTTGAAAGTTATAATGTCATAAAAATTGTCTTATGTACTTTTTTTAACTTTATGATTGTTATTTTGGAATATGATTTTATTTTTATTTTACGTTTCCAAGTTTAGGAATTGTAGTTAATAATTTAAAAGATACATTCATTATTAATAGTGTTTGAAAAGTTATAGTTCAATATTTAGATATGAATATGTAGGTTTGTAGCTTTGGCTTGTGTGTTTTTTAAAGTCAATTGTAGTTGATTTTATATATTCTAAATTTTTGTGAGTATGGAGTAATGAATGTATATAAACAACTTTTAGTTTGTAGCATCTTGCCTAAAATGGTTTAGATGGAAATGGATGTAGTAAATTTCACCTTTTTAGGGTCCAATACCTTCCCCAAATTGGCATAGATTACAGTGGAATAGTGTTTGTCACTTATTTAGTGTCTGTTTCCCCAAATTGTTTTAGATTGGAGTGGGAATAGTAAATATCACCCCTTTAGTGTCCAACAATTTCTCCGAATTGTTTTATATTAAAGTGGGAATAGTAAATGTCATAATTTTAGTGTCCAACACTTTCCCTAAATTGGTATACATTTGGTGTGTAAATAGTAATAGTAAATACTATTCCTTTAGTTTCCAACACCTTCCTTAAATTGGTATAGATTTGAGTAAGAATAGTAAATGCCACCCATTTAGTATCCAATAGCTTTCCCAAATTGTTTTAGATTGGGGTAGGAATAATGAATATCACCCTTTAGTGTCCAACACCTTCCCTAAATTGGTATAGATTGGAGTGGGAATAGTATATGTCACCCTTTTAGTGCCTGATTACGAGTTTGGTGGTGCAGCGCCAGGTTCGCCTGCCGCGCCACTGCTAAACCTGTGGTCTGGGCAACCACCAGATTATGAGTGTTTCTCGAGTCTGGCAGGCTATTTTTTTACGTTTCCACGGCAGTGACTCAGAAAATGGGCACCGCAATGGAAACGCCAAAAACAGTTCCTGCACGGCATTGACTGTAAATTCCATGCCGTGCAGGAACTGGGGTGCATGCATAGTGGGGGCACATGATGTTCCCTCCCTGCATACACCCAATGGCCCAGAGACAACAGGGGGCCCTGTAAGCCCCCCTTTGTTTCCTCTACACCAAAGTTTTCATGGAGGAGGAACCACCATGAAAACTGTGGCGAAGAGGAAACTCGTAATATGCTTGGCAAGACCGCCGCACCACCACCAGGGAACATCGGTTCCCTGGCGGGTGCGGTGGTGCAATGGTAGTCTGACCTGCCAAATTTTAATAGGATTGTTGGAAGACCGCCACTACCGCGCCCCACGAGTCTGGCGGTCCGTGGACTGCCAGACATGTAATCGAGCCCTAAGTATCCAACACCTTCCCCAAATTAGTATAGATTGCAGTGGGAATGGTAAAGGTCACCCCTTTAGAGTCCAACACTATGTTTAAAATGTTTTCTATTGGAATGTGATAATACTTTTAGTGTGCAATCCTTTGTTTAATTGTATTTGTAGGTAGTAGAAATAGTCTGTTATTTAATAAGCATTGTTTGGCAATGTAATTAAAAAGTAGTTAGATGTATGTTTGTAATAAATAATATTAATGACATTTTGAGATAATAAATACATATAACACATGTAAAAAAAATTATGGTTTCACATTTAATTTTGTTTATAATGTAACATTATTAAGCATATATGTTTCAAATAAAAAAAACTTTTATAGATATATATATAAAGAAAACATTTGAATACATTCTTGTTATTATATAACAAAGGAAATTCAAATCTGATTGCATTGCATGTTGTACATTTTCCATTTTTTTCATTATTTAACATCTTTATACCTTTTTCGGTATTGTTTTAGATACATATTTTCAATATAATTTTAACATGTTTATTTAGTGTATATTAAACAGATACAAACATTTGATGCCACGCCACCACGCCGGCTGATACATTGACGGCATTACTAATGAAATAACGTGGAAGACGCTCTAGCATTGGGAACTTGCCTGCTGCCAACCATGGTAATTTGGCAAAAGAAGAGAGATTAATATCCCTTATTATACGTTTGATTGAATAAGTGAAATACCAGATACAATTACACATTTCCAGACTATAGAAGGAGAAACTGCACAAGGCAATAAATACAGCCAAGAATTACAGACAGTGTGTTTTGTTCTGCCCTGAAGAAGTCCGCGAGGACGAAACGCGTTGGCTACGGTCTTTTACATTGTCAGAAAAAAGAAGTTATCAATAAAGGATTTGAAAGAACAACTCTGCTGAATTGCCATTTTTGTTTTGATACCTGATATTGTACAAAACAAAAGTAGCTTTAGCAGGATAAATAAAAAGAAACATTAGTCAACTGCAATAACACTTGAAACATTATCGACCGGATTATTATCATCTAACTAGGTTCCTTTCATCAATTTCTGAAATGGAGATATTGCTTTTCCACACACTCTTTAACATATAAGACTCAACGCAGATTGATGCATGCAAATTACGGTTCATAGCTCAAGAATCTGAATTGACCACCACTTCTTATAAATACTATGCTTTGACAAGGATTGTGCAGTATTCAAGATACACAACGATGTCTTGCTTCCCGTGGTTCACTTCGGTTTTATCCTTCTCCATGGAGTGGGAATGTCAAATGTTGTGCCCATGATCAGGGTCTGGTTGGGCGGCCCACCAGTCCCCGAACTCCTTCACCTAGGTGCCGGCGGCACATGCAGCTGTCGTCACAGTTGTTTTGGAAGTCGGGTGTCCCAGTCTATTGGAACGATTCCTGTGCATGGTCCTGGCCATGCTCTTGCCTGCAAAGTACCCTTTCTCATGGGCTTGGGGGGTGCAGGATCCCAAAGGGCTTCCACCATTTTGCTCACACCCAGGGGGCCCCCTGGCTGGTTCTCAGCACGGATAGAGTGTAAGCCTTCTTCTGATGGATGGGAACCCACCACTTTCCCCCACTCTGTCTCACCTGTGGAGGGGTCCCCCCCTGCTCTCATCCCCCCAGCGCTGGGCACCTTGCTCAGCCTGGCTTAAGGAGTTTTTGGTCACCGTAGCCTCTTAGGGGGTCTGCTTAATACCCCTCCTGATCCTCTGGCACTCTCTCAGGGACCGCACAGTACTTGTGGTGTTCGCAGGCTGCAGGCTGTGATCTCAGCGGGAACATCTCATCTCTGCCGCAGGGTCTGTTGGGTGCTCTCAGGCCCCAGGTCACACCATCCTCGAGGTCGGCACAGCTCAGAGGGATTGGCCGCAGTGTTGCATCCTCGTCTCAGCTGCCTGATCGCTGGGACTGCATAGCCACAATCTTGGTTCTGCAGTGCCACTTTGAATCAGCACCACGGCCCCAGACAAGGCCTTGATATCGGACTCCAAGTCTTCCTCGTTGTCCCCTGGGAGCCCCTTCTGGCCCCCAGCCACATGGAGAGTCTGTTGAGTGGTGGTAGTGCTGGGATGTGGTAGGATTTTTAATGCGGGTGCGGGAGCACTACTGAATGGTGACTGCCATCTTGCGCTGCTTGATCACGCCCCAAAAGGTTCAGGTATTTATTTGACTTAATATCTTCTAGAGGCAGAAGTAATATCATTGGGGGCTTTTTTAGTTGTGCAATTAAATATATTAAAGTGGGTACAGGTGGTAGTTTCCCATTGTTGTGCTTGGAGACTGTAGGCAGAATCTTTTGTGATTTTGGTTGTAGTTTATTGGGAGCTTGTGCTTGCCTCTCTTATATCCTACAACACTACCCTTGCTTCTATTTCTGTCACGTTTGGTGGGTGGCTGTGTTCTCTTACATGAATTACAACATCATCTTTAGTAGCGGCCCTCCCATAT
Source organism: Lissotriton helveticus (assembly GCF_964261635.1). Lineage (NCBI taxonomy): Eukaryota > Metazoa > Chordata > Amphibia > Caudata > Salamandridae > Lissotriton > Lissotriton helveticus. Next base: position 158,000,435 of record NC_136072.1, on the reverse strand, counting down.
TTCCAAATCACATTTTTTATTGATGCATTTTCTTGGTGGTTAGTGTAATCCATGTGACTTAGTAATTGCTTTTCTTTCTAGGATGTTATATATTTGGCTTGCAGTGCCGTTGTATCTGAAACTAGTGTAACAGTATGAATAAATACATACGCTTAAAGGTTATTTGTTTGTAATTTACACATACATTTATGCAAGTGCTTCTATTTTTATACCTAAATGTATGTTCTTTTAGGATGTGTCACCCTGTTTTACAGGCTTTCCTTTGGGTGTGTTGTTATATGGAGCAGGTGAGTCCTTTTTTCTTGGAAGAAAATAAAAAACGTCGTTTTTATTTTAAATGTTTGTTCGTTGGTAGATTGTAGATGCTGAGGATGTTAGGTTTATTGTTACTCGGTATGGGGGTGAGTTCATATTTTTTCATAATTTTAGTTTACCTACTTTGTTGTATCTTTTTTGCTCATTTGTGATAGGTGTTTTTTTCTGGCACCTTATCACTTTTCAAAGCTGTGGTATTTTCTTTTAGGTAGTACATGTAAAGATATGGAAGTTAGAGAGTGTTTTGCTAATTAACTACTATTTTACATTTTTAAGTTAATTTATGAGTAAGTTTTAGTTTGAATATAATTTTTACGCTGTGCTTAATTTTAAAAGAATACGTGCCGCTTGCACCACACATTGTTGCTGCTATGCTGCCAATGATAGTAACAACACAACTACTAACCATTACACTCCTAGATTTTAGTCCCTGGCAAGGAGGCATTTTGATAAAATCTAGTTGCACCTCGTAAATGGACCTGCAGTTTTGCCAATTCCTCCCATACTAACCACTGTTTTTCTCCCTGCATTTTGTTGCTGACACACAATACACCTTTGTCAGAGACTTTCTGCCATAACCCTGAATTTAGGGTTAAACCATGCTTGATGAAACAATCTGATCATTGTATCTCTTCCTATGTTTGTTGGACCATGATAGACTCTTGCCATCTGTGATAACAGACTGTCTGGCATTACTGGTCTCCCATCAGTGTAGGTCCACACTTTATCATCCTATCTGCGTGTACAACCTGATTTGATCCACCCATTTTTCTCAGAATCACTTGCTTCTTCCTGTAATTCTCTCACCTCATCCCAAGTTTCAACTAATGAGAACATCAACCTGCATTCTGTTTGGCCAATTTGATCATTTTGATGTTCCACAGTAATTGAATATGTATTTGAAGCACACAATCGTGCAATTTCATCAGCATATCTGTTACCCAGTGTGACATACTCACAACCGGACCTATGTGCTGAACATTTTACCACTGCAATTTGTACCGGCAATTGTAGTGCCATCAGTAGATCTTTTACACACTCTCCAATTCGTATTGGTGAACCCAAAGAGGTAAAGGGCCTCATTTATGAGAAATGACGCATCGCTGCGTGAAAGCAGCGATGCGTCACTTCTCAGTGCGCACTCCTTGCGACATTCCTGATGCGTCATATTTACAGTATGACGCATCATGTCGCAAGGAGTTACAGATACGTCAGTATTTCTGACGTATCTGTAAGCGCAAAAGGGACGCATTGCTGGAGTGTGTCACAAAAGTGACGCAACTCCAGCAATGCGCCCTTTCACATGGGGCAAGCCCCATGTGAAAGGGCCTGCGTCAGTCTTACGCCTGCTGTGAGGCAGGCGCAAGATTTTGACGCAACAGTGTCCCAAATGTGACGCAGTGAAATCTCATAGATTTCACTGCGTCACTTCTACGACCCTTCCTTGCGCCAATACGCCCCCATTGCATACATTATACCTGGCGCAGGTATAATGTGGCGCAGGGGTTTACAAAGTGACGCATCTACTTAGATGCGTACTTTGTAAATATGGCGCAACAAGGCTCATTTTTTATGCCACTGGTGCGTCACAAAAAGTGACGCACCGGCGGCGTAAAAGTGACGCACAGCCTCATAAATGAGGCCCCAAGTATCCACATTGAGACCACAACGGCCCAAAATCGTGGGCAACCCCGAAGCCATACTGGCTATCAGTGTATATTGTTACACTCATTTCCTTTGCCACCAACTTAGACACTTTTGTTTAGCTCACTCTCTTCAACCATGATGCTTCAATCACATGTGCCACTGTGCAAATTGCATATTCAGCTCGCAAACATCCTTCTGAATCTCTCAAACATTATCCGTCCACAAACAATAAAATACCAGATTCAGTCAGTGGAGTGTCTTTGATATTGGGCCATGGTTTGGTACACAATTTGGTCACATCCAGGCAATCATGATCAACTTCATCCAAAACCTCTTCACAGCCCCTGGTGTTGGTAACAATGTAGCTAGATTAAAAGTCATACATCTTGCTATTGTTACATTTTCAGCTCCCAATTGTTCATATTTTGTTAACAGACTGCTCGTAAGGTGCTCTGTGCGAATTTGTGTTAACAAAATCTCAAACAAATGTTGCACTTACACTTTCAAAGCATGTCCCAATACAATTTACTCATTCTGTTCAAGATTCACGCAAGTAGCAACAACTGCTTTTAAACCTCCCGGTAAGGCTGCAGCGACTGGATCCAGTGTGGCAGAAAAATATGCCACTGGCCTTCGTACTGTTCCATGAGTTTGAGTTAAAACTGACAGTGCGCAGCCATCACGTACATTACAAAATAATTAAAATTCTTTGCCAAAGTCTGGCATTCCTAATGTTGGTGCACAACATAAATTGTCTCGCAATTCCAGGAATGCCTTCATGCCTTCCACATCAAGATGTATTTGATTTGTGTGTCAATCTCTGTAATGGCTTAGCGATCAGTGAAAAATTCTTAATCCATTTCATGTAATATCCAACCATTCCTAAAAACATTCAAAATTCTTTCTGTGTTTTTGGTAGATTCATTCACATAATAGCCTTGATCCGATCTTGAGAAACTTTGCGAATTCCCTTTTCAATGATATGGCCTACATAGAAAAGTTCTTTTTTACAGAATTGCAATCTATGCCCACCTACTGCCAAATGGTTCAGTAGAGCAGTTGTATCTGTCACACAGTCCCCTCTTGTTTTTTATGCAACCAAAAGGTCGTCAATATATTGAACCAGAACTGACTCTTTAGGCATTACCAATGACTCCAAACATGTCTTCAATGTCTGATTAAAGATTGAGGGGCTCTCTGTATGCCTGTGAGATACTCAGCACCATGCCAAAACATCGTTCCTGAACCGGAATGCAGATAAATATTGGCTATCGGATGTAAGGGTATCAAGAAAAATACTTGACACAGATCGATTACTGACCACCACTCTGCATCACATGGGATTTGATATAGGATCACAGCTGGATTATGTACAATTGAACAACAAGGTATAACAATTTGGTTCTTCTTTCGCAGGTCCTGTACGATCCTATATTTCCCATTTGGTGTGCGAAATCCCATTATAGGTGAATTGCATAGACTTCCTAGTATATCTCTTAGTATTCCTTGCTCAATCAACATATTAATCAGAGGTGTCACTCCTGCAATTTTTTCAGGACTCATTTTGTACTGTGGTATTCTTGGAAATTCTGCATTGGGCTTTACCGTAATTTGAATAGGTGCACCTCCTTTCATTAATCCGATATCTTTCCCTGTAAAGTCCCAGACATCAGACAACACCGTATATCTCAACTCAACAGGCAAATCATTTGCTGTAAACAATGGATACAATTTATTCAGTTCTGTTCCCTGCCTAGACAATTTTAAAATCACATCTTTGTCTTTTGTATGAAATGCTATTCCATCCGGGGTACAATAAATGGAACAGTTCATCTTGCATAACAAGTCCCTGCCTAACAGATTTACTGGACTTGTGTCACACACAATAAATTTGTGTAGTTCTTGAAAATTGCCAATTTGAACTTTCATTGGTTTTGTCACTGGTGTTTTAATCATTTTGTTTGAAACTCCTGCAACTTGGATACTTTCACCCCAGTGGAGTAGGTTTGGAATTTTCCACAGTTCTCACAGTGGAATGGGTGGCACCATTATCTACAAGGAATGTAATGGCATCAACCTCGCCCTCCACATAGGGGCGGACTGATCTACCTCTAGAGATGCTCCAAAAACACACTCTTCCTCCCCCCTCATGCACCGTCATTGTGATTTATCTGAATTGTTTCCTTCTGTCTGCATCAAATATTGTGAAGCCACCTGCACATTTAAATTGACTTGACCATTGATATGAAAACCCATATTCGCGTTGTATCTTTGCATTTGACCACTCACATACTGATTTGGCATAGAAGCTTGTGGTATTTGCAAACCATGTCCTCTATTATTTGGTACATGTATTTGTGAATTTTGATTCTGCATCTGATTCATCTGCGCTTGACTCATCTGTGCCTGATTCATCTGTACCTGATAAACCTGATTCTGTATTTGCATTTGGTCATAATTTCCTGCCTGTCCTGTATTATTTAAGAAACTCTTACACTTGCGTCACCAGTGTCCAAATTTACCGCAAACATGACAAGGATACTTCTTTTTCCATTCCTCTTTATCCTTGAAATTACCTCTACCTCTTCCTTGACCCATTGGTATCATTTGCGTCACGCTGTTGCCATTTGAAACTACACCTTTCATCCCAGTAGTAGTCTGACCATTGCCCTGATAATCATCTAAAGAATCAGTACTCAAATAACCCCATTTCATTGCTGCTTTCATCTGAGCCACATTTAATTTCTTTCAATTTTCCGTGTCTCATTTCCATGTCATCTCCACAGTACATCGCATATTGAAGTATTTCATCAATCAACTTACTCTGCCAACAAATCAAATGTTGCTGAATCATAGCACTTATTTCAGGTCTCAATCTGCACACAAACCTATACACAAAGTGTCCCATATCTTTCTCCGTGATATTTTTTAACCACTATACTCTTGAAATACTCGAAGAAGCCTTTCATAATATGCATGCACTGATTCTTTCAATTCTTGAGTAGTCCTGTCAATTTTTACCGTCTATTTCTTTCAGAGAAATCTTCCCCTTCCAATACGCAATGTCCTGATTACATTTTTTCATAACCTCTTCTGAAGGTGCTCCTGTTTTTGGATCTCTTGGATGTTCTTTTTTCTGCCAATCTACAGCAATTTTACACTCAACCCACAAATCTGCTGGGACTACAATATCAAAAAGGCATTCTAAATCACCCCATAAAACTTCTGAGACCTTTACAAACCTTTCTATTTGTCTGTACCACTCAACAGGCTTTTCTCTCAATCTAGGGAAATCATTTGTAAAATGACAATATGTCCTGTCTTGACCATGGAACGTGCACAAGGCCACCCCCCGGTACCTCTCTCAGGGTATGCTGTAACCGCATCATCTGGTACTGATTCCTTTTCTGCTTCTCTTACAGGGTACAATGGTAAAGCAGCTTTCGCTGTCGCACTCAGTTCATCCTTCGTTTTAGATCATCTTCCTTTCCATCTGTCTAACTTTCCCCAACATCTTAATGTAGTAATCAATTCTTTAAACTGCAATCGTCGCCCTGATACATTCAGATTCTCCAAATCTTTGTCTGTGAAATCCAACCTGTATGTTTTTTGTAAAGCTTTAGACTTTTCAATATCAACTCCATACATCTGTGCAACTTGAGCAAAAGTCTCATGTAAGCTTCTTGCTTTTCTCATAATATTTTTACAAAAAAATAACAACTCATATTCTTGATATTTACCTAGTCTCTCTGGACTAATTTTACCTGCAATCATCTCTTCCAAATCTCCTTTCAATTTATTCACATCTATGTATGCTTCCTTATTTTGACCACTCCAACCAGGAGCTATTTCTCTAATTCAATCGTCTAATTCTTCTGGTGATGGACCCAATGATCTCTGTACATCTTCACGTGTCTCACTTCTCGGTCTACTAGGTATCTGTGAATTCACCCGTCTTTCAACCTGTAGTAATTTCTTAGGATCAAGATATATAACGCTTTTGGAGTTTCATTCATCTCTGAAACATCAACCAATTGTCCCACTTGTCCAGGGGCTACACTCACATTTGTAGCACTATTTTTATTAGTTCTCTCATTAATTCCAGTTGTCTCTCTAAAAACTGAATAAGGATGTTCATTATTCCTCCCTAGAACAGTTAAGGCATGTACTCGACTAAGTCCTTGCCCATCATTATACATTGAGACTATTGGACCAATTGTCACTGGAACTGACAAAACACCTGGGTTCATTATCAGGTTCACTCTTACTAGATCTTCTCTATTTACATTGTGAATCTAACTTCGATCTGAATTAAAGGAGCATTTGGTGAAACACTCAAAACACTTGCACTTGTATTTGTATTAGTCTGTTCTTCTTGATATAGTGGAGGTCTATTCATCAGTAATTCATTCAGAAAATCTTTATCAAACTCATCTATACTATTATTTATATTAGTATCGTTCTCTTGTGGATCAATATTTTTCTTTTTCTCTTTAATGTTTCCCTCTTCTGTCATCTCAGCCTCTCTAACTGGAAATATCCTAGTTCCTTCAACAGTATCTCTTCTCCATAATTTCTTCAGAGCATCCCTTTTTGCTTAAGAATACCTACTCACTGTATTTTTGTATCTATTCTGTTGTCTGTCTCTTTCTGTTTTATATGCTTCATAATCCCACTCTTTAAGAGCTTCGTACTGCATAGATCTCGGATTTGGACTCAAATTATTCATTTGTTTCCTCAGATTTTCTAAAATCCTAGTATTAAAAGTACCATTTGCTGGAATGCCAAATTACCATCTTGTTCTATATATTCCATCCAATTTTCTAACCAAGTACAAGTATGGTATCCCCTTTCTATCACCATAAATGATGCAGGCGTTCCTTCAGGAGCCATAGAAACTCGTTCTCTAATCAGTATTGGCTCATCTTTGCTAAACAATGTTTTCAACAGTTTAATTATCTTCATTTTTCTTTTTAAATCTATAACTTTTGTATAAGTAAACAGATCTACAAACTCCCTTCTGTGTTATGTTTCTCTACTTTCCATTAATGTTGTTTTACGCTGTCCAATCTCAGTGTAGCTCACACCAACTAACATATAGCAGCACTGCACTTTTGGTGACGTCTCCTTACCACTGACGAATACCAGCGTGGCTCTTTGCTACGTCAGTATCACTCCTTTTACTGACCCTTCCTTTACAAATTCAGCATCAGTTTCTTTCCAAGTCTTTGACAACCAATAACAAACTACATAAACACAGCTTGTCTGCTCCACTAAAAGAAATACGAAAGTATTTTCATGTACTCTAAGGAATTTCGACACTCCAGCACAACGTCGACCAGCGCAATTATGTTCGGGACTTCCACTACTTCATTCAGCAAAATTCCCTGTGCAGTATCTTTCAGTTCAACAACCGCCTAGTACCACATCAACATCAGACAACGCAAATAAAGCTTAGTGTATGCCACACTAAGACAGCCCTTAGGCTTATCCAGGGATCTCAGGCCTACGACGGACCCGCTAATTTCTTTCCATTGAGATTCAAAAACCTCAACGTGACATAAAGGTACAAACTCACATATACCATAAAACTGTTTGAGTCTGTCCAGTCCTTTAACTCTGCCTCTTCATTACCTAGTATTTTAGTCTAAACTAACCATCTGATGCAAGGACCAATAACTGATGCAGCGGAAATGTTGGGGGATTTTTGCCATCTCACTTATCCACACCAACCGCTATTCACTAGTTGGAAACATAACTCTAATGACGGGCCCGTAAGTCATTATCCCTCAGTTAGCAATATCAAAGGTCCTTCGATGAATCTTTGGTAGAGCTAAAAGGGACTAAATAATGAACGACAGAATGCTATTTCTCCATGAGGACCTACAATGAAGAAATACGCTAAACACTAGTCATTATAAACATGTCCAAATAACTTTAAACTCTGTAATAAAGACACGTTTCTTTTCTATTTAGTTTTCCTTGTTCTTACATAATAATGAATGGTCAAACACAGTTAAAAATTAGAATGTCATTACTCAGGTTCTCAAAGATACAGCTCAGATTCACAATAATCATAACAGCACATTTATGAAGACATCAGATCATCAGATATAGAGGAGTGAGATGGAAAGGAAACATCAGCGAAACACAGTTCACTTACATAACGGAAATACTAATTCACAGCGCGCAATTAGGGCCAGATGTACTATACTATTTTGCGTGCGCAAACAGGTCTTAGACCCGTTTGCGCATGCTAAAAAGCATGGGACCATGTACAAACAGTATTTTGCGACTCGTAAATAAATTGCGACTCGCAAAATACTGTTTTGTGACTCGCTATTAGGAAGGGGCGTTCGCTTCCTAATAACGACCACAACCCCATGTATGAATGTTTTGCAACCGCAATTGCCAAACACTTGCAAATGACCACCCTCTTCAAGAGGATGTAATGCACTCGCAAAAGGGAAGGGGTAACCCCTTCCCCATTTGCAAATGCAGGGGAAAATATTTTTTAAGGGCAAGCAATGGTCTCAAGGACTACTGCCTGCCCTTAAAAAAGGAACGAAAACGATTCATTTTTTTTTTTTAAATACATCCCGTTTTCCTTTATGGAAAAAGGGCTGCATTTAAAAAGAAAAAGGCTACTTTATTTAAAAGCAGTCCCAGACATGGTGGTCTGCTGAGCCCAGTAGGCCAAAATTATTGACAACAAGGGGTGGTGATGGACAGAGTCTCTGAATTAAGCAGAGTACTCTCACCCAGTCAAGAGATCAGGGCTAGATCCAACACCGTTTTTTAGCTCATTGCACCATCCCAGTTTCAGAACCTGGCTGTATGCAAATTAGTCTGTCCCTGGCCCAGTGCATCGTGGGAACAGGACAGACCAGACTACAAAAGCCAATTCTTACACTGGGAAGGAAACAAGCTTCCGGGGACCGGTTTCTGCCATTTCAGGCGTCTTCGGCCGGGCTTGCTTGAATCCTGATGGTGCAATGAGCAAGGGACTCACATCTGAGTATACCCTTCCACGCTTAGGGTGGACAAAATTATTGACAACAAGGGGTGGTGATGGACAGAGTCTCTGAATTAAGCAGAGTACTCTCACCCAGTCAAGAGATCAGGGCTAGATCCAACACCGTTTTTTAGCTCATTGCACCATCCCAGTTTCAGAACCTGGCTGTATGCAAATTAGTCTGTCCCTGGCCCAGTGCATCGTGGGAACAGGACAGACCAGACTACAAAAGCCAATTCTTACACTGGGAAGGAAACAAGCTTCCGGGGACCGGTTTCTGCCATTTCAGGCGTCTTCGGCCCGGCTTGCTTGAATCCTGATGGTGCAATGAGCAAGGGACTCACATCTGAGTATACCCTTCCACGCTTAGGGTGGACAAAATTATTGACAACAAGGGGTGGTGATGGACAGAGTCTCTGAATTAAGCAGAGTACTCTCACCCAGTCAAGAGATCAGGGCTAGATCCAACACCGTTTTTTAGCTCATTGCACCATCCCAGTTTCAGAACCTGGCTGTATGCAAATTAGTCTGTCCCTGGCCCAGTGCATCGTGGGAACAGGACAGACCAGACTACAAAAGCCAATTCTTACACTGGGAAGGAAACAAGCTTCCGGGGACCGGTTTCTGCCATTTCAGGCGTCTTCGGCCCGGCTTGCTTGAATCCTGATGGTGCAATGAGCAAGGGACTCACATCTGAGTATACCCTTCCACGCTTAGGGTGGACAAAATTATTGACAACAAGGGGTGGTGATGGACAGAGTCTCTGAATTAAGCAGAGTACTCTCACCCAGTCAAGAGATCAGGGCTAGATCCAACACCGTTTTTTAGCTCATTGCACCATCCCAGTTTCAGAACCTGGCTGTATGCAAATTAGTCTGTCCCTGGCCCAGTGCATCGTGGGAACAGGACAGACCAGACTACAAAAGCCAATTCTTACACTGGGAAGGAAACAAGCTTCCGGGGACCGGTTTCTGCCATTTCAGGCGTCTTCGGCCCGGCTTGCTTGAATCCTGATGGTGCAATGAGCAAGGGACTCACATCTGAGTATACCCTTCCACGCTTAGGGTGGACAAAATTATTGACAACAAGGGGTGGTGATGGACAGAGTCTCTGAATTAAGCAGAGTACTCTCACCCAGTCAAGAGATCAGGGCTAGATCCAACACCGTTTTTTAGCTCATTGCACCATCCCAGTTTCAGAACCTGGCTGTATGCAAATTAGTCTGTCCCTGGCCCAGTGCATCGTGGGAACAGGACAGACCAGACTACAAAAGCCAATTCTTACACTGGGAAGGAAACAAGCTTCCGGGGACCGGTTTCTGCCATTTCAGGCGTCTTCGGCCCGGCTTGCTTGAATCCTGATGGTGCAATGAGCAAGGGACTCACATCTGAGTATACCCTTCCACGCTTAGGGTGGACAAAATTATTGACAACAAGGGGTGGTGATGGACAGAGTCTCTGAATTAAGCAGAGTACTCTCACCCAGTCAAGAGATCAGGGCTAGATCCAACACCGTTTTTTAGCTCATTGCACCATCCCAGTTTCAGAACCTGGCTGTATGCAAATTAGTCTGTCCCTGGCCCAGTGCATCGTGGGAACAGGACAGACCAGACTACATAAGCCAATTCTTACACTGGGAAGGAAACAAGCTTCCGGGGACCGGTTTCTGCCATTTCAGGCGTCTTCGGCCCGGCTTGCTTGAATCCTGATGGTGCAATGAGCAAGGGACTCACATCTGAGTATACCCTTCCACGCTTAGGGTGGACAAAATTATTGACAACAAGGGGTGGTGATGGACAGAGTCTCTGAATTAAGCAGAGTACTCTCACCCAGTCAAGAGATCAGGGCTAGATCCAACACCGTTTTTTAGCTCATTGCACCATCCCAGTTTCAGAACCTGGCTGTATGCAAATTAGTCTGTCCCTGGCCCAGTGCATCGTGGGAACAGGACAGACCAGACTACAAAAGCCAATTCTTACACTGGGAAGGAAACAAGCTTCCGGGGACCGGTTTCTGCCATTTCAGGCGTCTTCGGCCCGGCTTGCTTGAATCCTGATGGTGCAATGAGCAAGGGACTCACATCTGAGTATACCCTTCCACGCTTAGGGTGGACAAAATTATTGACAACAAGGGGTGGTGATGGACAGAGTCTCTGAATTAAGCAGAGTACTCTCACCCAGTCAAGAGATCAGGGCTAGATCCAACACCGTTTTTTAGCTCATTGCACCATCCCAGTAGCTTGTCTCCTTTCTGGTGAAGAATTGGCTTGGTAGTTTGGTCTGCCCTGTTCCCATGATGCACTGGGCCAGGGACAGACTAATTTGCATATAGCCAGGTTCTGAGCTGGGATGGGGCAGTGAGATAAAGAACGGTGATGGATCAAGCCCTGATCTTTGGACTGGGTAAGAGTGGTCTGCTTAATTCAGACACTCTGTTCATCACCACCCCCTTTTCTGTATAGTTTTTGGCCACTATAGGTGTGGCAGGGTATACTCAGACATGAGTCCCTTTCTCACTGCTCCATCAGGATTCAAGCAAGCCGGGCCGAAGAGGCTGAAATGCCAGAAACCGGTCCCCGGTAGCTTGTCTCCTTTCTGGTGAAGAATTGGCTTGGTAGTTTGGTCTGCCCTGTTCCCATGATGCACTGGGCCAGGGACAGACTAATTTGCATATAGCCAGGTTCTGAGCTGGGATGGGGCAGTGAGATAAAGAACGGTGATGGATCAAGCCCTGATCTTTGGACTGGGTAAGAGTGGTCTGCTTAATTCAGACACTCTGTTCATCACCACCCCCTTTTCTGTATCGTTTTTGGCCACTATAGGTGTGGCAGGGTATACTCAGACATGAGTCCCTTTCTCACTGCTCCATCAGGATTCAAGCAAGCCGGGCCGAAGAGGCTGAAATGCCAGAAACCGGTCCCCGGTAGCTTGTCTCCTTTCTGGTGAAGAATTGGCTTGGTAGTTTGGTCTGCCCTGTTCCCATGATGCACTGGGCCAGGGACAGACTAATTTGCATATAGCCAGGTTCTGAGCTGGGATGGGGCAGTGAGATAAAGAACGGTGATGGATCAAGCCCTGATCTTTGGACTGGGTAAGAGTGGTCTGCTTAATTCAGACACTCTGTTCATCACCACCCCCTTTTCTGTATCGTTTTTGGCCACTATAGGTGTGGCAGGGTATACTCAGACATGAGTCCCTTTCTCACTGCTCCATCAGGATTCAAGCAAGCCGGGCCGAAGAGGCTGAAATGCCAGAAACCGGTCCCCGGTAGCTTGTCTCCTTTCTGGTGAAGAATTGGCTTGGTAGTTTGGTCTGCCCTGTTCCCATGATGCACTGGGCCAGGGACAGACTAATTTGCATATAGCCAGGTTCTGAGCTGGGATGGGGCAGTGAGATAAAGAACGGTGATGGATCAAGCCCTGATCTTTGGACTGGGTAAGAGTGGTCTGCTTAATTCAGACACTCTGTTCATCACCACCCCCTTTTCTGTATCGTTTTTGGCCACTATAGGTGTGGCAGGGTATACTCAGACATGAGTCCCTTTCTCACTGCTCCATCAGGATTCAAGCAAGCCGGGCCGAAGAGGCTGAAATGCCAGAAACCGGTCCCCGGTAGCTTGTCTCCTTTCTGGTGAAGAATTGGCTTGGTAGTTTGGTCTGCCCTGTTCCCATGATGCACTGGGCCAGGGACAGACTAATTTGCATATAGCCAGGTTCTGAGCTGGGATGGGGCAGTGAGATAAAGAACGGTGATGGATGAAGCCCTGATCTTTGGACTGGGTAAGAGTGGTCTGCTTAATTCAGACACTCTGTTCATCACCACCCCCTTTTCTGTATCGTTTTTGGCCACTATAGGTGTGGCAGGGTATACTCAGACATGAGTCCCTTTCTCACTGCTCCATCAGGATTCAAGCAAGCCGGGCCGAAGAGGCTGAAATGCCAGAAACCGGTCCCCGGTAGCTTGTCTCCTTTCTGGTGAAGAATTGGCTTGGTAGTTTGGTCTGCCCTGTTCCCATGATGCACTGGGCCAGGGACAGACTAATTTGCATATAGCCAGGTTCTGAGCTGGGATGGGGCAGTGAGATAAAGAACGGTGATGGATCAAGCCCTGATCTTTGGACTGGGTAAGAGTGGTCTGCTTAATTCAGACACTCTGTTCATCACCACCCCCTTTTCTGTATAGAGCCCAGTAGGCCACCATCCCTGGGCGGGCCTGTCATTCCCAATGGGCTCGCAAATTGCGAGAGGCTCATTAATATTCATGAGCTTCGCAATTTGCGACCCCATTGGGAATCACAAACCGTGTTAAACACACTGTTGTACATGCTAAATAGCGCCTCGCAAATTGCGAGTTGCAAATGCGGTGCAATTTGTGAGGCGCTATTAGGCAGGTCGTACATCTGGCCCTTAGTCTGAAAAACTAATCCCACGGCCGTTATGGAATAGCAAAAGCAGCACCACCAGCCGATGATGTGCAAAGTCTCTAGTAAATTCTTTAGGATTTGCAGGATACACCAGCCAGGAATCAGTATGGCATTCAGCATACCACGAACACGGGAACAGGTCACCAATCTTGTGAACAAGCCGAGGAACACTTCCCGACAGAAATCTTTATAGTACGCTACTTCTTTTCTTCCGTTAATATGTTGCATTCTCTCTTCTCCTCAAGATTCTCTATTGGTTAATTATGATGGTGTGGCAATCTACTGACAGTGACTTTACAACTGTTTTCTAAACACTCTTTGTCTAAATATTGTATAACTTCCTTGGAGGAAGAGGAAAGAACCTAGCTACAACTGTATTCAAAATGTTGTAACAGTTGCATGTTTTAATCTACATCCCTCACCCAGACAAGAAAGAACTCTAATGATTTATTCAGAAATAAACTAAATATCTGTACTCTAAGGAAGCATTTGAAACATTTGAAGGACATGAGCATGGAAAAGCACATTCTCTAACATTTCTATGGCCTACATTATTTTAGCAAACAGAGAATAATTTCCAAAAGCCTACACTATACTTTCACGAAGAATAAAGCTTTTTCTTTTGCCGTTTATTTTCTGAAGTTAGAAAAACAGAACAACATCCAGTTAATATTATTCTAATTATTTTAATTAGAAAACCATACTGTCATGCCTTGTGCACATTTCACGTGTTGTACACTCTAGTATTATATGTTAGTGATTCCACACACATTATAAAAGCATGCATTAGGGTGGATTACACCGAGCAGATTTTATTTACAAAAATTGTGCTCCATCACCCCCAAATCTATAGGAATGGCTACTGAGGTGGATAATAGTCACTTTTAATGTATAATTCATCAATGAATATGCCACCTTACCACAAATGCAATTACAACGCAGTTGTTACAACGACCGCGTTGTAACAACGCATGCCATTACTCCACAAGTCGGAACAACAACTTGCTCGGGGGGCTGGGGCTGGATATTGGAATTGTATAATTTACTATCCCAACTCCAGTCTGTGCAACAGTAGGAACTTGTGTTGGATTTAAAATGCAACACCTTCTGACCAATCCGCAAGTCATTGTTCCGACTTGCGGAGTAATGGCATACGTTGTTACAATGCGGTCATTGTAACGACCGCGTTGTAATTGCATGCTATGTAAAAGATGGGGGGTAAACGATGTTTACCTTAATTAATAATAATCTAATGATCTGCTCATCTCTAAATTAGCCAGACATCACCAACTTGTGGCAGACAGTCACAAGCGCTGGTGTTGACAATTAAGTGTTGGTGCTGAGCACCAGAAACCACCAGCTCAAGTTTAGCACTGGTTTTACTTAGTTTGTTAGGTAGTTGTTGAGATGTATATATTTCTTCTTTAAAGACCCGGTTAGAGAATCTGGCAGATTTTCTCGTCTTGCAGTGTTTGATATTTTAGAAGTATTTTGTTGGCAAAATAATTTCCTTTTATTTTTTTTATTTAACTGTGTGCCTGTTTTTTTTGCTTAAGGTTGCTTATAGTTTGATTTTATTGGTAAGTTTAGTTTTAATTTGCATTTTTTTAATCAGTTATGTCTTTCTATGGTAAACACTAATTTAAGTTTTATTTATAAATGTTAATATATAATTTGATAGTTTTGAATATAATTTTATTTATATATTTATTTCTTAATATTTAAACTGACATAAATGTATGCAGTTAATGGCAATATTTTTTTTATTATGTTGTTATGGATTTAGCTATATATCTTTGCGGTGAATTGTAAAAATGTTGTGATGTAATATGTTTATTTTCAATTTAAACATGTGTATGACATTTTTCATGTTTATTTTAAATGACTGCTTTACGTAAAAAGTTATACTTAATATTTATTAATAATACTGTAACTATTTTGGCAATATTATTGCAGTCAATATTGTGTGGATCGATAATTTTGACATATATCTCTATTTATAGGTGACAATATTTTTGTAAGCGCTATTTATGTTTTCGATATATGTAAAAATCGATATTTTAGCAACAATATTTGTGGTTTTATTAGTTAAGTATAGAAAGGCAATAGTTTTATGACAATATTTATTTTCCGAACTTTTTGTATTTTTATATTGTATGCATTGATATTATGTCAGTGATCCATGATTAATCATGGTGGCCTAAAATAATTCAACACAGTTGACATGTTAATTTTCTGGAGACAGTCTTTGCACCACTTGTATGAACATTCCATATCTTGGCTAAATTGCTCAATAGATCTTCACTCATGAAGTCAAATGTTTCTACAATGAATTATGATACTATGCACTTCACTTATGAAGTGATTTATTTCTTCATTTATTTGTGGTGCTGTATGCTTGACTTATGTGACACTTTTTACGTTAAAGCCTAACAACATCTTGTGGGCATTCTGAAAGCTTCCATGGGAATGCATTCCGCCCATTGCTTACCGTTGGCTTTGTGTTTTGTAACTCACATTTGTGTGCTTTCTATTTGCTGACTTTATTTGTTTTAGGCTGTTCAACTTGAGTTTATTCCTCCCATGGAGCATAGCCTATTTACTGTATTCTTCCACAAGTGCTCGCTTTCTGCAAACAGGCCTTTAAATCTTGTTCTTATCTTGTTACATTTGCTGTCCATTCAAAGAGGTAGGCCAAATATCAGGCTCAGGGAGCTTGGTGTTTACTTTTCTTTCTCTGACGTCAAAGTGAGAGGATTTATATTACAATCTTGCAGGGTTTTTTCTAGCAAATGTAAATGTCTGTACATGAACTGTGCAAATATTTCAGAATGTATCAGAATCAGGAAGCCACTAGTGAAGCATATTTTTCTGTAATTCTGAAGTGTGTTGGAATTTTTTTTTTTAATATGGTCAAAACCAATCAATACACTAGATGATGACATTTCCACACATTATCTTTTGTACGCTGTATACTTTTATCAGTAAAACTCTATGTCTCTGCAATGTAAAGGCCATTTCAATTGAAAATGTGTTGCCTGTAATGGCAGTGAGCTACCACGCCAAGCATACTCCACACTACGCCACTTCAGTCTACATCACTCCACTCTATGACACTTTATTTTATTTATTTATTTAAAAACATTTGTATAGCGCGGCTGTCACCTTGCAGGTATCCTGGCGCTGGAGAAATTTCTCCTCAAGTGAGGAGACTGAGAGCGGGTAGCCAAGTGAATAGAGTTAGGGGAAATGCCAGGTTTTAATGCGTTTTCGGAAGGGGAGAAGTTGCGATATTTGGCGAATGTCAAGGGGCAGTCTATTCCATAGTTTTGCAGCTGCAACTCTGAAGGATCTTCCCCCAGTCCTAACCTTGTAGAATCTAGGTACTGTGACAAGGCAGGCTGAGGCTGAACGGAGGGTTCTGGTGGGGATGTACCAGGAAAACATGGCTTGCAAGGGTCTGGGCCCGACTCCGTGCAGTGCTTTAAAAACAAATGCAAAACCAACAGTTGATGGACAGAATGCAGAACAATGTCATACATTCACCCCAGTACAGAGATCTGGGCCCAAATCCATCGTTTTTTTTGCACTCCACACCACCTCAGTTCAGACATGACCATATGCAAATCAGCCATGACCCTGTGCCTCATGGGAACAGTCCAGCCCGAACTGCCAAGCCATGTCTTTACTGGACCGGAATCAAGCATCCTAGGACCGGTTTCTGGCTATCAGCCGTCTTCAGCCAGGATAGCTTGACTCCAGTAGTGTGGAGAGCATGGGACTCACGTCTGAGCATACCCATCCCACTCGGGGTGACAAATGCAAAACCATCAACTGTGTTTTTTGTAATTTTCACCCCGAGTGGGCTGGGTATGCTCAGACGTGAGTCCCAGGCTCTCCACACCACTGGAGTCAAGCTATCCAGGCTGAATGAAGGCTGATAGCCAGAAACCGGTCCTTGGATGCTTGATTCCGGTCTGGGAAAGACAGGGCTTGGCAGTTCGGACTGGACTTTTCCCATGAGGCAAAGGGTCAGAGCTGATTTGCATATAGCCAGTGTCTAACCCAGGGTGGTGTGGAGTGAAAAAAACGATGGATTTAGGCCCAGATCCTGGTACTGGGGTGAATGTATGACATTGTTCTACATTCTGTCCATCAACTGTGTTTTTTGTAATTTTCACCCCGAGTGGGCTGGGTATGCTCAGACGTGAGTCCCAGGCTCTCCACACCACTGGAGTCAAGCTATCCAGGCTGAATGAAGGCTGATAGCCAGAAACCGGTCCTTGGATGCTTGATTCCGGTCTGGGAAAGACAGGGCTTGGCAGTTCGGACTGGACTTTTCCCATGAGGCAAAGGGTCAGAGCTGATTTGCATATAGCCAGTGTCTAACCCAGGGTGGTGTGGAGTGAAAAAAACGATGGATTTAGGCCCAGATCCTTGTACTGGGGTGAATGTATGACATTGTTCTACATTCTGTCCATCAACTGTGTTTTTTGTGCTTTAAAAACAAGGCAGAGGGCTGCACTCTATGCCCCTCCAGTCTACACCACTCTAATCCATTCGGTGACACTCGTCCCCAGTCTATAGCACTCCACTCCAACCTACAACACTCAATTCCACGTCACTTCACTCCATTGTACGCCACTGCATATTTTGCCACTCATCTCTACACCACTGTACGGCACATCACTCCACTCTACAACATACCACACTACTCTATGACACACCACTCCACTCCACTCTACGCCATTCCACTCCACTCTTTGCCATTCCACTATACACCCCTACACTCTAAGACACTCTATGATACACCACTCTATTAAACTCCACTCCACTTTACTCTACAACATGACATTCCACTCTATGACATTCCACACCACTCTACGTCACTCCACTCTAAGACACTCTACAACACGCCACTGCACTTTACTCTACAACATGCCATTCCACTCTACCACACTCTACTCTACGACACGCACTCCACTCTATGCTAGTCCACTCTACGCCACTCCACTCTATGCCACTGTACTCTATGCCACTCTACTCTTTGCCACTCTACAATATGCCCTCCACTCTATGCAGCTTCATTCTACACCCTGCTCTCTATGCCACACCACTCTATCATACAACATTCTATGACACTCCACTCTATGACACTCTACTCAATTCCACTCTGACACTATATTCCACTCTATGTTAGGGCACTCCACACTACTCCACTTCACTCCATGATATTTTACTCCACTGTACGCCACTCTATGATACTCCACTTTATGCCATTGTGCTCTCCGACACCATCCTCCACTGTACGAGGCTCTACATCCCTCCACTCAATGCCACTCTGTGCCACTTTACGCCTCTCTATGCAACTCCTTCTATGCCACTCCACACCACTTTACTCTATGACACACTACTCCACTTTACTCCACTACACCACTTTACACCACTCCGCTCTTCGCCACTCTATGCAACTCCACTCTACAACACTCTGAGCCAATGCACTCCACTCTACTCTACTCTACTCTATGCCATTACACACTGCAATGCTCTACTCCACTGTATGCCTCTCCACTCTACTCTATAGCACTGCACTAAACGCACTCCATGACTCACCACTTTATGATGACCTCCTCGATGCCACTCCACTCTATGCCACTCCACTCTATGACAATAGACTCCACTCTACGCTCCTCTACTCTAAAACACTCTACTCCACCCTCCAATGTTCTACTGCACTCTACGGCACTCCATTCCACGACACTCTATGCCACTCCACGATGCTCTACTTCACTCTATGACACTCAACTCCCTCCACGATAATCCACAACACTCTCTCTACTCTACTCTATTCCACTCCATGCCTCTCCATGGCACTCTATGCCCCTCCACTGTACTCTCTTCTACGAAACTCTACTCCCTCCACATCCCTCCATGACACTCTATGCCACTCCACTCAACTCTACGACACTCTACTTCACACTATGCCACTCTACTCCACTCTATGCTACTCCACTCTAATACACTCTATTTCACTTTATGACACTCTACACCCCATCCACTCTATGCTCTTCCACTCTACTCTACTCCGCTGTACTCTCTCAACAACACTCCACGTCATTCTATGCCACTCCACTCTTCACAACTCTCTGCTACTCCATGACACCCCACTCCACTCTACAGCACTCCATGCCACTCTATGCCAACTCCACGATGCCCCGCTCTCTTCTACTCTACACCCCTCCACACCTCCCTACGCCACTCAACAAAACTCTATGCCACTACATTCTATGACATGTGCCATTCCACTCAATATCTATTTACTACTTTATGCCACTCCATGACACTCCACTCTATGCCGCTCCACTCTATGGCACTCCATTCCACGCCACTCTACTGGATGCCACTAACTTTTAGCTATTCTGAACAGATGCCACACTGGTGAACAAAATAGCTAAAACACATGGGGAAAGCCAATAGCTCATGCAAAGGTGAGACCTACTGTCTTTACCAATGGTTGTTCTATTCTTGCATTTACAGTGCTTTTCCATGCATTCACCAAACAATCTGTAATAACAACCCTGTATCCATTAAGAGCTTCCCAACATGGCTCCAATTTAGGAAAGAGTTGAAGCCGCACCTTTATAAAGACCAGTACATCATAATGTGCCAACATTACACTAACCAGCTACCACTCATATCACTCACTGACTTTATACTTGTCTTTGACCCTGTACAGCCCTCCACTGAATTATAGCGAGGTTCGCACTAGAAATGCAACATGCATACAAGGCATTCTTACTGCCCTCTGAAATAGTGTATCTTTTAGCCGCATATCAGGTAATTTACCATATAACTTACAGTTCTATTCGATGAAAGGTGTGCCTGTGTCATATGTTAATATGTCTGTTTGTTGTATTTGTTAGCGTCCTTCGAAATAACTTAAGCCACCTGTTTCCGAAAATTCTCTTCAAACTTCTCTCATGATTTCTGATGCCTTAATGATCGTAACTGCAGCACTGAATACCAATAACAAGAATATTGATAGGAAAGTTGTTCTTTAGAGCAGCATGAACTACGTTATCTTAATTAACACAAACATAAATTAAGGGAAACATCAAAAATCAGAAACAAAGCTGCTCTCCCATCCACCTTGTAACTTACAACTTGCTTTGCACGTTGATATTTGCATTATATGTTATCCCCTTTTTTTGAGTCATCTCTCTGAATTAACGAAATCTCCATTCCTCGCTTCTTCCTTCTGACATATTCAACGCGTGGCATGTCACAGAATGACTTGTGACTTCTGTCAATGGAATTCGCCAGTTATGAATAGTTACATAATTATTTTCACAAAGCACTGTTTGTGAATTAAAAAATTACATAAAATGACATAAAAGTGACATTGTCAATGACATCACATACATCACCAAAGACATCGACACCCAGCCCTTGTGCCCTGTGTACCCCTGCACCCACTATTAGTGTTATCAATACCCACAATGCACTGCCTCCGTCCATGCCCTAACTCTGTATATTAGTGTCCTTAACAGAGCTCTGAGCACTGGGCACAAGACAAAACATTTGGCCTTGCCACTACCATAGAACAGAAAGGACGTGACCTTCGGCCATGTCCCTTTAGCACTGGCACAGAGCATACCCCAGTTAGTGGTGGCTGGCATGTAAGGAAGGTGGTGGGCGGGAGAAAAACAAATAAAAGTTATAACTAAATTTTAAAAAACAGAATTACACTTACCTTCAATCCTGGCGCTATTTCCTCCTTGCTTGCGTGTTCTGTTCTCCAGGCAGGCAGGCTCCAACATGGTACCAGGAAGCTGCAGTAACCGTGCCAGGATTGGAGGGAGCCATCTCTCTCGACCTGCTCCCTAGGGCACTGGAGCCCTATGCTGGCTCACACCCATCTGCCTAAGACAGTTGAGTTAGAGAGGTTTAAACTGCGCATGTCTGGCTGGCCATTGCAAGACACCCAGCCAAAAAGACATGCGCACTTTAAACCTAAGTGCACGGCCTGCCCATCACTGCTTTCTGCTGTTGCCTGACTGGCCTCCTGTCCTGCGCTCGGGACAGGGTTTTGAAAAATAAAATGGTAATTTTGTACCATTTTATTTTTCAATGCCTTGGGCATTTTTTTTGTGGGGCGACGCTCCTCTAGCTTAACGAGGATCCTCCCCTGAACCCAGTACTGATGCTCCCAGCTCCATATTAGACCCCCAGTACCAACGCCTGGTTCAAGGGCATGGCCAATCACTCAGACTCATGTCCACAGTACCCATTGGCATATGATTATGACTTTGGGCACTGTGTGCCGGCTATGCCCTTTGCTTGGTTCATATTTCCTCAGTACCCGCTCGGCAGTGATATATACATTTACTGTAAAATTGTGTTGTCCAGTTATAGAAAAAGCTTGTCCGTTTGCGATGTGTACCTGTTGCGAGCATGAACGAATTGCACAGCGACATTTTCTCTGTTACCTACTAGAGCTGTAAGGATATTATTTTGTGATACATAAGAAACTATCTGTAGAGCATAATTTTACCAGCATTTTGTGAGGTTAATTTACCATGTACTGGAAAAACTAGGTGTAAAAATAAAAAATATGTTTCGGTAGAAAAACCTGCCCCAACCCTTTAAAACTGTTTGATTACATCAACGTTATAAAATTGATAACTGAATGAAAGGTTTGCTATTTGTGACCCACCCTTTCTCTGGTACAATGCACAATTCCCAAATGTCACACCAACTCATTTCTCAGATGACACCACCACATGGAAGCTGCACTCTAAATATCTGCCTTGGATAGAATTGTGTACAAACACAAACCTCTTGGAAGTATGTAAGGTGAAATAGAAGGACAGAAAACATAGGTCAACCGTATGCCAATCAAGCGGGCGTGAGACACACATTATTTAATCTCCTCACAAATATTTCTGGTACCACAACCTACTTCTCCCAGTAAATAATTTAAGAGCTAAAATAATATCACAGCTCTGTATCCAAGCTGTAGTTTCAACTAACAAACAAGCCCTCTACTGTGTTCACATCCTAATGCAATTCAGGAGATGCCCCTTCACATGTGAGGTTGCAGATCTCTGCAGCAATTTCGCTGTGTTCTCAGATGTGGCGGATTGGAAAGTGTACCCCTTCATGGTAACATGAAAACAGGCTTGATGTAGTTCATAGTGAGGCATTTCCAGAAACAATGAAGTTGACAATAAGGGGGATATTTACAACAAAATATCACAGGGGGTATTTTGCCAAATAGGTACTATCATGCTCCGATATTTTTAGAATGCAGGGGTTAGCCGTACTTACAAAAATACAGTGCACTCCTGTGTTTCCCCTAGCGCGGGTGCTAATAAAGCTGACTAGTGCCAGAGCAGGCTCCTTTGTGCCACGTTGCATCAGTGGCTGCATTGCAGGGATGATTGTTTATGTGCAAGAAGGGACCCACTTCACAAATTTGTTTTCCCAAACTGAAAGTTTGCTATCTGTGACTAGAAAACAAATGTCCCTGATTCACAAAGACTTTTATTCCTGAGAGTGGGGTCATTTAACATTTCCCCTACTGGTGTATCCCATGCATTGCATGAATGAACCAGGTGAGGAAAATTATTCTCAGTGGCAATTGTCACTATGGCCAAGTGGTCTGTGGCATAAAGGCTAATGGGCAGGGTTATCAGTGGAGACTGCAGATGCTCTGCCTATGGTAACCAGTGGCTCCCTGACTACAGTGAGGAAACAACAAGTTTGATGAGCTGAGTGGACTACTTGTTTATGGCACTGTCCCCACTGTGCCTAACCTTAAATGAGCCAATGAAAAGCCGAAGTATCAGACCATTGGTGAAGTCATCTCCCGAGAAGGAAGATGATGATAACAAATTAAATAGTCAAAATAGGTGCCAGTCCAGTGAAAAGAATATCAAGTAAGGGGTCCCAGAAGATGTGGACTTGCATATAAAATAATCAATAATCCTTGTATACTGAAAGCAGATCAGAACCAACCTTCTTAAAAGCAGGAGCCACATGTGTAGTGTTGGGTGTGTTTAAAGCAACACTGAGCGAGTAGTCAAAATGAGTGGGATACTGGATGTCAAGAAGACAATTGCAGATGAAGATTGTGCTGTTTGTAGATCATAAACTGAGCTGCTGACACAGAAAGGTACTTCTTCCTGCAATAGACTTGTTACAATTTTGTTCAATTTCTGAAGGTGCAACGGGACAAATTCCTGTTAATTGTCTGCATCAAAATAGGGTTTGTCATGTCTGAATAATGCTTATTGTTTTAAAGTGTTAATGTCCATCATATAAGTAAATGTACTTAGTGTGGTAATGCCATTGAAATAAATGTGTAAGAGATATGCCGGGCCTGCTGCCAGCTTGCCCTGTGACAGTTCTACTGTTCAGCTTGCCTGCAGTTCGCTACCCTCTGCTGCCTGTCTACCTGGTGACCTCTGTTTGTGCCTCCTCTGCTCATTCTTGCTCTGTTTTGACTTTTCTGGTGTTTTTTCAGACCTCTGTTTTGCCTTTTCTGCTCGTTTTCTGCTCTCTGTTTTGCCTGCTTGTTTTTCTGCCCTCCGTTTTGTCTTTTCTGCTTGTTTTTCTTCCCTCCATTTTACCCTTTCTGCTTATTTTTCTGCCTATGTTTTCCCTCTTCTGCTCTGTTTTACTTTTTCTGCTTGTTTTTTCTGCCCTTTGTTTTGCCTTTTCTGCTTGTTTTTCTGATCTCGGTTTGCCCTCTTCTGCTCTCTTTTGCCTTTTCTACTTGTTTTTCTGACCTCTATTTTGCCTTTTCTGCTAATTTTTTCCCATGGTCTTGCTTTCTCTGCTTGTTTATCTACCCTCTGTTTTGCCGTCTACTGCTCACTTATTCCCACCATTTCCCTCCTTGCGCCGTTTCTCGCCTCCCAGCGCCCTTCCCTCCCTCTCGCTAGGCCCTACTCAATGGAGGCCGCAGTGCGACCCCATTGAGCAGGTTCACTTGGCAGCTCCCCCGGCGACAGTTCTCCTGTTCAGCTTTCCTGCAGCCCTCTACCCTCTGATGCCTGTTTACCTGCTGCCCTTTGTTTGTGCCTTCTCTGCTTGATTCTTGCTCTGTTTTGCCTTTTCTGATCATTGTTCTGCCCTCTGTTTTGCCCTTTCTGCTCGCTATTCTGCCATCTGGTCTGCCTTTTTCGGCTCATTGTTCTGACCTCTGTGTTGCCATTTCTGCTCATTTTTCTGCATTATTTTTCGCCTTTCTGCTCATTTTTCTGCCTTCTGTTTTGCCCTCTTCTGCTCTGTTTTGCTACTTGTTTCTCTGCTCTCTATATTGCCTTTTCCGCTCACTTTACAGCCCACTGGGTTGCCTTGTTCTGCTTGTTTTTCTGCCTGTTTGGTCATTTCTGCTCATTTATTTTCTGCCCTCTGTTTTGCTCTCTTCTGCTCTGCTTTGCCTTTTCTAAAGTGTTTCTGATCTCTGTTTTGCCCTCTCTGCTTGGCTTGTTTTTCTTCCCTCTGTTTTGCCTTTTCTGCCTGCTCACTTTTCTGCCCTCTGTTTTGTCTTTTTCTGCAAATTTCTTCCCTCTTCCTGCTGTTTCCTCAAAATCTGGCTTTTTGACAGAGAACTTGCACTCCAGCACCCAGTTACCCCCATGGGTGACTGTACCACCCTGCTCTACAAATGCTAATTGATTGACATGGAATCGTTGACATCCTTGTTGTCCCAAAAATTTGATAAGTAACTTTATCAAAAAATAATCCAGATACACAGCAATATTGTCCAGATGATAACTCCAAGCTACTCAATGAGAGTATGGGAATAGCTACATCTCTTGCAGAGCAGGAGTTGCAAGCAATTGGGAAGGAAGATAGAGACCATGTAACACAGACAATGAGATCCTCAGCAAAAAGAATGACGTGCAAGTCTTGGCATCCCAAAAATTGGACTAAGGTAGGCAAAATTAACTACCAAAGCCTGGGTGAAGAGTGACAATCCATGAATGCCTTAAGGTAGTTTTAGTTACTGTTCTGTCAGGAAGTGAAGGAAGAAAGGCCACCCTTGCTTCTTCAGGCGTATCTTCCTCTTTTGATCATACAGTGGGTACAGAGGTTACTAGCCTCATGTCTGGACCGGGAGATAATTAAGCAGGTGAATCGGACATCTTCTTGCCATTTAAATATTACTCAGTTAGTGCTCTCTTGGACAAATTCTAAATGAAGACGAGGACGTACTATGGTTATTTGGAGGCACTTCGGACCACATGGTGTTTCTTGATATGATCATTTAACACAAGAGGATTTTTTACTGGACAGTGGAGGAATTATAATAGAGCGAGTGCCTTAAAATCCAGAACAGGAACAGGTCATCAGAAAGATTGACCAATTGGTGTTTTATCTAGAAATTTCCTGAACTAGATCTCCTGGTTCTGGGAGTCACCTAGGAGTAACTTTGTTATTGGAGGAGGTGTCTGATGATCTCCTTAGTGTGGATACTTTTATTCTAGTTTTTTGATTGACTGCCTAAGATTATGACTTTGACTTTACCTTGTCAAGGAGACAGACATCTGGCAATTATGTGGTTATCCCAAATAAAATTTCATAAGGCACAGGATTCTGTGAACACCTCTTTCAGGTTATTGAGAGTTCTCTGCATCCAGGGAACGTTGCGATCTCAGATATGGAAAGAAATACATATAGGTCTCCTGACAAAATCAAATAGTTGGGGGGAGAACATGGCGTCTGCTGGTTAAGCAGCCGCGCGTGTCCGTATCTCCTTCTCCTACCGCGCTATAGTAGCCCGATGTTACCTGCCACTTGAAGCACTATCTTCTGTGGATTTATCCTGCTTTTCCCTCCCGAGGCTGTCGGAGTGGTTATCGACCACCGGAAACACATAGACGCATAGAGCAGGGGGGCGGATGACCTTGGAGCTGTTTGGCGCTCCCCACCTGCCCTGCTTCCCGAGCTGGTGCATGGCCGACCTGGAGTAGAGGTGCTTCTTTGGCGCTGCAGTAGCCGTGCGAGCCGACAGAACGGGCTGTGGTGGGAAAATACTTACGAATCTGCTGGCTCCAGTTTCCCACATTGCTTTTTCAGACCCAAAAAGGTCGGAGACGTTCTTGGGCGGTGAGCAGACCGTTTCTTGTTCCTACATTGTGGAGCCCTCAATTCTACCTGAAAAGGACAACGCGTAAGTTGAACAGGTCCTCACACACATTCAAGACGGTGTAGGGGGTAAGTCAAGGTCCCCAGAAAAACGAGGTAACCTTGCTGACAAGCCACAAGAAAAAAAAGGTAGGAAAGCTGGAAAGAGCGTGACTGGAAATAAAAAAGGAAAAACTATGGAAAAGGGGAAGTGAGGTGGGAGCCTCAAATTTAGTCAGAGGAAGAGCAAGTTTTGGGAGCCGCAACTGTAATAAGCAGTCCTGGTATCCCTAATATTTCTAGTCTGTCTAGTGATAATGCTGTCTTTCAAAATTGCCAGGTTAAAGGTAGGAGTATAAAAAGGGGGAAAAATAAGATTACATCCAACAAAGTGAAGGTTACCCCCTCACTAAGGTCTTTCTTCAGTGTTCAACCAGAGTTTTTACTTTTTACGAAGCAGGGGGAAGAGTATAAAAACAACAATGACACTGGTCTGAGTATTTGGCCTCTATAGATGCACCACAGGTTAAGATGCAGTCCATAGGAGCATTAGCGGTGGAAACTGGGTCACTTACTGACCCAATTGAACAGGGGTCTGAAACAGGGTTCGCAGGGCAAAACAGAAATAGGTCCTCAGAGTACTCCCACCACTGCCACTACCACTGACACGAATATTGCCACTGCCACTGTCACTGTTGCTAGTCATGGTATGAATGGGAGTGGGTTAGGATTAGGTTTTCTGGAGCAGTTTGGACACCCCTCAGTCTCAATGGAAGCTCTATTTACGTTATTCAAAGATGACATTAAGCAAGGCTTTGCTGTATCAGCCGCTAACCAAGGGGAGATTAGGAGCTCGTGTGTGATTCTAGAAAGGAAAGTAGATCTCCTAAATGCTAGAACTGAATCCCTTAAGCATTCCGTAGATGAGCTAAAGGCCAACTTAGGGACGGCGGAGGCTAAAATACATGACCTACAAAAAGGGGAGGCTGTGCTGCGAGAAAGAATGGAGATGTTGGAAAATAACTCATGTAGAAACAATCTCCACGTTTAGAACACCCCAGAGGGGAAAGAGGGGTCAGACTTAAGAAATTTAATTGTAAATCTGTTTAAAGAAGTTCTGCCACTTGACTACCCTGTTGAGTCCTTGACAAAGGACATACAAAGAATTCATAGGGACCCCTTCCGACTAAATCCAAATAGGACTTAACCAAGGAAGATTCTTATCAATTTCCTTACCTACGCTGTTAAAGATTTTTTTTTTAATTTGGCATTAAAGACAAAAACATTAAGAAGCAAGGATTTTTCTTTTGAAGTTTGCTCGGACTTGTCGAGAAATACATTAGAAAGGCAGTGGGAGCTCGGGAGAAGGATGGACAATATAAAGAAGATCGGAGCCACGGTGCAACTTAAATTTCCAGCCTTCCTAAAGGTCATGCACAATAATAAAATGCACAACATCAGGTCCGCTCAGAAGGCAGACAAATTGCTGGGTATCATTAGTAAAGGACCCCCTTAAGCAATCAAGCAACCAAGGTATTTTGGCAGGTACAGTAAGTCGAAATAAATAGCTTAAGACTTATCATAACAAAGAAAGGGAAAAAACAAAAAAAGCAAAAACTTGCCACAACAAAGGGATAGAAGGGAAAAAAAGAAGAAAAATGGAGGGAAAAGGGGGAAAAAAAGGAAGGTACAGAGGGAAGAAAAGGTGAAAAAATGTCATCTTTTTATATATGTTTCTGATACATGAAGCACTATATAACTCTTTTTTGTCTCCTTTCTTTTCTTTCCACTTTTCTAGTAGTATATTTCTGGAGGGTAACACATAGGTGTGATTAAGGTAGAGGAAGGGGAGATCACGGACACCACACCTGGACAACAACTAGTCCAGTTAAATGGGGGAAGGGTTCTCCAAGGGTGGGGGAGGAAGGGGGGTAGGGGAGCACAGCGGAATAAAAAATAAAAATACCTCATTCGCCTTCGTTTTTTTTGGTTGTTTAGATCTGATAGTTTTAGCTAGGGCAAACATTAAGACGTTACCGATATGTTGTATGAGGTTTGGGCTTGGAGGGTGGAGTCTCCAATTAAATGAATACTTTCCAGATATTGTCCTGGAATGTGAATGGCCTGCGGGGGAGGAAGGGGGGGAGGGGCGGCGGGGGGGGTCACGTAGAGGAAAAATATTTAAGAGATTCCCCGGCGCTAGACGACCCTTCTAGTCTCCAAACTATTTTCTCTCACCTATTGGATTTCCCAGAGCCAGTGATATGGGGAGGAGACTTTAATATCTTTCTTGATCCCAAGTTAGATACATCTCCTAATAGCAGAGCGATTGCCCCTTCGAGACCTACGGCAACCCTCTTGGCAATAATGTCCCAATTGGCTCTCAGTGACATTTGGAGAGAAAGGTCAGGGCAGAAGGGGGTATATTATAGAAATTTCAAGTATAAACATAAGTCATGAATTGACTATATTCTGCTCAGTCATAATCTT
Organism: Lissotriton helveticus; assembly: GCF_964261635.1. Lineage (NCBI taxonomy): Eukaryota > Metazoa > Chordata > Amphibia > Caudata > Salamandridae > Lissotriton > Lissotriton helveticus. The sequence goes on along the minus strand of NC_136072.1, from coordinate 157,971,407 downwards.
AGAGACAGATTAAAGGACATAAAATACCTGCCATCACATATGTCGGACCATTCTAGTGTTCTACTGACTCTTGAATGCATATAGACACAACAGGCTAGAGCATGGTCTTTTGACCGTACTTTGCTACTCAAAGAGGATGAGACAAGTCTTCTCTCCAGGGAAAAAAACCAATTCTTAGAGACCAATTTGGGAACTGCCGATATCACTATAGTATGGGACACTCTCAAAGCTTTCATGAGGGGTATAATAACCAATAGGTCGAACTACAGACATAAGAAATACAGAGAAGAGATCATAGTTTTGGAGGAAGAAATGAGGAAAGTGGAGGCAAGATTAAATACCCAAGAGGGAATTGGTCAGAAGGAAGATCTGGAGAAAAGTAGGAATTTAAAGGAGCAAATGGAGAATGTTCTTCAGGGGCGGCTTATGTGCAGATGGGAGGCTAGCAAGATGGCCCACTTTGAGTATGGGGAAGGAGCTGGAAAGTTATTCGCTTGGAAAATAAAAGCAGATCAGCTCCAAAACCACATAAAGGAGATCTCTGTGGGTAAGGGGGTACCCTCCACTTCTTCAGATGAAGGTATTGGAGAGGCCTTCCTGTAATATTTTCAGGAGATATATAAAGAGACCTCTACAGAAGATAAACTCAGGGCAGGATCATGGTTGGAAAATATCACTTTAACATCTATTAGTTCCGACCAACAATTAGATCTGGGACAGCCCATCATGCAGTAGGAAGTGTGGAAGGCATTGGCGAGTGTAAAAAGGGGTAAAGCGGCTGGTCGGGATGGACTCCCAATTGAGCTATATAGATCACTTGGGGACAGCATAATTCCAAAAATAACCCACCTGTTCAACAAAATCTTTACGGACAGAGTCAGCCTATCGGTAACATTGAATGATGCTACACTAGTCCTCATTTTGAAACCGGGCAAAAATCCTCTAGGTGTGGGTCTTAACGGCCCATATCGCTTTTAAATGCCGATTACATCTTCACTACCATCTTGGCAACTAGATTGGGGGAGGTGGCAAAGGACATTCTCCACACCAACCAAAAAGGGTTCGTGAAAGTGAGACAGTTGGCAGACCTCACTCACGACTTGGTCGGTGCAATAGATATTGTCTCCACTCATTCACTCCCCCTTGCAGCCTTGATCCTGGATGACACCAAGGGTTTCGACAGAGTAAATTGGATTTACCTGTCGGAAGTCATGGAGAAATTTAATTTGGGTGCCAAGTTCTGCCGAGTCATACAGCTGCTATACCAATCTCCATCGGCCAAGCTTTTGGTTAATGGTAGCCTTACTAAGTCATTTGATATAACCAGAGGAACTCGACAGGGTTGCCCCTCCCCCCCTGTTGTTTGATATGTATATCGAATCGTTTGCACAGAGGCTTAGAGATAACCCTGATATTGAGTGTTTCAGACATGGGATTGGGAGAGAAGGATAGTAATCAAACTGGCGGAAGAGTTCGGTCAGGTCTCCGGTTACGAGGTAAACGCCGGTAAAACAGAAGTTATGATCTGGAATATCCTGCATACTGTATATCAGACAAACCATAGTATGTGTTACCTTTGGGTTAGAATTACCCAAGATAAAGTCAAACTGGCAGATACTAACTTAGCACGAGCCTTCCGTGACTGTCATAAACAAATGAAGTCATGGATCCACCTCCCCTTATCCATTCTGGGGACGGTGAATCGCCATAAAAATGTGTATATTACCTAAGGCTGCTTTCCACTTTAATACAATCCCTCTCCATTTTGACAAAAGCACTATAAAAAATTCCAACAAGAAATATACTCTTTTATCTGGGCATATAGATCTACCAGAATAGCATGGAAGAAACTAAGGAATAGGAGAGAGAAAGGTGGGCTTGTGTTACCTGATCTACAATATTATGCTTGGGCATTCCAACTTACACATTCTCGGATGCTATTAAAAATGCTGAGTGGTACCGGGAGAGGAGATATGCTTCTGGCTATGTTGAATGGGGTGGGGTTACCAGAAGAAGGTTTTATGTTTAAATTCGGTGACCAGAATAAAAAAATAAAAAAATCAAACTTAAGGTCCTTCAGGGATTTTCCAGAATATGGGCAAGACTGAGAAATTTGGCAGGACTCAGCTATTTCTCCAAATTAGCACCACTCTGGGACTCCCCGGGCTCGCCAGAATGCCTTTGGGACAGGCTGGCAATCCCACTTAGAGATGCTGGATTAAAAGTATGGGGAGATCTTGTCAGCAATAAAATATTTATCTCATGGGAAGATCTAAAGAAGAGAGTGGGTAGTGGCCTCTCAAGATTTAAGTATATTCAGTTACAGAGTTGGGTACAGTCCCAGATTAGAAATAAAAAAAACTATTGGTGAGGGAAACAGTCTAGAGCAGCAGCTAGTGGAAAGGCCAGTAGGTAAGAAGGAGCTTTCATACTGGTATTGGGCCATAAAAGAGGAGGTGGATGGGGAATATAAGCTGGCAGATAAGCTTTGGAGTGAACAGCTGCCTAATGAACAGTGTGATCACCTATGACAGGAGTCTTTTAAAATTATTTTTAGTGCAGGTAAACCAGCATGGTTGAGGAGGAACCATTTATTCACGGCTCGCCGATCATACCTATCCCCCCCCCCCAGGCTATCAAGAATCTTTAAAAGCTCTCAAATCAACTGTAAAAAATGTGGGTTGGTAGAAGCCTCGGACTTACACATGTTTAGAGACTGTCCCTTCATCGGTGCATTCTGGGAAGAAATACTGATAACAATGGAGGGTATCCTGGGAGTACCAATTCAAATGGACTTAAAGGTAATAATTATTAGTCTAAATAGCCAGATACTAGGACCAGCTTGATCTCTTTTATTTTATTCAATCTTACTGGCAAGAAGACAAATTTGTAAACAGTGGGTAGACCCTGCCCCTCCCAAACACTCGGATTGGGTGACTTCTCTATATGAAACATCTAAGATAGAGTTTGTAGCAAGAAAAAGATCGCATATTGGGACTTGCTGCTGCAATGGAGGTGAATGGTTTTTTATGGGTCCAATGATTATGCCAACTGGACACTCCTTGGACCAAGTTGGATCTCCCCATGGGTCATGGGGTATCGAGAGAGTCCACGTGGTCTTCCTAGATCAATTTGGAGTGATAACTATCCTCCCCATTTTGAGGGGAAATTACTTATCAGTCTGGAAACATGCCCATACGGGCTAATGGTACCGAGAGAACCCCGCTGAAAGAGCCTATGTCATCCTAGGCCAGCGATAAGGGGTATGTACAGATGGTCTGTTTACTATGGGTAATGGCGAATGAGGGCAAAAAAAAAGTAAAAAATAAAAATAGAATAAAATTGTTGGGTGCCGGCCTTTGAGTCGGCACTGAAGGACCTAAATGTAACATAATGTGGGAACAAGCCCTACTACACACAACTCCTAAACTGCTTTGGAGAAACAAATAAAGAACATTTAATGGAGCAGAAATAAATAAAATTTCAGTAAAAGAAGCCATGCATGAATTTTTTTTAACACCTACAAACATCCCCTCCAGCACAACTACTTAACAGTCTTACTTAAATGCTTCTGTAAGTTGCTCCATTTACAATTCGCGGTGTCTTCCAAAATGGCATCCAAGGCCTTTCCCATTTAAGTGCAGGCTTTGCCATCAACAAGAAGAATCCTTGAATCACATCTTATCGATAGGCCCTGTGTTATTCACTCAACACAAGACTTTGCTGCGGAAAATCTTCAACCAACACAGCATCATGATTTTGCTGCAGAACATCTTCATTCAACATGGCATCAGATCGTACCGCCATGCACTACTCTTTTGCATGAAAGATGACTCCCCCCCCCAAGCAATTGCATCTTTCATAAAAAGTATGCTAAAAGAAAATAGGATGCTGATAGCTGGTGTATCAGTGGTCACCTAGACTCTTTAAAAAAAAAAATGAGCCAGTAGCACTAGTTCACCATAGGTTTCAAATTTGCACTTTATAGCGCAGTTTGCACTTACACCTTTGCATCCTGTTTTGGAGACACAGGATTGATAACTTAAGACACTTGAGATGCATGCCTAAAATGGTCTTTAAGGAGCAGAAGGACTATCCATGATTTTAGGATTCTTGTCGGGCTTTATGACAAACATTTATTCTTATAAGCTTAAGGCCCATGTTGCTTCTATTTTACCTTTTTACCAGTATTGACATTTTAACATTGTGTTGATCTATACAATGTTTATGGTTTTATTTAATTGAAATAAACACACTAGCAATTTGCAGATCTAGGCTGTGGCTTTGCTTCATATATAGCAAGCCTCAAATAATCAATCTTTCTCACATTAAAAATACCATTGGAAGGAAATTGAATATTTTTTCATCAGCAGTAATCTTATTCAAGTCCTGAATTTAACAACATTTCATGGGCAGGGGAACCTTCAGGTGGAATCTTATCTCCTTCACAACAGGAATTTTAGACTTTTACAAAGTGGATCCCATTTTCAGT